>NC_064255.1:17650782-17952330 GCF_003254725.2 Canis lupus dingo | reverse complement strand
ACTGGAGAAGAAAATCTTGTTTATTGCCATTATGAAGCTACATTTTGGTTCAGCGTAGCTGAACTGCTCTGTGCCTAGCATTCTGCTAGGCACTTCTGAGGCAAGCAGAGAACAAAGAAGAATGAAGGGGATGAGAAGGTTATGAAGCTCTGAACCCATGAAACTAAAACTTTCCTGTTAGAGAATAATGTTTCATATTAACA
Organism: Canis lupus dingo; assembly: GCF_003254725.2. NCBI lineage: Eukaryota > Metazoa > Chordata > Mammalia > Carnivora > Canidae > Canis > Canis lupus. The sequence goes on along the minus strand of NC_064255.1, from coordinate 17,952,127 downwards.
AAGCCCTGTAAATACCTTACCTGATCTCTCTTTACAGTGGGTTATTTTCTGAAGGCATCTCTGAGCCAATGGAAATAATAACAGGATAGTTGAAAGAAGTATTAGCGTTTTTAAAAAAATATTTCATTTATTTATTTTTATTTTAGAAAGAGAGAGAACGTGAGTGGGAGGAGTGGCAGGGAGGGTGGAGAAATCTCAAGCAGATTCTGTGCAAAGCCCAACACAGGGCTCAGAGTCACTACCCTGAGATTATGACCTGAGGCCGAAACAAGAGTCAGATGCTCAACCAACTGAGCCACCCAGGCACCCCACATGTTAGCATTTTTAAAAGGGATGTTCCTGCCAGTAGAAGTGGGTTTTTTGTGAGTGTATGAGGACGGTTGGATTTAGAGGCAGTTGGCAAAAACCCATCTGTCCTTTTACTTTGTGTTACCACTTGGTGAGTCTGCCAAAGATCATGATGATGTATTTTTGGTCTGCTTGCTGAAGCTGTTTGCCCATCATCCACTACCATTCCATACTATGAGGAATTGGGGCTGGGTGTGCGTGTCTATACACTTCCTGTGCTAAGGCAAGCTGCTATATGTTGTTCACTGACTGCCACATTTGTACTATGGACATACTATACTGTAAGAGCTGTGGTTTACAGGGAATGGGATTACCAAAGTAGAAAGAGTTGGTGCCTTGTAGCAGAACTCAATCTCCCACTGAACCAGCATGGTGTCAGCCCTAGCCTCCATCCTTATATACTGATAGGACTTAGAAAGCCACAAGTCTTGTGATCTCCTCAAAGCCTTTTGGGGTTTTCAATTGGAAGAGGTATCTTGGTGATTTGAGTGTGTAGTCTAAATAGCAACACTGAGTCTTAAGTACGTTGACCCTGTCATTAATAGGTTGAATCCTGCCCTATAAATTATGGTCTGAGACAAAAATGCAGATTGTGTGGTTCTCAAACAGATCCTTACCAATTAGCATGTTTGGCCTATGCCAAACTGGTTAAGAGCTGCTTGAGCCCAAGGATGTCCTAGATACAGTGTCTAAGAAGCCTCTAAGGTAAGGAGTTGCAGCCTAGATGTCTTGACACTGTCTACACTGCAGCAAAGATCACAGCTATATGTTCTGCAGGGGAGTACACAGATGGTTCTCCCAGTTTTCTACCTGAACCTGGATCAGAGATCCTAACTTCAAAGTAGAGGTAGCACAGCTTTTGAAATATAAAGCAACAAAAACAGTAATGAAAATAGAAGTAAACCATCATGTAAAATTTTCCATGGAATAGACATTATTCCAAGCACTCTACATGAATTGTACCATGTAATACTTCAACGATTCTGTGTGACTTTACAGACAGGGAGCCAGAGACATACTAAGATCATATGCTCTGGGTTATACAGCTGTTGAGTGATGATTTGAGCCCAGGAAGTCTGACTTTAGGATCCCTAGGCTATAATTGTTAATAAGTGTTCAAAGGGCCCCAGGAGTAGCCATGTGGACAAAGAGGTATAGACAGGGAACAGAAGCATCTGATGACTGGGCCATTGTCTCTGAATAGATGACTTGAGAAAATGCAGTCCTGTCATTTCTGTTCACAGCAGCCTGGTGTCGTCTTTTGTGATTCCTACTAGGAATCATTGATTACCGAAAATGGTTTGTGAAGCAATCCAATTAAGTGAGCCAAGAATTACATGTCAAGTGTTACCATCTTTATTTGCTTATGTCAAGTGGAGTCAGAGCCCTTCTGTGATCAGCAAAGCAAGTGTAAAGTGGTTGATTAATTTCTTTTAAGTTTTGTCAAAATTTGTGGGCAGGGAATCTAATTTTCGGTTTAATTTTCCTTACTGACACACACATTCCATTCTTTTTTCTTTCTCCCTATTACTGCTAGCCAGAACACATCATTTGTAGTTTCACTTTACTTGAGTGTTGGGTTAATAATATTAATCTGGATCCTTCTCCCTTCTTATCTCTAAGTAATTTGTAAAGGATGACCAGTTACAGGCCTGCTTAAATGGATGTCAGCCATTTTGCGAAATATCTGGGAGAAAAAAGCAAAAGATTTTTTATTAAATTGTATTTTAAAATATTTATCCCTCTTACACTTTAAATGTGTGTGTGTGTTTATGTGTGACTAATATTTTTGTGTGACTTGCTCCATGCATATTATGGGCTGGAAATACAAGGGTGATAAAATCCACACAGCTTCAGTTTTGTCATATATAAAAAGGAAGACAATAGATTTATTTCATAGCTTTCTGATTAAATTACATGATATTTGTAATGTCTTATTCTAAGTACTCAACAAATGTTAGTTAAGACCACATGGCTTCGGGGATCCCTGGGTGTCTCAGCGGTTTAGCACCTGCCTTCAGCCCAGGGCATGATCCTAGAGTCCTGGGATCAAGTCCCACGTTGGGTTCCTTGAATGGAGCCTGCTTCTCCTTTTTCCTATGTCTCTGCCTTCTCTGTCTCTCTCTGTCTCTCATGAATAAATAAATAAAATCTTTGGAGAAAAAAAAAAAACCACATGGCTTCAAAGTTGTCTTGGCTTTTGATTCTGGGACCTGGGACAGCTGACTGTCTTGGTCCAAGACACCCCCTTGCTCTCCAAGCTCACACTTGTGTTGAGACTCCTCTATACTCTTTTCATGTTGCCAGTACCTGAACTGTGACTGTTTTCAACCCTATACTGAGATTTTGTCCATAGAAACACTGCACCAGGTCTTAACTCTGAGCTGTGCAATGGAGTATTTGCTGCTTTTTCATTCTTAGTGTTGAATTGTGATGTGAGATGGAGAACATCTTTAATTCCTCTTCCAACCTGCTTGTTTCCCTTTAGTTATCATTAGGTGATCAGTGAAACCTCTTTTGTAGAGTAGATCCATCCTAGAAGACTAGGAGTGTGCATGGGGTGACCAACTCATCATTCTGTATTTAACTTTGGAGATCTTGAGTTCCAGGAAATACCTCCTCCTCCCACCCCATCCAGGGGATTTTTTTTCCCTCCAGGACAGCCTCAGTTTTAAAACTGAAAACCCCAGCTCCCAGGAACCTTCTTGGTTCCAGGCAAACAAATTATTAATTACCTTAGGTGCGGAAGACCAAGGCAGTCAAGAATGCATACCTCACATCTTATTTGTATGTAATTATTTTGCCATAATAAAAAAATGGAAATTAATTATTCCCTTTGAAATACAACAACTGCCTTCAAAGTTCTTTCACAGAGATGAAGCTATTTAATACAAAGCTCTCCTAAGGGCAGCACCTGAGAGAGTTATGAAGGATCCAGATCTTATCCTCTACTTGGTATATATTTGAAGCCATGTATATTTCTTCCTTACTAGTTAAACAGATTCTGGAGATTCTGTAGGACTTTTCAGAATAACAAGACAATAAAAAAAAAAAGTCCCTTTTATTGATTTAAAGTAAGAATGCTAACTGGCAAGCAGGCAGATTCCTTAGGTCAACTGATCACCCTCTGTAAGCCCTTATAAAATAGCCTAGAAAATCAAATAACCGTAAGAAGGTTGCTTATTAATCATGGTACCAGAGCAAAGGAAGTTGAGTAATCATATTAGAAAGCCATCAGGTTTTGTGAGTTCCATTCCCCCCATCTGAAAGCATATGTCAATTCTCAACCCTGTCTATGAAGTATAATAATTACTTCCTAGGTCTCCTCCCCTCTAACCATCCCAAGATTCCACTTTAACTTGATTGAGGTAGATCTTAGACATGGCTCTATGGATCTTTAAAAAAAAAAAAAAAAAAAAACTCTTCAGGTTATCCTAATTTTCATCCAAGGTTGTAGCCAAGGAAGTAGGGAATCTTGTCCTTTGCCAATATGTGGGACCCTCTCAATAGTGGGTAGTATTAAAGACATGGAAAGTCATGGGATCCCTGGGTGGCGCAGCGGTTTGGCACCTGCCTTTGGCCCAGGGCGCGATCCTGGAGACCCGGGATCGAATCCCACATCGGGCTCCCGGTGCATGGAGCCTGCTTCTCCCTCTGCCTGTGTCTCTGCCTCTCTCTCTCTCTGTGACTATCATAAATAAATAAAAATTAAAAAAAAAAATAAAGACATGGAAAATCACATGTGTGGCCTCTACTTTACGTCCATCAAGATCAAGCCATTCTGTTAAGACAACACAGCAAATGGTAACATCCATGACTTTCTGCTTGTAATTTCCTGGGGGGAAAACTCCATGTTATCTCAACAAAACTGGAGGGTGTTTCCAAACTATTTTTCATGGAGGGATAAATTTTTGAGTGTCCATTTAAAATTGATTAATATTAGCTCCAGTTTTAGATAATGCCATTTTCAAATCTTGCCTCCAGATCTTAGAAGGGCAGCCCACTGGGAGTCTTTTAAGAAACATGGTATTAGGTCTAAATAAAGAAGCCAAAGTAATACCAAATAGGATTGTACATGTGTATCCTTTACTGCACTTTCAAAAGACTTTGTTTCTTCTTACCTTTGGAAACTTTTGGGAGAAGCCTTTTATTCTTAGTCAGCATTTTCCTGGTTAGACTCTAAATTACTACCATTTCCCCAAATATAAATAGCCCTCTACTTAATCTGATTCTTTCCCTGGTTCTTACTATGGTCAGCCTCTAATACCCGTTTTTGGGAGCCAGTTCTTTTTCTTTGAAGTGTTCTCTGTAGTGGTTTTGATCCAACTTTCATGGGCAGGTGGCAATACAAAGTCTCTTTGTCCTTGCTATTTCTCATCTGCAGGTTTCTTAAAGTTAATGGTTCAGTCCTATTATACTGTTTTACAGTACAACCAGTGTAGGTTCAGCAAAGTTAACTCCATGACCTATCATAAATACAAAGCAAGTGCATTTCTTTGCAATGATTATTTGAAGCCACTTCTTCCAGCTTCGCTTTATTTCATTTATTTATTTATTTTTGCAAGGCCAGAGGGTGAAGGGCAGTATATATAATTGAAGGATCAGCTGAAATCCTAATCCTTTTAGCAATACTGTTGCTCTTTAGGGGCTCTCCTGTAAGCTGCCTCTGAAATATTTTCATGTTTTTTAGATGTGGAAACTCAGACATAGTCTCCTAGAGAGATTAAACGACCTCCCCAAGGACATTCATTGCTAGTCAGAGGTTGATCCTGTAATCTAATTAAGGCCTTATAATTCCAGCAGTGTTGCCAAAACCACACTTTTCCCTCCTCCTCCTGCCAAACCCAGTAATTGAGTATGATGACTTGCCTGGCCCCCTGCCCTGGAATCCCTCTGATGCCCACAGCTGAAGCCATCTGACCACATTTAAGGGTTCTACCCCAAGGGGAAAGGTATAGGATGATTAGTGATTGTTAATCAGAGGGAACTTGAGGACCCCTCTTCAGGAGTCAGGTCTTGTTACTGGGGTTTCTTTGGGTTTGGCCCTTGTGGCAGTGGCATGGGCCCATTTTGTAACCTCGTCCTGGTAATAAATAGGATGACTATTCTGTTCCTCTTGGTTGGATTCGCCTGTTTGTCCTTCAAGCCCTATAAGACTAGGCTGCTCTGTCTTGGGGCCTGGCCTACCATCCCATAGTCTATCATCTTTCTGTGAACCTTTGCCAGGAGGTGGGAGCCCTGCCTTCTTCTTCCCACTCACCACCTGCTCACCTTCCACACGACTCTGGCATTCAAATGTGCCATTCTCACTGTGACTCTTTGATAAATCCTTACCTTTATTTCACACCTCCTGGTCTGCGAAGGCTGCCTTCCTGAGCCAGTGTGTCTCACAGTATGCCCAGCATTTTGCTGCCCCTGCCTGCCTGGGCATCTCCCTATTACCTCCAGCTAGACCTGCCTTGATCTGGGAGTCTGTCTATGTCCAGGTTTCCAGTCTTATCCCACCACCTGTGAAGTTCCAGTCTCTTGGCCTGGAAAGGAGCCATACATTCCCTATACCAATTGAAGATTCTGTTTAGACTCAGCATTTTCCTCTACTTTTTCATTTATTTCTTGTAGGACTTAACCTTTTATTCTGGCCTCTGTGGGTAGCCAGAAATTGCCTATTGCATTTCCAAGTGACGTTAGACCTCTCTGCTTTTGATTTTGTAAATTGTCCTCATTTCTCATTTCCTTATTTTCAGCCATGGTGTCAGGTTTGGTTTCTTTTTGTTCTTCTTTCTTATTTGATTTCATGGAGGGTTCTATTTGATTTATCTTTTCGCTGCATCAATCTAGCCAGCAGTTAGATGGATAGATGGACAGATGGGTGGACGGACAAAGAAACATACCAACTTTCTGATCACTTTCTTTTTAATACCATATGGCTGCCACACTCAGCATCTGGTATATGTGAAACAGTGATATGTCTTTGCATTTTGTCACTGTCCTTCCACAGTCTCTTAAATGTGGTTAACATTCAACACATGCCTATTATTATTAATAAAGCAAAAACTATTGTCAAATTCAGGTTTGGTGTCAGAATGAAGGGGAGAGCCTTGTACAAGCTTACCAGAATAACCATATCCTTCACTTTGTGTAGGAAGAGAAGCAAGACAAGGCTATTAAAATCTCTGAAAATAAGAAATGTCTCTAAAGGAATCCCATTATCAGATGTGCACATAGTCCTGAATTGCAGTGTTTGAAAATATTAAAAATGAAAGAGACTTGAAATATAGCAGCCTTAGGAAGGGACAGGCATGTGGCTGGAGTAAAGTTGGGTTCGTTTAATCCCATACACCCAAAACTGACAGAATAAATGCAGATATTCCACAATTTTTAAAACCCTTATAGATGTTGAAGGTATTTCAGTTTCCACTATTGCAGATTCCATAGCTATGCACACCTGTTTATGTTCGCTTATACATATGGATATGTGTTTTTTCAGCATAGAGACCTTGAAGTGGAATTATACATTATAAACTTCTAGAAAAATTGCACTTGGAAATTAATTGCACTTGGAAAACACAAAACTAGTCTAAGGGCAAATTCCCACTAAATACTATCAATCTTCTCTATGCTTGTATATTTCTTGAGTGAAAACTCAATCATGGTTTTCCTTTGCGCATCTTTTTACTCATAAACACTACAATAGTTGAAAATGGGGTGACTTTATATGTTTTAGGGTGGCAGATATCTCTATTAAGTAAAAACAAGTTGAAAAGCAATGCATATGGTACTGTCCCATTTGTAGGAATGCATGTGGCTCATGGAAAACCCTATATTCCTATTTTACATGTATACATGTGTAAAATACATTGAAAAGAAAATGTGCACAAAGTGTATGCTATACCTCAAAGTGATTATACTTTACCCCTGCTGAGAAGAATGAAATTGGGCAAAATAGTACAAAAAGACTGTATGTGGCTCTTTATTATACATCTCTATTGTTTGAATTGTTACAGTGAGAATGCATTCATGAATTACTGTATATAATTTTTAAAAATTGAAACATGCATAGTATAATATTTTCTGTCTCTGAGTATCTGAGCCTTTGTTAAGCGACTGCTAGAATAATAAATTATATAAAAGGAAACATTTATATAATCAACACCCACTATGTGGCAGACCTTGTATTAAAGCTGTGAAGGATAGGAATGATAGATAGAACTGTCAGTACCCTTGAAATGTTCATGATTCTGTGTGGGAGCAGATATTTAGACAGATAATTAAGCCTCACTGGGAAAGGGACTCTCATTGGAGGATGTTGCCAAGAACTATGGGAATAAGGTAGGGAGAGATTGGGGAAATCCTCCAATGAGGTTTTATTTGACTAGGGTCTTGAAAGGTATACAGGAACTCTCCAGGGAAAGATGGTGAGAGTGACATCTAGCAAGATAAAATATTATGTGCCAGGGCAGAGAAGCATAAAAGGGACAAGTGTTTATATGGCTGGAGAAATAGTTCTGGGGAAATGATGAGTGACGAAGCTATGCTGGGTACCAATCATGTCAGGTTTGCCAGATGGGTGTGTAAAAATAGTTGTCTTTCACCTTTGCTTCACCAGCATCCTGCCTAACAGTTTGAGAGACTGCATGAGTATGTACATGCAGGTGTCCCTACTATGAATGGGAACACCACTGCATCCATGTTCATGGCATCATCATCCCTAGTCTCAGTTTTTCTTCCATCCTCCTATACAATTCTTTATCAATAGTGTTTCTCAGTTGGCTGGTTTCTTTTTTTCATCACATTAATATCCTCATGTGGCTCTGTCCTAAAACTGCCTGCTGTTGGCTCTACCTCCTCTCTGACTCCTTGTCACTTTCACTCCTGCAGGTAACAGGCTCAGGTACCATCCTGTAGGTGCCCAAATCACCCTCTGCATATTTCTGTCTTGGGTCTTTACCACAAACTGCTCTGACCTAATTATCTTTTCTCTCGGTTCTTCTCTTTTGAAACCCTTGGCCTCAGCCCTGATTTTTCATCTTTCTGTCCCCAGCAGATAGCACAGTGCCTGGCATATAGTAAGTGCCTAATATATGTTGAATAAATGAATCTTCACTCCATTTAACGGTGGGTTGTTGATGGTCAGTGTGTATTTTTATACCTGGCCCATAAAACAGTATGTTTTGAGTGCTTATTGGACAGTGTTAATTATGTGGTTACAGGATGATGTAAATCATAATTCATGGAAGAAAAAGAATAACGAAGATGGAGCATTTGGGAAGGACAATATCCTAGAATTCCGAGTAGTTTGGAAGCCATGATATTACTGGAAAATACATTTCTTTTGAAAAGTGGAAACCTTTCAATAAAATCAATGTTGTAAAACAATTTTTAATTTTCCTTTTCTCATGCTGAGGTTCATATATATTAATTTTAAAAAAACAAAACAAAAAAACCTCCAACTTAAAAAATACCTCCAACTTGTATGAGAGTTTCTTTTTTTTTTTTTTAATTTTTACTTATTTATGATAGTCACAGAGAGAAAGAGAGAGAGAGAGAGAGAGAGAGGCAGAGACACAGGCAGAGGGAGAAGCAGGCTCCATGCACTAGGAGCCCGACGTGGGATTCGATTCCAGGTCTCCAGGATGGCGCCCTGGGCCAAAAACAGTCGCTAAACTGCTGCGCCACCCAGAGATCCCTGTATGAGAGTTTCTATTTTACAGACTAATCATATGAAATAAGCCTGCCCACCACATCTGAAAGAGCACTTGCCACAGTTCCTGTCTCCTTTGTCCTGGTCCTAAGCTCTCCTCACCCAGCTTTATTCATGACACTCACCACCATTGGTTGACTTACTTTGTGTCTGTCTCTTACGCTAGAACATAAGCCATGTGTAGGCGGGTGTCTTTTCATTCTTTCTCTCCAGTGCATCTCAAAGTGCCTTGAGTGTAGTGGATACTTGATAGAATATTTCACTTTTGGATGATTCTTCTAATTATTCTATAGAAAACGCTGCCTAACCATTTCATTTGCCTTCTGCCTGATATTAAAAATTCATCATCTTTAAGTTTTTTCTTTCAAATTTCTGGGAGTTAACAGGGGCCACTTATCCTGTAGGTTTAAAAACCTTTGCATGCACCTGACACAAAATAGTCATCCATAGTTATTAATAATTGTTTGCTTGTTTAAAGAGGCTCTTACATAATTTGAATTACAATATGCAGAGGCATTTCTCTGCTCTCAGTGTTGCCCTTCTGTCTAGTCCTTCATCATCTGAGTGTACAGTTGACTGTTTAAGGTATAAAATAAAGAAAAATGTAGAAGTGCTACTGAATACGTTAACCATAAAAAATCAGACCACTTTGCAAATAGGAACTACAAAGCTAATGGGATAAATTATAAATTATTATTTGACACCTTTCCTGTGTAGCGGTTTTTTTTTAAATAGCAATATATTAATACTGTAAAAACTAGAGCCATGAACTGAATATACACACATACACACAGCTGGGGACTTAACTACTATTTGCTTTGAACAATGGGGCAAACAGAGCATGAAATTAAGTGTTGGGCACATTAAATCTATAGATTTTAAACTTTTTATATGGTCACTTTTCAATGAGTAATAGTAACTTGAAAACTAGTTTGACTGTAAAAAGAATTATGGAATAAAATACATTTGATGAGAAGAAATAATATGATTGAAAAGATAGCTGAGAGAGAGGCTGGAATCGCCCTGCCTGCCATATGAAGGATTTCTACTGCTTCATAATCAATAATCCCAAATGACTCTGAAGGGCTCCACTGATGTATAAAAGGTACAGAAAAATAATGTAATGGAGGAACAGAGAATCAGTGGAAAATTAGTTTGGAATCCTCTTCTGGGCTTTTCTTTAAAGGATCATAAAAATGTCCTGCACTCAATTCTCTCTGCTCTGTATATCAAATGTGTAACCCAGATATTTTTATTATTAAGGTAACGTGCTTTCAAATCAAAGAGGTCAAGAAATGCAGAAGATACCTTTGAACTTCCAGTCTCTTTTTGCACCTGCTGAGAATGCCAAATGGCTAAACATTCAGAATTAGGCCCCAGAATAGAAATGGGAAAATATTGTGCATGCAAAGGCAGAGAATGAAGGTTTTTTAATTTAAAAACCTGTGTAAATTCAAGGAAAAATGGAAATGGAATGAAAAATGAAAAGGCAAGCTTATTAAAAAGGAATAAACAGGAGATAGAAAAAATGAAAACCTGAAAGAGGATTTTCGATGATGATTTGTGGGGAAATGCAGCTTTAGTTCTGTAGGGAAACTGCATTTGTGCTGTATTGTTTAGTGTCATTATTCATTCCCACAGACTCTGGATGATGCTTGTTGAGCGGGAGAGTTTTTCTGGTTTTGGATTTGTTCAGCACTTCCAGAGGAAACCAGATTTCATTTCCACAAATAACATTCATGAGCTGGGGAGGCATTGCTCAGTGAGAATTCAAATTTCTGTTTATGGTCCCCACTGATCTTTCCTGGAGAAGGTTGGAAGCCACACAGACCCAAAAGACAAGACATATTGGAAGAAAGACTGAGCAAATGAAAATGCTTCTCTTGGCCAAGGTGTGTGTATATTGATTGGGAGCTGTGATTCATTTTCAACTGGCTATCTGTGGCCAGAGAGAATGTGGAGATTTTTTTCATGAATAATAAGTGCCAGCTTCATGCCTGGATCCTAGAAATGACCAGGATATGATGGCATGTTTCCTTTCATGCTGTTTTCTGGAAAAGATAAAATGGAAGCCATCAAATCTTTTGTATTTTTGCCATCCTATGGGTCTGGGTAAATTATGCCACTGGAAAATAACTAATGTGGTTTATTACGTACCTATCAATGAATATGGCTAAAAATATGTTTTAACCGATTTCCACCTGACCCACACTTCTTCAATAACAAGTGGTAGAGGAGGAGTGATGGGAGTAGCAACTGTAGTAGCAGCTGAAATAATAATAAAATAACAGTAGGAGAGACTAGCATTTATTATCATTAGTGCCAGGGACTGATTGACATGTTTTATGTTTATTCTCTAATCAAATCATCATAGAAAACCTATGAAATATATTATCTCTCTTTCCTTTATGGTGAAGCAGGGACTTTGAAACATCAAGTCACCTGCTTACAATTAAATGGCTAGTCAATAGAAAAACAAAGATGCAAACCTAGATCCCTGGAATTCCATTTTAGCAAAGTTAGGCTGAGTGCCTGTTCACAACATCATGCAGTCTCTCCTATTTAATCTTTGTCAGGCTTATGCTTGTGGGTCAAAGTACACAATGAAGGGGGAAGGCCTCTTCTGTGTTATCCAGTACTCCACACATATATAGTAGACATTGAGTAAATATCTAGTAAATATATTTGAATGAATGGGCAGGAAAGAATCTTCACTCCTCCAATTCAAATGCACAAGACTGGTCCTGGGCTTTTCAGGTTGCTTCATTGCCTCCAGTTGTCTTACCCCAAAGCCTTGCTCTACTGTCCAACTGAGATGGAAAACACACAAGGAGGATTTCTGGTTTCTGGTTGAGTATGAGAGAAGCTTGGAGTTGCCACTTCATCCTAACAAGTAAAAGATTCAGCAAACTGAAAAATTAGTAACTCTTCTTAAATTCAGAAGAGAAGTGAGGTGTCAGAGAAAATTGCTGCCCCCAAATTGGAGAGACTAACAGGTGAATATAGAGAATCACAACTTACCAGAGCAGAAACCTCCATAGGATCAGGCCAGGATGGGAAAACATGAACTGTAACTGATGAATTGCTGGAGGCTCAGTGTGCATAACTCTGAAGAAGAAACTCCAGGGGGACCCAGTCATTGGGGATATTATACTTTTGTGAATTTTACCTTCTGGAGCTTTACTAGGTTCTCATAGTTTATACCAGAGATGAATTCCCTTGTACATCTGGCAGAGAGAAGGGGAAAGGATCCATTTTGAAATGCAAGAGAGTATTCTGTTTTTAATAAATTTTGCCCTCATGAAAAACTATTTAACCAGAGCCTAACTGACCTGGGAGAAGAAAAATATCCAACTCCAGCCCTTCTAGCTATCCTGTTCTACCTAAAGGAAGGGGGGAACCTGACAAGTTCAAAGTACAGAAGTATAGGCTTACTAAAACACTGAGGGAACTCTAGAAATCTTTCCCCATCACAACTTACCACCACATTACTAAAGATCTATTGATAGCATTTACTTTTGCTTGGTTCGTGATGTCTGCCTATTAAGAAAAAACTACAAGACCAACTAAAGATTGGAAAAGCATCAGAGGGATCCCTGGGTGGCGCAGCGGTTTGGTGCCTGCCTTTGGCCCAGGGCGTGATCCTGGAGACCCAGGATCGAATCCCACGTCAGGGCTCCCGGTACATGGAGCCTGCTTCTCCCTCTGCCTGTGTCTCTGCCTCTCTCTCTCTCTCTCTCTCTCTATCATAAATAAATAAAAATTAAAAAAAAAAAAAAAGAAAAAGCATCAGAATCAGACTCAGAGCAGGAATGCTGGAATTACCAGAAATTTAAAACTTGATGTAATTGATAGGCTAAGAGCTTTAATGGACAGACAATATGCAATAACAGATGGACAATGTCGGTAGATAGATGAGAATTCTAAGAATTAAAAAGAAATGCTACAGATAAAAAAAAAAACATTCTAACAAAAATGAAGAATGCCTTTGATGAAACATATTAGACTAGACAGAGCTGAGGAAAAAATTATCTCCTTTTTTGAGGCTATCTCAGTAGAAATTTCCAAAAGTGAAAAACGGGGGGGAACCCCAGAAAATATCTAGGAACTATGGGACAACTACAAATTATGGAACATACGTGTAGTCCCAGAAGAGAAAGAAAAAAATAGGAAGAAACATCTGAAACAATGATGACTGAACTTTTCTCCAAATTAATGTCAGATACCAAACCACAGATCCAAGAAGCTAACAGAACACTAAGCAAGATAAATGTCAAAAACATATATACCTGCATAGATCATATTTAAACTACCGAAAATCAAAGATTTAAGAATCCTGAGAAAAGCCACAAGGAGAAAACACCTTACCTGTACAGGAATAAGTATAAGAATTACATTGACTTCTCAGAAACCATGCAAACAAGAAGAGAATGGAATGAAATATTTAAAACATTGGGGATGGGATCCCTGGGTGGCGCAGCGGTTTAGCACCTGCCTTTGGCCCAGGGCGCGATCCTGGAGACCCGGGATCGATTCCCACGTCGGGCTCCCGGTGCATGGAGCCTGCTTCTCCCTCTGCCTGTGTCTCTGCCTCTCTCTCTCTCTCACTGTGTGCCTATCATAAATAAATTAAAAAAAACTAAAAAATAAAAAAATAATAATAAATAAAACATTGGGGAGCGGGAATTATGAATCTAGAATTCTATAACCTACAGAATTATCCTTCAAAAATGAACGAGAAGTAAAGACGTTCTTAGACAAAAATTGAAGGGATTTGTTGCCAGTAGTCCTGTCTTGTAGGAAATGTTAAAAGAAGTTTCTTAGGGAGAAAAATGACATAGGTCAGAAACTCAGGTCTACACAAATAAAGGATAAATTTCAGAAAAAGAATAAGTGAAGATGAAAGAAAAACTTATTTTTCTCTTAATCTAGCAAATATGTTCAAAATAATAGCTACCAGGTGTTCAATAATTATGCATATTCATGCATATGCTTATATGTAAGTGAAATGAATGACAATTATACAAAATAGAGGAGGGAGGAATTAAGATTTTTTTTAAAATTTTTTATTTATTTATGATAGTCACACAGAGAGAGAGAGAGAGGCAGAGACATAGGCAGAGGGAGAAGCAGGCTCCATGCACCGGGAGCCCGATGTGGGATTCGATCCCGGGTCTCCAGGATCGCGCCCTGGGCCAAAGGCAGGCGCTAAACTGCTGCACCACCCAGGGATCCCCAGGAATCAAGATTATTATGTTAGGATAAGGTACTTATATTCCCTTTGAGCCAGGATAGTGTTATTTGAAAGTGGACTTGGATTAGTTAAAAATTTATATTGCAAACTCTAAAAGAACCAGTAAAAATATTTTTTTAAAGTATACCTGATCTGCTAATAAAAGTGAGAAAAGAAAATCATATAAAATGCTCAGTTAAAACTAAAAATGCTAGAAGAAATGGAAGACAAATAGGAACAAAGAACAAAGGCAACAAATAGAAAACAGTTACAAATATGGTATAAATCCAGCTATGTCAATAATCACTTTGGATGTCAGTGGTATAAATGCATCAGAGTGGATCAATAAACAAGACCCTATTATATGTTGTTTACAATAAACCCATATTATATATAAAGACACGTAGATTAAAAGTAAATGAATAGAGAAAGATAAATCATGCTGACACTAATCAAAAGAAAGTAGGAGTAGCTATGTTAATTACAGAGCAGTTTTGAAAGCAAACAGGGAAAAACGGGACATTATATAACAGAAAAGGGGTCAATTTTCCAAGAAGATGTAATAATTTATATGCATCTAACAACAGAGTATCAGAACATGTGAGGAAAAACTGATAACCACAAGGGGCAATGGATTAATCTACTATTAGAGTTGGAGACTTCAAACCTGTCTACAGAAATGGGCAGATCCAGCAGGCAGAAAATTAGTTAAAAATAGAGTTGAACTCAACAATGCCATCAATCAACTGGATATAATGAACATCTATAGATACTTCATTGAAAAACCCTCAAGCTCTCTTCTCAAGCTCATGTGGAACATTCACCAAGATAGACCATATTCCAGTCCATAATACACACCTTAAGAAAATTAGAAGAACAGAAACCATACAGTGCCTTCTCTTAGACCACCAGAGAATTAAATTAATGGATTAAATTGAAATTTAATTAGAATTAATAACATCTGGAAGGTCACAAAATATTTGGACATTAAGGACACACTTCTAAAGAACACATGGGTCAAAGGAGAAATCTTAAATGAAAGTGAAATTAACAATTTATCAGAATTCATAGTATAAAATGAAAATAGTTCTTGGGGGAAAATGATGACATTGAATGTGCATATATTATAAAATAAGATCTAAAATCTGTCATCTAAACTACCACCTTAGGAAACTAGGAAAAGAAGAGCAAATTACACCCAAAGTAAGCAGAAGAAAAAAAATAATAAAAATTAGACAGCAATCAATGAAATCGAAAATAGGAAGTCAGAGAAAATCATGGACACCAAACACTGGTTCATTTAAAAGATCAATGAAATCAATAAACCTCTAACCAGGCTAAGAAAGAAAGAAAAAAAAAAAAAAAAGACACAAGTTACCAATATTAGAAATGAAAGCAGAGACATGGCTACCAAACCCCTGAACATTAACAGGATAATAAAGGATTATTATAAATAACTCCATGCACATAAATTTGACAACCTAGATGAAATGGACTAAGTCCTTGAAAGACACAATCTACCAAAACTCAAAACTTATACAATAAGAAATAGGCAATCTGAGTAAGTTTATATCAACTTAAAAATTGAAAAATTTGTGACCTTCTGAAACAAACCAGCAGGCCCAGAGGGTTTCACTGTGAATTCTGTCAAACATTTAAGAAGGAAGTTATGCTAGTTCTCTAATCTCTTTCAGAGAATAAACACTGAGAGAATACTTCCAAACTCATTCTATGAGGCAAGCATTACCCTGATAATAAAACGCAGAGAGACATTACAAAGAAAAAAAACTGCTGACTGATCTCACTCACAAACATAGATGGAAAAAGCCTCAACAAAATATTAAATCCAACAATGTATAAAGGAATTATGCACCATGACCAAATAGGATTTACCTCATGTATGCAAGGCTGGTTCAACATTTAAAAATTAATAACTGTAATCCACCTCACAGGCTAAAGAAAAAAATCACATGATCATATCAATAGATGGAGAAAAAGCATTTGACAAAATCAACACCATTTATGATAAAAACCTCTCAATAAACTTTCAAAAGAGGGGAATTTCCTCAAGTTGATAATAGCAAAAAATCTAAATGTAATATACTCAATAGTGAGAAAGTCAAAGCTTTCGCACTAAGATGAGAACTAAGACAAGGATGTCCTTCTCACTATTTTTCAGCATCATATTGAAAGTCCTAGCTAAAGAAATAAGACAAAAAAATAAAAAATAAAAGGGATGTAGATTGGAAAGGAAGAAATACAACTCTCTTTATTTGCAAATACCATGATTGTGTGTGTAGAAAATAAAAATAATTGACCCCCCAAAATTTCTGGAACTAGTAAGGCATTAGAACTAGGTTGTAGAAGATAAGGTAAATACACAAAACCCAATCAATTTCCTTTATACCAACAAAAGTAAGTGGAGTTTGAAATTAAGAACATTATACCATTTATATTGGCGCCCCCAAAATGAAATACTTAGGTATAAATCTTTAAAAAAAAATATGCAAAGTCTATATGAGGAAAACTACAAAACTGATCAGTGAAATCAAAGACGACTAAAAAGGAGAGATAGTCCATATTTATGCATAGGAATACTCAATATTGTCAAGATGTTAGTTCTTTCCAACTTTGATGTATACATTCAACGTAATGCCAGTCAAAATCCCAGAGATGTAGAGGGGCAACAGACCCAGAATAGCCAACGCAATATTGAAGAACAGCAAAGGTGGTGAACAGACCCTACCCAAATCCAAGACTTACTATAAAGCTTCAGTAATGAAGGCAGAGTGGTATTATGAAAGAATAGACAAATAGGTCAATGAAATAGAATGGTGAGCCTAGAAGTAGAATTACAAAAATATAATTGATCATTTTTTTAAAGAATTTATTAATTTATTCATGAGAGATATAGAAAGACAGGCAGAGATCTAGGCAGAGGACCCCGGGATCATGCCCTGAGCAGAAGTCAGATGCTCAACTGAGCCACCCAGGTGTCCCTAATTAACTGATCATTGATAAAGAGGTAGGGGCAATACAATGGAGAAAAGGTAGTCTATTCAAAAATGGTGCTGGAACAGCTGGGCATCCACATGCAAAACAAAACAAAAAGAACCTAGACTTCAGCTTTACATCTTTCACAAAAATTAACTCAAAATGGATCACAGGCTTAAATATAAAATTCAAAATCATAAAATTCCTGGAAGATAACAGGAGAAAAGCTAGATGGTCTTAGGTTTGCCCATGACTTTTTAGACAGGGCACACTAAAGGCATGATCCATGTAAGCAGTAATTGATAAGCTAGATTTCATTAAAATTAAAAATTTCTGCTGTGTAATACACTGCCAGGATGAAAACAAGCCACCATCTGGGAAAAAATATTTGCAAAAGACATATCTAATAAAGGACAGTTATTCAGAATATACAAAGAACTGTTAAAACTCAACAATAGGGATACAACCCAGTAAAAAAAAAAAAATGTAAACAGACACCTCAATAAAGAAGATATACAGATGGCAAATAAGCATATGAAAGGATGTTCCGCATTAGGCCACCAGAGAAATAAAAATTAAAACAAGTTACCACTATTTACACATTAGAATAGCCAAAATTTTAAATCCCGATAATACTAAATGCTGATGAAAATGTGGAGCGACAGGAACCCTCATGGAAATGCAAAGTGGTACAGCTACTGTGGAAGACAGTTGACTAGTTTATTACAAAACTAAAAATACTCTTACCTTGTAATCTAACAATTACCACTGTTATTTTCCCAAAAATGCTGAAAACATCTGTCCACACAGAAACCTTCATGTGGATGTTCCTAGCAGCTTTATTAATTATTGCCAAAACGTGTAAGCAACCAATATGTTCTTTAGAAAGTAAGTGGATTTTTAAAAACTGTGGTACCATGAAAACCCTACAAGAGAACACAGATAGTAATTTCTCCACTGTCAACCTTAGCAGCATCTTCTAGATATGTCTCCTGAGGCAAGGGAAACAAAACTGAAAAGCTATTGGGACTATATCAAAATAAAAAGATTTTGCACAGCAAAATCTATCAACAAAAACAAAATGAAAAAAAAAAAAACCCTCCGGAAAATATCAGCAGAACAAAAATTCAATCTAGTGAATGGGAGAAGATATTTGCAAGTGATATATCCTATTAGGGGTTAATATCCAAAATATATAAAGAACTTTTACAACTCAACACACGCACACACATACACAAAAACAGTTAAAAAATGAGCAGAGGACTTGAATAGACGTTTTTTTCAGTGATCTACAAATGGTCCACAGACACATGAAAAGATGCTCAGCATCACTCATCATCAGTAATGCAAATCAAAACCACAATGAGATACTACCTTATACCTGTCAGAATGACTAAAAAAAGAAATAACAAGTGTTGAGGAGGATATGGAGAAAAAGGAACTATCGTGCACCATTAAAGGGAATGTAAGTTGATACACCCACTGTGGAAAACCTCATGGAGGTTCCTCAAAACAATGCAAGTGGAAATACCATATCCCATAATTCTGCTATTGGACTTTCCAAAGAAAACTAAATGCTTATTGCAGCATTATTTGTAATAGCCAAGGTAAGGAAGCAACCTAAGTGTTCAATAGGTAAATGGATAAGGAAAATACACATACACACAATGGAATATTATGCACAACATCTTATATAGGCTACATATATAAAAGACCACATACTGTGTAATTCTAACTGTATAGCATCCTGGAAAAGGCAAAATTATGCACACAGTAAAAATATCAATGGTTGTCAGGGATTAGGGAGGAAGGAAGGATGAATTGCCTGAACACAGAAGATTTTTACAGCAGTGAAATTACTCTTTGATTCTATAATAGTGGATACCTGTCACATGCATTTGTCCAAATCATTAGAATGTGCAACACTAAGCGTGAACCCTAAACTATGAAGTCTGAGTAATAATG
Organism: Canis lupus dingo; assembly: GCF_003254725.2. NCBI lineage: Eukaryota > Metazoa > Chordata > Mammalia > Carnivora > Canidae > Canis > Canis lupus. The sequence continues at coordinate 17,932,886 of NC_064255.1, read as the reverse complement.
ATACATCAATGTAGATTCTTCTAAATGAAGAAAATGTACCTCTCTGGTGGAGGATATTGATAATGAAAGAGACTGTGCATGTGTGAGGCAGAGAAGTATACATAAGAATTCTCTGTACTTCCCACTGAATGTTGCTGTGACTCTAGAATTGCACTAAAAACATTTTTAAAAAAGCTATGGAAAAACAGGTGAAAAATGATCGTGTCATCTTCTAGACTTTATATATTCTATCATCAAGAAATCAGTCCAGATGATGGAGATTTACTGTATTCACTTTATAGTTCATTCATTAAAGAGTAGTTACTTTTGTATCTAGGTGCTAGTTATAGGGAATATTGTAGTAAATAAGTAAATGTAAAACTATCAGATAAGGTGTCAAAAGCATCGTGGGGAACAGTTACCATCTTTTGCTCAAGAAAGACAGCCCTGAGGAAATGACATTTAAACCAAGATGTGAATGACAAGCCAAAGCTAGTAATGAGGAAATCTGAGAGAAAGGCTAGCTTTCATTCATTACCTGCCCTAAAATAGGCTAGGCTCCATGTGTTAGAGGAACAGACAAGAATGTCTTAGTCTTGGAACATTAAGACCAAGGCAAACAACAGTAGTAAATGCATGAAGAAAGGGCCTTACAGACTGGAGGGTGGAATTTGGATTTTATTTTAAGTGGAAGGAGAAGACAATAAAGGATGCAATGAGGCCTACATATTTAAAAAATTACTCTGAAACTATGGAATAGATTATAGGAGGCAAGTGTGGAAAATGGGGATTTGGATAGGAGATTATTGGGGCGGTCTAGGTGGGAAATGGTTGCCTTTTGAACTGGGTTGGAAGCGGTACAGGTGGAGATAAGCATTCAGGTCCTGAACACATTTTCCATGGGATTTTATGGATCTTGTGTATCTGTGTGCTAGGAAGGGGGCAAGGGAAAGCTAAGGAATGAAAGGATTACTGACCTTTTGGTCAGTACCTACCAAAATATAGAAACACTTGTGGAAAAACAGAGTTGATGGAAATCACGCATTCTGTTTCGGGAACGTGTTATGTTTGAAAGTCCTATTTGACATCTGAGTGAGCTCTCAAGTAGGCAGCATGTATAATTGAGTCAAGTTACAGAGATACATTGAGGGAACAGTATAAACTTGAACATCATCACCTTATTGACAGTATTTAAAGCCAACAGGACTTGAAATTACCATGGGAGGGAATATCGACATTAGTAGGGGTACCAGGGCCAAACCACGAAACATATTATTTAGAGTTTGATCAAAGAGGGAGAACTGGCAATAAAGAGTGGCTCAGCGGTTTAGCGCTGCCTTCAGCCCAGGGTGTGATCCTGGAGACCCAGGATAGAATCCCACGTTGAACTCCCTACATGGAGCCTGCTTCTCCCTCTACCTATGTCTCTGCCTCTCTCTGTGTGTCTCTCATTAGTAAATAAATAAAATCTTGGAAAAAAACCAAACACTAGAGTGAATTATATGGAAGCCAGGAGAAGAAAGCACTTCAAGAACAAGCAGTGTTTCCTTTTGTCAGATGCCACTAAGAAGCCACATGAAAGGAGAGAGGTTATTGGAAGAAGTGATACCAGAAGTAGCAGCTGGGTGTGGCAAGAATATGTTTGGTGAAAGGTAGGGAGGAAAGCCCAACCAGAGTGACAGCACATGGTGCTGAAACAGATTACCTCAGATAATTCTTTCAAGATAGGTTTCTGTGAAGAGAACAGAGAAATGAGACAGTACCTGTTGGCAGAAATGGGGACCTGGAGATTAGGATTTTCAAAATAAATAGTGGCCCAAAACTAGAAACAATGTAAACATCTACTAATAGGGAATGAGAAAATAATAGCTTTTCAGTGGAATACAAGTATGTGTGTACATGTCCATGGACGTATGTTCTTTTGTATGGATAAGATATATCATGATAATTTTAAAGATGTGGAGACATACAAGATGACACACCCAACACAAGTATCTATTTCCTCATCCAACTGAACGTAATTTGAAAACAGTAAAGAGGGACGCCTGGGTGGCTCAGTGGTTGAGCGTCTGCCTTTGGCTCAGGGTGTGATCCCAGAGTTCCAGGATACAGCCTGCTTCTCCCTCTGCCTGTGTCTCTGCCTCTCTCTCTCTCATTTCTCATGATTAATAAATAAAATCTTTAAAAAGAGAAAATAGTAAAGAAATATAAGATGACAGTAACAATGGGAATGGAAGGGGAGACACCGGTAGGTTTGAAGGTAAAATCTCAGAGAGGCTTTAGACTTGGGGACAGGAGTGAGACACAGTATATAAGATGGGGAACAAGTAAAGAAATATCAAATAGTCTTTGCCTTGCCCTCTTCTACTGTAGGAACAAAGCCCAATGGCTAGATTATTATGCTGCTTCAGGCAAAGAAAAAAAAAGTCTGTTTCTTAAAAGTTTGTTTTTTTTAAATATCTAGATTGAGTTGGAACATATTAATGTATCAGCTCTCTGGAGTGATGTCATCTTCATTGTGGCATTTGGGGAGCATTCTGAGTAATTGGCCACTCAGGCAACAAGCCCATTGCAAACATACAGAAATCCAAGTCTGGTCTCCATTGCCTAATTGTTTTTAATAGACAGATCTATAAACCAGATATTTAACTTACAGAAAATCAAATATGCACATCGAGAACGTTTGAGAAATACCAACCCTCCCTTTAAAAACTTTAATTAGTATCCTCGAAGCAATTCAAAACAATATTGCATCTACGGAAAATAAAAATCCCCAGTGGCTTTGAAAAAAAAAACATCAGAGAATAAGACAGCCCTTGGAAATTAAAATGCAATTTTGAAATACATTTTAAAATTTAGTAGATGATTTAGCAGATGAAATTGAGAAAAGTCTCTTACCATGTAGAAGAGGGATTAGCAAAGTTTTTCTATATAAAACCAGATAGTAAATATTTTTAGTTTTGCAATCTGTTTGGTCTCAGTCACAATCCTTCACTCTGGCTTTGTAGCATAAAAGCAAATGGGCATGGCTGTGCTCCAGGAAAACTTTATGAACGCTGAAGTTTGAGTTGCACATGATTTTTACACATTATAAAATATTATTCTTTTGATCTTGTTAGCCATTTAAAAATATAAAAACCATTATTAGCTTACAGACCATATAGAAATATGCAATGGGCTGGGTTTGGTCCTTGGAGCCATGGTTTACTGACCTCTGATGTAGAAGAAAAGTATGGATGAGCTGGGGGACAAGCAAATTACATTGTAGCATGAATTTATGCAATTGATGGAGTATAAGAAAAATTCTATTTGATTTTTGTCATGGGAAACGTCTTTGAGATTCTGAGCAGATGCAACATTAGACAGCTGAGAATGTGATACAAGAAAAATAAGGGAAATCAGAGCAATTGGTCCAGCATTGAACAGTATTTTTACATAGTCACAATATAGTAAATGCTACGTATTTTTTTTTTGTGAGAGGTGGGGGAAGCATGTGCATGAGTGGAGGGGGCAGGGGAGGGACAGATGGGAAGAAAGAGAGAGAACTTTAAGCAGGCTCCATGCCCAGCACGTAGTCAAATCACGTAGATCTCATGACCCTGAGATCATGACCTGAGCTAAAACTCAGAGTCGGACACTTAACCAACTGAGCCACCCAGGCACCCCAACTACTTATTGATTTTTTAACTTCAAATCAGTACAGATAATATCGATCTGTTGGAGATGTAGGATAGAAATATAAAATTGTCCTTGACAATATAAAATACTGCAAATGACAGAAGGTGGGATGTGAAAGGAGATAGACTATTACAAAAGAGAATAAGAACAAAGAGGATCCTTATTTGGAAAGTCATACAGATTTAAATATATTAAGCTTGGAAAAACCACCAGTTAAAAACTAATATTAATAATCCTAACAGCAAACCAGGGAAGGGAAGAGGAAGCTGGCATGTATGTGCTAATTCCTGATCATTCTCTTAAGGATATCCAGAGATAATTATCTAAGTCTAATCAATTAAGAGAAATCACTATGAGATTGCTCCCCCCACCCCGAGATTGTGACTAGGGTTGGAGAAGAGAGATATTTGAGTTTGATCATATATGTGTGCTATTCTGAGGAAATAATATCTTCCAGTGAGAACAAATGGGACAAGGGACTGGTGTTTTTCACTATAGACTCTTTTGTTTATTTTTTTAAACCATGTGCATGCTTTGATAGCAAAAAGAAGATTAAGGATGGACAGGATGATTATAAAAGCATAAAAATTACTTAAATTGTTAAGTAGTATGGAACTTTTTTGTTTTCAGGGGGCATGTGGCCATAAAGACATGTACAGGGACACAGATTCTAGGAAAATAGTTTATAAAAATGTAATTGCATTAATGAAATAAATCGTAGGTTAAGATTTTCTTTAATTATATAAAAGTCAGTATTTGAAAAGTAAACATAGGGGCACCTGGGTGGCTCAGTCCATTAGGCATCTGCCTTGGGCTCAGGTCACAATCTCAGGGTCCTGGGATGGAGCCCTGCATCAAGCTTCCCGCTCAACAGTCTCTTTCTCCCTCTTCTGTCCCTTTCCCCTGCTCATGTACACTCTCAGGCACTTGCTCTCGCTCTCTCTCTCACACTCTCTCAAAAAAAAAAAATCTTAGAAAAATGAATAAGAAAAAATCTGCTTTTTCTGTTGTCTTCATCTCTTTTCTATTTTATCTTCCTTATTAAACATATGTAGCAAGATTTTCCAAGTTTTATCAATTGTGGATTGTTAGACTATTTTGCAAATTGACCAGTTTATCTGAACCAGAGTTTGGCCCTGTATTAGTTTGGGTTGCCATAGTAAACTACCATAAATTGGGGGCCTTAACAGAAACTTATTTTCTCAGAGTTTTGGAGGCTGGAATCTTGAGAGTGCCAACATGGTCAAATCTGGTGAGCGCTCTCATCCTGGCTTACAGATAGCTGCCTTCTTGCTGTGTGCTCACATGATGGAGAGAGAAACAGACCCCACTTTCCGACCTCATTTAATCTTAATTACTTTCATAAAGACCCTATCTCCAAATACAGTCACATTGGGGGTTAGGGCTTCAACATATATGTTTTAGGGGTTAGAAACTTTCAATACATAACAAGTTCCATTGAATTGTCATTTGGCTGAATCTAATATAGGGACGAATTTTTTTGCCACCAAGAAGTCATGGAAGTGGGAGAGTAGCTGTCCTTCATGTAGGCTTAACTTTTAAAATCCAAACACACTAAATTCTGGAATCTTGCACCGACTAACTCCTTCCCTCACAGCGCTCAGAGTTTTTAAGCTCCCCAGACCCCAGAGTCCCCACCCTGTCCTGCTAAATACAACTAGAATATTTTCTTAATGCCTTAGTTTTCTCTGCATGCCAATAGTCTGGTAGCCTCAACTTCCCAGGATCCATCAGCCCTCTTTTTTCTGTAAAATCATCAGAGCAACTGCTCAGCCTTTTGATCTTCATTTTCTCTTTACAACAACTCTGTAAGGTAGAGAAGTTGTTCCTGCTCACATTTTGCTGGCGATGTAAATGAAAGACTGATTAATAAGTACTGCCTTACTATACAGAACTGAAAAATGTGCTGCCTCCCATAATGAAGAGAGTAGAAAGATCCCAGGTCTAAGGGACAGATGACGGGTGTTGATCCTAGCTCTACCCTGGGCATACCCAGGTTAGCACAAAGGCAGGATTGTTTTTCACAGATTTATCTCGATGGATTCAATTAAGGAAGCAAACCAGCACTAGGAACTTCAGTTAAGAGAGCTCATGTCTTTTTTTTCCCCTATGGCCATCAAGCCAGAGTGATATCATGAGCCTCATTTCTTCTTGCATGTTTATCAAGCTAGAGTGATGTCATGGCATAAGCATGGACATTGGAATTATTGCAGACCTGGACTGAATGCAGCTCTGAAATTCACTAGCAGAGTGACCTTGTATGAGTTACTTCAACTTTCTAAGCCTGTTCCTGTCAGCTGAAAGTAATAAGTACTTTTTAGGTTGTTGGGATGATTAAAGATGATTTATCTAAAGTGCTTAGAACAATTCTTCTTATATGCTTTGTTACAAAATTGAATCTAATGTTCTGTCTGGAATGGCATTAATAAGTTTTTCTGCCATGTTTCCAAATATGAAGTGGTCAGACTTGACCAGGCATGTTCTCATCATGATTTCAGAGGAGCAAGCAAAAGTGCACAAGCCCAAAAGGCCTCTTGAGAACTCCTTTCAGACCTGGTTCATCATACCTTTGCCTTGTTCTTTTGGTCAAAGTAGGTCACATGGCTCCCCTTCCTTCTCCCTGCATCCCCTGGTGTCAAGATAGGGAGAAATAGATGCCACCTTGTGCCTGAGGGACCTCTAGCTGTATTCAGAGAATCATTTTGTACTTAGGACAAATTTTTTTTTTATCAGTCCACCAAATTGTTATTCCCAAGGAATTGTCATAGAAATATGAAGTAAGGGGCACCTCAGTGGCTTAGTTAAGTATCTGCCTTCGGCTCACGTCATGATCCCAGGGTCATGGGATCGAGCCTCACATCAGGCTCCCTGCTCTGTGGGGAGTCTCTTTCTCCCTCTCCCTCTGCCCTTCCCCTCACTTATATGTGAGTTCACTCTCTCTGAAATAAATAAAATCTTAAAAAAAAAAAAGAAAAATATGAAATGGTCATAACCATTTGCTGGTTCATACTTGTTTTCCTTTTTGCTTTAGCATGCTTTCATTCATCCAACATTCACCCAGGGGTTTGACCATAAGGTATATGCTCAGAGCATATGTGTGCCTTTGTACCTTGCGGCAGAGCAGCTCCCATAGGGTATGCTTAGTTGGGCAGATGAGGAATGGGTTTTTCTGCTGTACTAAGATGGAGCAGACACAAAGTATAGTGTGATCCTCTTCTTCCATATTTCTCTTGACAAACATAACAATGTGGGCTTAGAGGAAGAGCAGGCCTTGATAAACTGAGCCATTCAGGATGCCACAGACATCTTGTTTCCTGTTGACTGCCTCTGCGTGTCTGTTTACTCCCTCCTTGGGGTTTTAATGTTGGAAACTTTTATGCCCAGCAGCATGCGTTTGGAAGCCAGCAGATCTTCACCAGCATGACGTGCAGGCGTCTGCTTCACAGCTTGTAAATAGTAGTGTCTATGCATCTAGATGGTGCGCCTTTCTAAATCGTTCTGTCAGATGCCTGGGGAGTCCAGGCCATATCATTGGCATGGGATTGGGACCCTTTGTGCATGAATGTCCCTAGAGACAGGGAAGAGCTGATTCTGAGTCTCAGGGAAACCAGTGGCATGACCTATCATGGGAAAACACAAAGTGATATTTGTGTAGTTGCAGTAAAGTGGGTTTGAATAAAGGGACCATCCCTGTGACTCTCCTAATTTGGTATATTTATCTTTCCATGCTTCTTTTTTCCTATATTTTCTCATTTCTTATTCCTATGCTTGCCTTTTTTTTTTTTTTTTTACTGGTGCCTTCTAATACTTCCCCTTGCCTTCAGCTGTCTCTGAGGTCACTAATCTTAACAGCTCCCAGTGCCTGCAACTCAACTCGAGTCAGCTGGACTCCATAGATCACCTGTGTCTGCTGTACTTCATTGATGCTTCCCTAGATCAGGCTTGGAAATCCAGCAGGAGAGCATATCACTGACATTCAAGAGATAAGAAGATATACTTTCCTGAACACATAGTATGTGGCAGGCTCTCTTAAAGTGTTTTGGATAAGCCATTTTTAATCTCCACAAATGACAAGATAGGTTTTAGTGTATTGAGGGACATGTTTAGAAAGGTTCAGTGACCTGCCCAAGGTCACAGTGCTAGTGAATGCCAGAACTAGCTTTCGGCCTAGGTCTGCATGACTCCAAATGCCAAGCTTGTTTCATTACATCACTCTCTGTGTCAATCGGAAAAGAAAAATCAAGGATCAGAAATGTGAGCTGTCTTGCTAAGAATTATAGTGCTAGAATGTCTCTGCATATTTGGCTCAGTATAAGAGAAATCTAATTGGAGAAAAGGCTGTTGTAGTTCTAACCTGGGAATGTCAAGAGCACAGCTGGGATTTGAATCATCTTTCTGACACTCAAGGATATAGGAGCTGTGATATATGATGACGGACCAGACAGTTCTTCATTCGTTCAACAAATAATTATTGAGTGCCTGCTATGTGCCGAGTACTGTTCTAAAGTTTGGGATTTGGGATTCTTCACAAAATAAGAAAGATCTCTGCTTTTTGTGGAGATGGCAGGCCAGTGGGAAGAGACAGATGAGGATCATAATAGACAAAATGAGTGAACTGTGTAGTATGGTGGAGGATACTTGCTCTTGAGAACGAAACATTGAAGCGAGGTAATGAGTATCAGAAGTGCCAGAGAGAGGAGGGTTGCATTTTTAAATAAGGAGATCTGGGCAGGACTTAGGAGGTAGAACTTGAGCAATGGTTTGAAAGAAGTGAAGGGTCAGTGCCTGGGAGAGGAGCCTCCCTGGCAAGATATGAAGTGGGTATAGTTGGCATTCATGAGCAAAAGCAAGAAGACTGATGTAGTAAGAGCAGTAAGTATTAGGGAAAGGTGGTGATGGTGGCCATCAGAGATACTGGGTCACCAGATTGCTTGAGGCTTTGTAAGCCATTTCAAAGATTTAAAATAAGGGGGAAAAAAAACTAATACATCTGTTAGGTGCATTAGGTACCTAGATGAAGTGGACTAGGTGTGGCATGATAGTGTTTTTGATCAGGGTTATAGCAATGTTGGTGATGAAAAGAGATTGGAGTCTGGACATATTTAAAGGTAGACCCGTGGGGGCAGCCCTGGTGGCCCAGTGGTTTAGCGCTGCCTTCAGTCGAGGGTACGACCCTGGAGACTCGGGATCAAGTCCCACATTGGGCTCCCTGCATGGAGCCTGCTTCTCCCTCTGCCTGTGTCTCTGCCTCTCTCTCTCTCTCTCTCTCTCTCTCTCTCTCTCTGTGTATGACTATCATAAATAAAAAAATAAATAAATAAATAAATAAAATAAAAATTAAAAGAGAGAGAGGAATATATGTTGAATTTAGGATTTGGGGCTTCAGTAGCACAAAGTATGGAGTTTACCTTATTAGATGAAGTAAGAAAGGCAGTTTTGAGGGGAAGGACAGGTCAGTTTTGGACATGAATTGAAATGTGCATTGAATTTGAAATGTTTATTAGATCTGCAAATGGAACTGTGAAATCAGTTGTATGTGATTCTTTAGTTTGGGAAGAATGAGCTGGAGATATAATTTCTGATTTATCAACAAATACCATGGTTTAAAACAAAACTATGAGACCCAATGGAGAGCACCAGTACAATGTGTGAAATGGAAATCAGTGCATAGAGTGGTGAGATTTGTTTTGCATTGCTCCAAAGGGCAGGACTCAGAATCCATGAGAAAGAGGATAGAAATCTGACTTTGGTTTCAATACAAAAAACTATTTTAAGCCCTTAGAGCTTATTAGCAATGGAATAGCCCATTTCACAAGATTTTTTTTTTTTTTTTGAGATTTTATTTCTTTTTTGAGAGACAGAGTGAGCAAGCCAGGGGAAGAACAGAGGAGGAAGGAGAAGCAGACTCCCCGCTGAGCAGGGAGCCCCATGTGGGGCTCGATCCCAAGGCCCTGGGATCATGGCCTGAGCCAAAGGCAGACTCTTAACCAACTGGGCCACGCAGGTACCCCAATGGGATGCATTCTTTGATGCTACAAATTTTCAGGGAGAATCTTGAACCTAGATCATTGTTTTTCCAAATTTTGTACAGCTCTAAAGAAAAGTAATTATCTTCAATCACTATTGGTCTTTATCCAGGTAGCTTACACACAAACATACCTTGATATATTTATCGTAGTCCCAGCTTACTAACCACCATTTTAGATGTCTTAAAGTGGATTGGATTTTTACCTTGGGTTTAAACTTGAACCTACTGACTGTTTAGAGTCCTCTAGAGACTGGTTCTGAGCATTTAGGAATGAAAAAGGCCATCACTAAAATTCAGGATAAAATTAAGGAAAAAATTAGGTCAAGTTTTTTTTTTTTTTTTAATTTCAATGATGTACTCTAATAATGTCTTAGAAGAGTGGTTATCAAACTTTTAATCCCAGGACCCTCTTAAAAACTTTTGAGTACCTGAAAAAGCTGATATTTACATGGATGGTACAAATATGGGAGAATACACTGGTTAATAAGGATTCCAGATGATGGGGCGCCTGGGTGGCTCAGTCAGTGTAGCATCTGCCTTTGGCTTACGATCCCAGGGATGTGGAGTTGAATCCCACATCAGGCTCCCTGCTCCACGGGAAGTCTGCTTCTCCCTCTCCTTCTGCCCCTCCCTGCTGCTTGTGCTTCCTCACTCACTTGCTCTCAAATGAATAAAATCTTCAATTAAAAAAAAAAAAAAAAGGATTCCACATGATGTATTGAAACCTGCAAAATACAGTTGAAGTTCTTAAAATTTTACTTTCAGGAAAAGAGAACCCCTACATTGACACAAGTTCCTTTGAAGAAGACTCAAAATTATAGATTTCCTCTAAGTTCAGTGTAAGCCAATGAAATGACTTTGGAAAAAAAAAAAAAAAGAAAGAAGAAAGAAGATAGGTAGATAAGTTTGGGTTTCAATAACATATTTCCTTTTGTAGTCAGTCCATTTAAGATCCTTCTTAAGGCAATACTAACAAGCTATCATGCCCCGTAGAGGAGAATGAAAATTTAAAGGTCTAAAAGAGATGTATGTGAAGAACAGTTGAAGAAACTCATAATGTCACACTGTTTATTTGGAAAAATTTGTAAAGTTGCTTCCCCATTACTGTTGCACTGCTTAGAAGAGATGAACACCGCAATGAGGACATATAGACTGACTGAGGTGATGTTAAAGCAATGGTCAATTAAAGACCAAAAAATGTGAAATATCACTACATATATTTATCTTTCATTTATCTGAGAAGAGATTTTGCTTTTATCTATAAACTTGCTAGCAGTGAGATATCTTCTCTTGGAGGGTATAAAGTTTAAGAAGCTTCCTTCATCTTAGTTTCGTTTAAACCCAAGAATGACCGAGTAGAGCTCAGAAGCTATCCTGGGAACAGAATAGAATAGGAGAGAGAATCATTAAAACTTTCTAACTACCTCCTTAACTCCTGAAAGAGTTAAGGCAGCAGAAGATGGCATTATTACTACTAGAAAATCAATGAATTCCAAGTCAAGGATTCTGTGAACTAGCCCATCCTTCCATTTTTTTTTGGAGGGGGGGGGGGCGCAAATGAGCTTCAAAAGCTGTGCCTGGAGACATAAATACCTTGTTGTATATGTTTGTCCTTTTCTTCAATCTCTCTTCCTCATCTTGAGTAAGATTACACAGTGGTTAAACCAATGGAAAAGAAGACAGGATTCTAAATGGAGAACATTGCACGATAGTAAGGGAACTTGCAAACACCTGTTTATAATGAGAGGCTGCAAATGTGTTTACCACTTCCTGGTATTTGGGCACAAAGCTCAGTTTGACTTGCCAGTGGGTATAAATGATCTGTGAGTTCTCTACTTTTCCCCAGTTAGCCCACTGGGCCTCATGTAAGCTTACCTACTTGAGTTTATACAGCCAGTGGGAGTGTAAAATTGCAGTGTTCTCTTATAAATCAAAACCTAGTATATTAAAGAGATGTTATGTTGCAAAACAGGTATGGGATAATCGAATGACAAGATAAAATTTAACGTGAAAAGCATTTTGTAACATGTTCTTTCAATATCAAATTTCCTTAAAGCATTTAATTATTTTATAACTTAGAAAAGCTTAAAGTTTACCTCCAAGAACTCAAAACTTAAGGGTTCTCTCCATGTAAATACAAATTAAAAATTACTGTAAAACAGGGCTGAAACTGTTGAATAACAGTAAGAAATCATGTGCCCAAAAAAAGTAATTTGCAAACAAACTTTCCCTCAGGGATGCATCTTCCACCCCAAGTGAGATCTCCTTGTAAAATAGACCCTAAAAGCTCCTGAAGTGCATTTTCAGCTTGTCTATAGAAAGGCCAGGACCAATTCAGAGAGGAAATGCCTGGGATTCTGTTTGGTGTCACAATGCATGGGGTTAAGATAACAAACTGCCTCTGGCTTCTTTCAGGGCAACAAAACAAACTCCAATTGTCTCCAGGGCTATAAATCCAGTGAATGGTATGGTAGACCTGAGCCAGGAGAAAGGGAACTGGGGCAAATGTTTTTTTAATGTTTGCCTTTGGGCAGGATGGGTTTTTTGTTTTTTGTTTTTTGTTTTTTGTTTTTTACTAGTTTACTATTTCTAATAAATATAAAATACTCTTTGTTTTTGTGAACTGTTTTGGTCTTGGCTCCCACTGGGAAACACAACATATCAGAATATTTTTGGCTAGAGTCACATACAAAGAGAGCTGTGAGTAGAGCAGAGGAAAGGTGGGTGGTTGAAATAACATTGTGGAGCTATTCAGTTTGACGATGCTGCACCTCCCGGTGGGACAACCATACATGAATTGACATGAGTTTAGCATATGCTCCTCGTTGTTCCAAATTGCACATGGAGGTTTAAACTCTTTAAAAGGATCAGGTTATGGCATTCATGCCCCAGATTTAGTTGCTGTTGGAGATAGGGCAATCATGATAGGACAAGTGGCTGAGGTTCACCTAGGTGCTACGCAAAGAGCAGCTCAAGCAGAAAAAATAAAGTCAGCTCTGAGAATCCATAAGCAGCAGCAGATTGGGGCAAGTGGAGTCATTATGCCTCTTAACAAGTTGATGTGTAGCAAACTAATAATTTCATAATAAAGCCAAGGCTAAGAATCAGCTAATAAATGGGGCCAGTACTTTTATCACTCTCTGATTAAGAAGAGACAAGCAGTGCTTAATGATAGGACTCTTCATCCCTCCCCCATTTTATTTATGCCAGTTTACATGGAGGCAGATCCCTGTAGTTTCCTGCAGTCTTAAAAATCTATGCCTAAGGCTTTGAATTAATTGCTGTCCAAGCAAGTGTTACCAAATTACTTCTTAGTAAGAGTATACTCTGAAGGAAAAACAAAGCACCTCCTTGAGTATTGGCCTCAGAACACCTGAATTTATGACAAAGGGAAAATCTGAGACAAAAGCAAACATGGTGGGCTGATAAGGCGCCTCCTGAGTCAACTTGGCAGGAATGGGTTAATCTCTACCTGAAGCTCTTTTGAGGGGCTTTGACTTGATGCTGAGAGCCCTCTGTTTCCTAGGAAGGGAGTAAGTTAAAGATGATCTTTCAGAAAGTTCAGTATATTAATATACAAGCAACTTCATTCGCCTGTCTTTCCTTTCCTAATTTACAGCCATCTATGACTGGTTTATAGGGGTTTTCAAAAGATGTGATTAGCTTTCCTTGCAGGAAACTTGTAAAGGGTTTCAGGGTAATGATGTGTCAGCTATGAACTCATTCAGCTAATCTGAAGAAAAGTTTTAAGAGCAGGAAGGAGGCAGATTCAGAGGTGCTGACTTGTGAAACACGACAGTGAGTGCATTTCTAGCTTAAAAGAGCCAAAATTCAAGTTCCTAATCATGTAAAGGAAAAGAGGTAACGATGAGCAGAAAGGGAAGAAACTGAACAACAAAACATTCACTTATTTGCGCCATCCACACCAGAGGTCCTCCTTGCTCATCCAAATTAGGAAAGTGTTTGATGCGGTTGCATACAGAGCTTGCAGGGAACATGGCTAGCAGCCCGTGACTCGGGGATGTGAGGTGGAAGGAAGAGGCTGACAATGTTTGACTAGGAGCCACGTGAGCACAATACAGTGGGTAGAGAGCAGTAAAGAGCTACCCTTGAAATTCACCACTGGGTTAATTTCATTAATACATTCACTTACTCCTTGTGGCTATGTAGCACCTATTAGAGACAAGGCATTCTGAGACCACAGTTACAACAGATCTGTCCTCAGCAGCATGTTAACTAAGTGTTCCAGTTATTACTGGTGTTGCAGAACAAATTATCCTGAACTTAGTGGTGAAAGACAGCAATCTGTGATGCTCATGGGTTACATGAGTCAGGAATTCACTTAGGGCACAGTAAGGATGGCTTGTCTCTGCATCGTGATGTCTGGGAGCCTCAGTTGGAAGACTCAAAGACTGGTGGCTGGAATCATCTGCAACTTGTCTACTCATTTGTTTGATGGTTGGTGGTGGCTGTCAGCTGAAACTTCAATTGGGGAATTGGCCAGAATTTCTACATTTGTCTCTTCATGTGATCTCAGATTTCTCACAGCATGTAGTTGGGTTCCAAAGCTGAGTGCCTAAGAAGATTAGCTAGGCAGAAGCTGTATCTTTGTGACCTTGCCTCAGAAGTCACATAGATATCATCAATTCCACTGTATTCCATTGGTCAGGACCATCACCAACCTTGCTGAAATTCAAGGAGAGGGAACATCAACCCCAAATATCAGTGTAGGAATGCCAATGAATGAATTTTCAAAGAATGAAAAGCAGCTCTATGTGTATGGATGTGTATATATGTACACGTATGTGTGTATATATATATATATATACATGTATAAAATCATCTATCACAGAGTGAAAAAAATTCACAGCATAAAGTAAAAATATTGTGATGATTTTGTAAGCCATAGTCCAAAGAACCGTACAAATGGAAATATACTAACAAAGCAAAGAACCACCTGAGCACTATGTTTTACAAATGTAAATTGTGCATGTCATGTCTATTATTATTTTACCATCTCTCCTACTGTTCCCTTCATTTTTTTTAAATTGACCATTCTTACAAACAGAGGGTTGCGGAAGGGGAGGAGGATGGGGGGGTGAGGTGAGTGGATGACTAAGGAGAGCACTTGATGGGATGAGCACTGAGTGTTATACTATATGTTGGCAAGTTGAATTTAAATAAAATCTAATAAAAATAAATAAATTGATCGTTTTTGAACAAATTTGTTTTTAAAACGAACTAGATATTACTAAAAATTTTATTTTTTACCATAATTTATTTACTGTAAAACAAAATTAACCTTAAATATAACTAATATAAAATTGAACAGTTGTTAGGTTTGTTGCTTTCTGATGAAGATCGTAAGACTGAAGCAAGCCCTCATTGTCAAAATATTAGCAGGTGTTTGAAAGATATTAAATCACAGTCATACAAAATTGGGGCTGTCTTCTTAACCTGAAAGACTGAAAGAGAAGTAAAAGCAAATGATCTCTAATAAGAAGGTCAGTGATATTTAAGGCCAGGTCTATGTGCCAGCCAACATCCTTTAAAGAATTTTTGATATTATAATCCTATTTTGTTGACAAACACTGACCTGGAGTGATAAAAAAAAAAAATTATAAATAAGCTTTCATCTTGCGTCAGCTAAGTTGCTGGGATCCATGAGGAAGACCAGCATCTGGCACAGAGCTGATGCATGTTAATTAATGAATGAATTTGTAACCTGCCATCTGTCAAAGGCTGGGTCCTCTGCACCTCTGTTTTGTTTTGTTTCATAAACCTCTCCTGAAAGATCTAGTAAGCAATAAAAGGCCTTGATGAGTTGGCTTCTACATCAGGTTTAGCCACCCTGTTATCTGATTACCATTCTCCACGGGCTGATGGAATTGACTTTTTTGCTTCCCCTCTATGGCATAAATAATTCCTAGACTTTACAGGACCACTCCCAGGCCATCTTACACTCTTTAGTATGTAGGTATCTAAATCCAATAACATGCATTCCTAAAATAATTATTAGCACCTGTCAGGGCTGCTGTTGCACTAGACCCTAGAGGTCTCAGAGGAGGAGAAATGGACACTTTCTTACAGTACAGAGAATGGCCACTGGGGGGCAGCTATTTCACCCCTAAAATTTAATTAATTGCTTAGCAACAGCATTGTCTTGTTGTTGAAGTATTTGTCAGAAAACACTACTTCCTGGGGATTTTTTGCTGGTAGAGATGATAACTTGAGAAAAAGTATAATTTTTATGGTCTTTTCCACCTAGACCTTTTTTTTCTGGTTTTCAGGGGTATGGAGAAGGTCTGTAGAGGTTAGGAGAAAAACAGCCAGATCCTTATCTTCAAGGATTCCAGCTGGTAGCCTTGACCACACACACTAGGACTTCTAACAGTGGTACCTTTCTAGACATGGTGCTGGCATTCACAGACCTTTTCCTTCATTTATAGTCGGCTACGGTGAAGCTGTCAAAACCAGTGGCTCTGTGGACTCAGCAGGATGTCTGCAAGTGGTTGAAGAAACATTGTCCGAATCAGTATCAGATCTACAGTGAGTCATTCAAACAGCATGACATTACTGGTAAAGTATGCGGTATCCAAAATATTTTCTTCCCTCTTCCTCTCCCCATCACAGTGGCCTTTCCCATACCCTTAAAATGAAATGCCTCTCCTTGCTGAAATTTTCTGGCATGGGTTTACTTTAAAAGGGGAGGATGGATTGCAGATCCGTGCAAGCTATGCTGCTTAATAAGCATAAGCAGCTACAGAGAAGCATAGATTCTGATTGTCCAGGACAAGTATGTGGAAATCAGGGTAAGGGGTTGGGGAACTCTAGAGAAAATGAGTGTGTACCAATCCTAGAGGAAAAAAAGAAAAAGTCATTCAAATTAGCTGGGTTACAGGATCAGTATTAAATGTTCTAAGTAGGAAAGATTTCAAAATAGGAAAATTCTGAAGTGAATATAATACTTACTGTCCCTGAGCTGAATATCTTCAAAACAAAAATGAAGATTCCATTTAGATCCAAAGGGCTTTGAATATTATATGTAGAGATCAAGAAGCCCTTAGAAACTATGGGCACCTGGTGGCTTAGTGGTTGAGCATCTGCCTTTGGCTCAGGCCATGATCCCAGGGTCCTGGGATCGAGTCCCACATCAGGCTCCGCCCAGGAAGTCTGCTTCCTCCTCTGCTTATGTCTTTCCCTCACCTCTCTCTGTATTTCTCATGAGTGAATAAAATATTAAAAAGAAAGAAAGAAAGAAAGAAAACAAACAATGACAGTATAATGAACTGCAGAAGCCCTTAGGATCATGTCTCTCCATTGAAAACAGAGCAGGCGAGCAGGAGCATTGGGGCCACCATGGAAGCCCATCCAAGTCAGGGACGTTTTCCCCAGACCTCACCTGTGCTCCTGCCCTGAGGGTCTGCATGGATATGGGTAGCATCCTCCCTCCACTTATGCAAGCACCATAATGAAAAATACGACTAAAGAACATGCTCTGTGCACCAAAACTGTGCTTTAGAGGGAAAACATACTGAGAAGTCCTGATTCTAGTCCAGATTTTTTTCTAAGAAAAAACTATTACTCTTAGTGGGCAAGTGACTTGCTCTTGAGTAGCCCAGCACTGTGGATGCCAAGCCTCTTTCCAAAATGGGTGGTTTTCATAGTGTGTTCCTTGGAGCCCCTAGGGTACGCTAAAGATTGCCAGAGAGACAGGGGATGCGCTTTGGGTTGAGATGGGTGTGTCAACTAAAGCAGCTCCCTTTATGCCTGTTTGACATATTTGAATTGTACAAAAAAAAAAAAAAAAAAAAAAAACTATGGAAAAAAAGGATTCTAATTCAAAAGAACAGTGAGCTAAGTTTATCGTAGATTCCCTGCTGACAAAATTGGTAGTGTTTTAATATGTAAGGAACACACTCAACTGTAGCTCAAGATGAGTTAACAAAGCATGAAATCCTCATAACTTAAGTCTTAAAATTGTCCTGAACACACTTTGCTTCCCCTACACCAACTAAAATAATGGCTTTTTAGATGAAATTCCTAAAATTGTGAAGGCAGTGTCAGAACTTAGTTTAGATTCCAAGTGTTTAATTTCTTTTCTTAGTCCCTCCCTAAAGAATATAAGAAAATCCCATACAGGGTGTGTTATTCCACCCCTAAAAGCAATCAATCAGTTAGTCACCATTTGGCTGATTATGGTCGCCTTCATCTGATAATGTGTACTTAATGTTTCTTAATGCCTGTGTGATAGAATAATGGCAAAAGCTTTTTTGCGATCTTATTTGAAAGTAGTGTTCTCTTTATTATGAACGGGAATTGTGAGATGCCCTTGAGGGAAGGGTAGGTATTTATCCTGGTTTGTAGAGGATGAGTATGACATTCCGTAGAAATAAAGGTCTTATGCTGCAGTGCTCGGAGTCCATGGTACCACTTCCCAAGGCTTTCTGCTAAGTGATATGAAGAAAGAGACTGTGGGCCTGAGATACGTGTTTTGAACAGCCGTCATATTGCTTTTGATGGCCCATTTGGTCGCCAAGTACCACCACAGATATAGGTACATCACAACCTTCTTGGAATCTTGGGCACGCTGCTTCAGCTGAATAAATTGCCCAATCTCACTACTCATCTCCAAAACAAAGATAATAATAGTACCTGTCCCCAAGAGTTGTGAAGATTACAGTGAAATAATATTAAGTGACCCACTAATTTGACCATTTATTGACACCTTCTACATGCTAGCATTTTGCTATTATTCATGTCAAGACTCATCTGATGGTGTCTGAAAATACTATTCATTCTAAGAGGGCAGCCTGCTTTCAGGAAAGAAAAGAAAGCAGAATAGTATTGGGGGTTTAGGGAACAGAGAGGAGGATTTCACGTTAACATTTGACCTACATCTTTGTCATTCAGCTATCTGAGGCCTTGGAAAACCACTCTCTTCCCCCGTCCTCCGGCCCCTGCCTCTCCAAGGGTGAAGGTGAAATACCCAGGTGATCACAAGTGCCAACTGGCCAGAGAATAGAACTCCAGCCTGCAGTTACCAGCCGCAAGATGCTGGAAGCTGTGAGGGTCTCTGTACCCTTGGAGGCTAGGCTGTGAAAAACAGGGCAAAGAGGCTTGTGAAAAATTAAGATCTGTGGTGACAGAGCAAACTTCACCCACCCCTGGAAAACAGTGGAGGGCTGAGGGTGGTGACAAGGGCCAGGCTGAAGCCCAGAGCTGTAGCTTCATGGTGTGATTTTGTGAAGGTTGCTAGTACCCTTCAGCTTTCTTTATTTGCAGAAAGGAGATGGTACCTGCCTCCTAGTGTTGCTGTGAAAGTAGTTCATGGTCCTAGGAAGCATGAAGATCTCCTAAGTGCTATTCTGATCTCTAGGAAAACAAACAACACATATAAACAGTGTTGAATTCATCTATCTTTATTATCCTGAAAATTGGGAAATGAGCACCCAGGTGGAGTGGAGGAGTAGAGGTAGTCTGGGCTGGTAAATAGCCTGTGCTTATCTGCAAGGTTGCAAAAAAGATGTTGATGAGTCTCTTACTTTATGCTTAGATTCTCTTGAGTGTTGCTGTTCATTTCTTTTTCTCAGAGCGTGAACCTCCAATATCGTGCTCATCAAGCAAGTGTGTTTGTTATACCAGTGTAACCTATAAACAATCCCTTAATTTAGAGGCAGATGGTACAGTGATGGCAAATAAAAAGAACATATATTAAACGGAAAGAGAGGGGAAAAGGGCTTTCACAGACCTGAGTTGTCCTCGCTTGTCCTCCACCCCCAACCTTTGACAAGTAATAGCTGTACCACATCACACAAGTTAGTTTTTCATTAGTGAAATGAGAATAATTATTTTAAAGGGTGGTGTTGGGAGAGTAAATGGAAGGATACACGTGAAGGGCCTAGCTTAATTCCTGATACATAGTAGAGATTTATCCATTTAGCGAGTATTTATGGAGCATCTACCCTGTACCGGGGGAATACAGCAATAAATAAGACGGTCAGCGATCTGTGCATGGAAAAAATGATGCTTCTGTGAAAAGCTATGCATCATCAATAGCACACCATTTGGGGCTATCTAATTCCACGGAACTGTTTTTACAACTCTGTGAGTTGTAGATAACTGATAGCAATACAAAATAATCCTTGTTGTAGGTGTGTAAATTCTGTCCCCGAGAGGTTCAATTGGCTTTTCTTGCCATTGTGGAAAGGGTGAATTTTGCCTGCCATTTATATATTCATTTTACTCTGCTCTATTGGCTGTTTCTTTTTTGGATTCTCCTTTGTAATGTCCTGGTTTTACTTCTTCTTGGTTTCTTCTTATAACGAGTTTAAAAAAAAAAAAAAAACTTAAATGTATTCATTTTTCTATCTGATGAGTCCAGATTTTAACCTTTTTTTTTGAAAATTTTCCTGCTTTAACATCAGTGGCTTAATTTTTTTTTATGTTTTAGCCAGCAAATCCACTATATTAACCTTTTTTATGCCTCCTTTTGAAGGACATTAAATTCTACACAAACATTCCCATTTTCTCCAAAGTCAAAGAAAACTTAAGATATGTTTCAATATATGAACATTCAAAACCTTTTGCAAATTTCCTATTAGAATTTCTGAGACTTTCATTGTGTCCAGAAGGCACCTGCTATTTTGTGGCAGATGTGTTTAATCAGAAGAGAAGCTACTAGTGTTACCTCCCTGCAGAAGCTCTCTTAAAAGGCATAGGATGGTGAGAACACCTGAGAGGCATTAGGATAGATAGATTTAAATCATCAGATTAGGCTTGAAGGAAAGAAATTTGTCTATTTTCCTGTGCTTGCAAGATTCTCTCTCCAGCTTTCTGAGGCCGGCTTGGAATGTTGATGAGGAAGCTCTACTGGGGCCAGGTGTAAGCTTACAGGCAACTTTCAGATTCTCTTTTATGCACAGTTAAGAATATTTTCAGGTTTGAGGCGATTTCAGCCCCTGGCTGTGCCTTGTGTTGTTCCTATGGCTGCTATGCTAAAGTGAGTTTACCTCCTTCAGCATTGAGTTCTCCATCTGGAAAGGGTTCTCACCCCTGCCAACTTGAAAGACTTATTTTTATGGGTGAAGCACTCAGTGTTCCCCAGAATATAAAATATTTTTAAAAGCCATTTTGAACATGTAAAAAGGTTTCCATGTAGTCTTATTTGTGGCCCAGCAATGGGAATTCTTTAGATGTCCAGATGTCTGCAGGAATAAATACTTATCATATGAATATCCCCTGCAAATGGTCAGTATTGATTTGAAGTATTTCCCGGTGGACTCCTGCAAAATAAATGAGTGTTTCTGGTTCTTTTTGTGCTCCAACCACCCTCCGTACCTCATTCCCCTTTTTAAAATATTCTACTGAGATGTAGCACCCTGGGATTTGTCAGTTCTGCTTATGCTGTTGAATAAAGTGGAAACCTCTATCTTTATCGGACCTCTGGATTGTGGTTCTGTGTGTTTGCTAACAGTATTCCCTTCTGTGCTGCTTTCTCTGAGCTCTTCTACCTCTTTACCCTTCTGCTATTGTCTTCCTTGTCTATAATAAAGACATAATAAGTTAACATAAGTTACCCATAGAGACCAGTGGGGTGTGTGGTCAACAAGTATCAAAAGAAGTGGAATAGTTACTTTAGGTCATCTACTTGTGAGTATACTACTTATTAGAGTCCAGTGTAGCCAAGTAAAACTTGAGCATATGTAAGTACCGCAGCACTTCATCTCTACATTTTCTTTTCATTATTGGTTTCCTTCTGAATACCGTGTTTTCCTTTTCTATGTCTTTGTGTTTTGTGTTTTGTTACATTTCTCTTTTGTATAAACTGCTCTACATTTTTTATTGAACCTCAAGCCATATGTATCTGCATAGTAAAGTTTCTGACATCATCAGGGCCTATTTTCCAGAAGTTAATTTTCCAATAACAGCATTTATTGTTTTTTAACACCTTTGAATAAAAAGCTTACTAATATCACCTTTACACTCCTCAACTTTCTTAAACCAGGGGTGCTCCATTCAATTGTCTTGATGACTCAGGATAATAGACTTCTAAATATCAGAAAGGGCTGTAGATGTCATCCTAGGTTTGATGAGGTCAATTAAAAAAAAAACTGTTTTGAATGAAAAGTATAAATGGAGATCAGACTGTCAGCTTCATTTCTTTTTAGAGATTGTCATTTAGGTCTTCAGAAAAATTGTTACCCAGGGTAAGCCCTGTTGTAGGATTTTTCACATTAATAGGCGAAAAATTTAAGTATTAGAAAGTTTTGCTGTAGTTTAACTGAAACCCACCCACAGATCCTGTTTAGGTTCCCAACTGAGAGACCTTTGCCTCAAAAAGCCCTTGATGCTGCCCCTAGGGCAGATTGTTGCTGCCAGCTCCAATCCTTTCCTTCATCCCAGTGGACTGTTGTTGGGTTGCTGAATATGTGTAGCAACTAGATGTCTCATACATTGTTATTGGGTATAATGTGATGCCACCTGATTCAAAAACTGTAAAGTTTTTATGTGGTTAATCACACAATTATTAAATGATCCTGCAATTCTGCTCTGGGGTATTTACACAAGGGAATTGGAAACATATATTCATAAAAATTCCCGTCCACTAATATCCAAAGGAGTGTTACTCAGGCAAAAATTCTAAACAATCCTTAGGTCCCTCCAGAGTAGCATGGATAAACAAACTGTGCTATATTTCTACCAAAAGCACTATTCAACAATAAAAAGGAACCAACTACTGACACATGCAACAGGAAAGAATCTCAAGTTGTGCTGAGTGAAAAGTCAGAGTATATACAGTGTGATTCAGTCGTATGGAAATTCTTTTTTTTTAATTCAGTTAGCCAACATAAACTACATCATTTCAGATGTAGTGTGCAATGATTTATCAGTTGCATATAACACTCTGTGCTCATCCCATCATGTGCTCTCCTTAATGCCTGTCACCCAATTACTCTATCCCCCCACTCGCCTCCCCTCCAGCAACCCTCAGTTTGTTTCCTGTAGTTAAGGTTCTCTCACGGTTTTTCTCCCTCTCTGATGACTTCCCATTCAGTTTCCCCTCCCTTCCCCTATGATCCTCTGTGCTGTTTCTTATATTCCACATAGAGTGATTGATAGTGATGGCAGTCAAATCAGTGGTTGCTTGAATTGAGATGTGGAGGAGAGATGGTAAAGAGGACCAAGGGAACTTTCTGTGGCAATGAAAATGGTTTATATCTTTGTCAGAAGTTATCTACTTGGCACCTCAAATGTGTGAAATGTGTTGTATGTAAATTATATCTCATAGTTGGTTTTTGGAGACTTGTGTGCTTTCCAAATTTTCTAAAATGGCAAAGTGTTTTTAAAAGGAAAAGATGAAAATGTCATCCTGTGTCTTTCCATACGGGCTGTGTAGGATCATTTGTACTCAGGATGATGGGGAGGGGCACCTAGGTGGCTCAGTCCATTAAGCATCCGATCCTGTTTTGGCTCAGGTCATGATCGCAGGGTTGTGAGATGGAGGCTGACGTTAGGCTCTGCACTCAGTGGGGGAGTCTGCTTGAGATTCGCCCTCTCCCCCTCCCCCAACCCTGTGTATGCATATTCATAATATGCTCTCAAATATATAAATCTTTAAAAAAAAGAAAAAAGATGAAGATAGGTAGAGTGGTTTTATATTCAACTCTATTATAAATCTAATGTATGCAATCTAATATAGCATAACAAATATATGTAACTAGAAGAAAATATATATGTTATATATAAAGAAATTGAGTTTGAAAATCCACTTTATGCATTTTTCACTCAAAGGATAACCTGAAGATAGCAGAACATTCTTGTAATGAAAGGTATGGTTTTACCAATTGGTGGAAGATGACAGCTGACAAAAAGAACAGCTTTCTTGTCTTACTGCGATTCTGCTTGTCTGAGCTACACTCATGCATCCAAGGCTTTTGGATTTCACAGATGAGTTAAATTTCAGAAGATATTTTTGCAATAGCATATAGTTGCCACCTTAGTATTTTACTCATTCATACTTTTAAATTAAAAATTACCCTCACCACATTTTATAAACCAAAGGAATCTTAACACACAAAATCTCATTTAAAAAATATGATAAATTTTACATTAAGAAAAATATTTCTCTCATTTTCATCACAGAACAGTGCCACTTTATAGGCTTGTGTAAGGAAACTACTGCTCTTAAGGGGACATTAATTGATATTCTAAATACAACATTGATTTAATATTACACTTGAAAAGATAAGGGAGTTTGTCACCAAATGAACTATTTGTTTCGTACATCAAAGAACTAGAATGATTTTTTTTTAACCAATTGTGTAGACTTAAATAATCAAGAATACTCTTACAAGGGTGAGGATTTTTACTTGCTACCTGATTCAGTTTTTTCTTGGATGATCTACCCCTACTCTTCACTGCTTTTATAGATTCTGTAGTTTGGGAAATAAGACTTGAAAGGTTTGCCTACATATCACGGCCTGGGAATGCAGGGCTGGGGTCAGGAGCTAGCTTTCTGCACCCTTACCCAGCACTCCCCTTGCCTGCCAGATATCCTTCTCGTTCTCCCGGTCAGCACCTGTTAGCAGACCCAAACCAAAGGCTTCTGAGACCTTAGAAATGCCAGTGCCAGCCAGGTGTTCTTATCAAAGTTGTAACTAATGAGACAGTCCTGCTTTAGAAAACCCCCGAGATCTTTAATCATACCTGTTGTGTCTTGGAGGCTTTGTGTATGCATGAGGCTCATCTTGCAAGCTGTTACAGATAGGAGGAAGCATGGCTCAGAGTGTGGTGGGTACGTCCAGGTAAGCACAGTTGCTGAGCACTTCACATCAGCAAGACCTAGCACACAGGTTTGTTGGCAGGTGAGAGAAGTTAACACCTAGAAAATACTTAAAACAGTGTCTGACACATTGTAGGGGCTCAGTAACTGTTACTTCTCATTATCACATTACTATGGGAGAATAGGAGACCATTCTTAGGAAGAGTCCAGCAGGTTGCCTCACAGATAAAAGTGGAGCCAGACATGGACAAGGTATTCCCTTTTATTTTTTTAAAGCACACCACTCCACTTATTTTCCCACTCCAAATTCCAGAAGGCTTTATAGCCAGAAACTCAATCTCATTCTTTTTTTCAACCAGATCCAGTTTTTCCTCCTTTTTTCCCCTCCTAATTCCACCTAATTTCCTATGAGACTGTCACATATAACCAAAAATCCAGCTTCTTTTGCTGCTCACTTTGAATACTGAATTTTTTGCTCTGTCAGAGAAACAAAGTTCATAAAACATGATCTTTTTGGATAAGTCCACTTTTTAGCCTCTGTGTCTATTTCATTCCTTTTTTATCGATGACTTTACCTCCATCTTGTTTTTTACTTTTTTTTTTTTTAATGTAGTTTACTAAAGACAGATTGCAGAATTCGAGATCTTTTTCCCTTGGTTTTGCTCCCGATCCCTGTTTGAAAATGAACATACTGTGTACTCATCCTGTCAAGTCAAATTTCTTATCCTTCAGGGCTCCAGGGTGCTTGGACAGAACCTCTGTCATGACACTCAGTGGGGAGATTGGGAATCATGCCCTTTAGAGGCATTGTGCTCTGTGGAACAATGGCTCACTTCCTTCAGATGGCATCACTTATGGTGATGTGGTGCCATATTTGTTAATGGAAGAAATGGAAGTCCACACACATGTGATTGGTTATATTTAAGATTCTGTGGCACTGTCTTGATGAAATACAGTTGTCCTCAAGAGGTCTTGGCCAGGATCATTCTCGGCCATTGTGTTTGGACTCTCATCTTCCT
Organism: Canis lupus dingo; assembly: GCF_003254725.2. Classification (NCBI taxonomy): domain Eukaryota; kingdom Metazoa; phylum Chordata; class Mammalia; order Carnivora; family Canidae; genus Canis; species Canis lupus. Next base: position 17,907,376 of record NC_064255.1, on the reverse strand, counting down.
CATTCAGAGTCTCATTAAATGTATTTTTCAATTTCCATCTTAACCTTGGGGTAATGTGACTGTTAAGTGTTTAATTGCTCTTGACACACTTCCTATCTCTGATAGTTGCAAAAGGTCAGAAAAAGCCTGGCCCGTGGAAACCCATGATAGAATCCCTTCCACTGATTATTCACTGTGTGTGGCCTTGGCAAAGTGTATTTCACCTCCCTGAGTCTCGGTTTCCCTTTCTCAAAAATAAAATGTATCTTACAAGGTTGCTACTAGTTATTATTATTGATCTGTGATTGTATGGACTCCATACATAGGTTTATAAGAAGCAAAGGGGAGTGTAGAAATCACTTTTCAAATGGGAAAGAATTATATAAATGCATGTGTGTATAGTTTTGTTTCATTGTTTAATATATGGTTGCAGAAAACTCATATTTTAAAAAAATATTTGAGTGTTTGCATGCTGAGCACTCCAGTAAGTACTGTGCATACATTATTTAATTTTATTGTCACAATAACCCTATATGATACTATTATTATTATTTCCAATTTACAAATGGGGAAAGTGATTCTTATAAAACAAAAGTCTCTTGTTTATGGCCTTGAAACCTAAAAATGGCAAAGTCAGGGTTTTAACCCAGGGCCATCTGAATCCAAAGCTCGCATCCTGACCTCTGTGCAATGAAAGATAGCATCTTTTAAGTACAAGTGAGTGATGAAAAAGAAAATGCGGGTAAGCACCAAAGGAGACTTGAGAAGGAACTCCTATATAGGAGTCTGATTGATTGGGAAGTCTTCTTGGAGGAGGCTGGATTTGTCCCATGTAGTAATTTAAAAGAGAAAGTCCTTGAAATACCAAGTTGTATTTATGTATTTTGTTTGACCCTAGAGAGCAAGAAAATGTAACAGCTTTTAATCCACAGACCTCACCACCCCCTATTGTATCAGACCCTGCCTCTTCTCACACTGGGGTTATGTGCCTGAGCCTGAAAGCATTTGGGTTTCTGAACCTGAAGAGTAGTAAGTGATGGAGGTGGAGATAGATCAGAGAGTAGACTGAGGGCTACATTAGAAGAGGCTCTGAGTGTCAGACTAAGGAAACTAAATTTTCCTCTTTTGGATGTCATTCACCACCTATCAGAGATAATAGCATCACCAATGATGAATGAACTGACAAGCTCAGAATACCTACTCTTGGAAAAAATGGAATGTGTGCATGAGAGAGATCAGCAATGTGTGAGCTGTTAGCCCAAGTGGATCCTGGGTCAGGATCTGTTGGATTATCACTTTTATGGATCTGTGGCTTTTCCATTTTCCCAGCCTCCAACGGTGGTTCCCACCCAGCTCCTTTTCCACAGAGCCCCATCCCTTTCCCCTTTCATTTCTGAGGAGGCACCAATGGTGATAAATCTTCTTAAATTCCTCCCTGCAGTATTACCTCTATTTTTACTCCCTTCTTATTGGTTTCTTTTATGTCTCTGAGGAAGAGATATTATCTCTCCCAAGGCCGATCTCCTAACCTTGCTCTTCTCTCTGCCTGTGTGACCCTCCCTCCTTCCACGCCAGAATTCTGTTCATCTCTCTTTTTCGTCTGAGTCTTCAGAGTTTCTGCTCCCACTTTTACATTCCAGTTTGAAGGCCTGCTCTCCCCAGTATGTCCCCTCCTTGCTACTCCTTCTGCACTCCCTGTGGTCTAGATTTTCTTAGTCTCTGCCCAGTCTCCTATGACCCTACTTCATGGCTCTCTGGGAAAGCATCTTTCCTTTTGTCTCTTTAAATCAGACTTGACCAGATCTCTTAAAAAGACTAAATGCCTCCTGGATAAAATCCAGATTCTTAAGCTGAGCGTATGAGACTTTTCATAAACATTCCTCAGCTTGTTTTGCAGCCATTCCTTGTGTCCATCCTATCCCGAAACTGTAGCAGACCACTCTCCTTCTTGCCCCCACTGTCTGCCTACTGAACTGTGAGTAATTTGTGAGGTCCACCTCCAATTATTTCTCTTCCCTACCCTCCCTGGGCCTTTCCAAGCAAACTTAATTTTTCCATCTGTATTTCCTTTACATTTTTTGCTGTGCATGTATAACCGCTATTGTTGTTAGTATTTAGAACACTGATCACATTATATTAACATTATTTGGTTACATATTTATCTTCCTTCCACCAACCAGCCCAGAAACTCCTGTAGGGTAGAAATAGCATCTGGTTTATCTTACTATTTCTAGCTGTGCTAACCCAGTGCCTGGCGTAAAATAGGCATTTAATAAGTGTTGATTGGATTAAATTGAGTTTGTTCTTCCTTTGATAGGCTTAGTACTGAACTTAAAGCCCTTCTCCATTTCCGTTGATAAGAATACTTGATTAGTCTTTCAGTTTCCTGATTTGCCTCCTCTTCATGAAGCTCATCCTATACTTTTCTATCTGCAGCTTCTCATAATTATGTTCCATTGATGTTCAAGTCTTCCTGTCTCATTCTTGGAGGAGCCCCATTTGATTTTTTTTTTTTTTTAAGAACTCCTATGTTGGATCTGTACTAAGCCTCAAAATGCCATCTTTAAGTGCACTTGAATGACAGACTCTTGAAGTTTTGTAGGATCCAGAGTCCCATCTTCCCTTCAAGCAGGTCTTCCCACAGATGTTGTGGCAGGCTGTGTCTGGATTTCTGCTCAGTGCCAAGAGTGATTGTCACAGTGTTGTGGAAGCTTGCTGGGCCTGCTGAAATTCAAGAGACAAGTGTTATTTTGGAGGATGGGAAGAAGATCTTTTATCTGAAAAGCTTCTATTTGTGGCAGCAGGACAGGAACACAGAACCTGTCACACCATACATACATTTAGTGCTAATTTGCTAGTGTTTCAAAGTAACAAAGCATAATACAAATACAGCATTATTGTTTCAGACATCCATATTGTCTGGATTTGGGTACAACAGTGTTAGATTTTTTTTTTTTTTCTCAGCTATTCATGGCAAATTAGCTAACCCCAAACTGCCTTAATGACATTGACACTCTCTCAGAGATTACAATTTACATGGGAGAAATGAAAACAGTGAGTGGTGACATATGGTTACATTGAGCCATATAAAATTGCCAATACTGACCAATTTTCACCAACAAAGTGGCAGTTTCATTAGGTTTAACCTAATAAGTGGAATAATGTATCTGGTTTATAAGGAAGTAGGTAGTAAGTAGAATGTTTTTGACCGTTTCCTAATGTGCCAGGCACAACAGTAAATAGTGTTTTTTTACATTAACTCATTTAATCCTCAAGAAAACTCCAAGATGCATTACCCTTTACTTCATATATGGGGAAGCTGAGACGCAGAGGTTATGACTTCCTCAGGCTGACACAGCTAAAATTGTGCAGTGGATTCTTCTAGCCCAGAGTTGGCAACCTTTTTTTATAAAGGACCACATAGTGCCATTTGGCTTTGCAGGCCATGTGGTCTTTGTCTTAACTACTGGATTCCAACCGTGTATGTAAATGAATGAGGTGGCTGTGTTCCAATAAAACTTTATTTATAAAAATGGGCAGCAGGATAGATTTGACCCAGAGGCTATGGTTTGTAGATCCCATCCCAACTTCTTCCTCCCTATACCCAAATATATTTTCTCTTTTCTACTTAAAAATATATGGCAAATACATTTCTTTATTAGCTAAATGGAAAATATTTTCTTTGGCTGTTATTATCCAGATGTATGTACTTATGCTTTTCAGATGAAGTGTGTTTCTGGTTCCACATGCTTCTCTTTTTAACACCCACCCTCCCTTCCCTGGCTATGTCCCTCCTATACTCTTACTTGTGTGGTGGAATCACAGTTTTCTTTTTCTAGTATTTTTACCTCTGATATTGATCTTATCCTTGCACCTTTGCCCTGGTTATGGCCAGTAGCAGTAGTGAAACCAGCCCGGTAGGTAAATGAGCACTAGAAAAATAATACATCTCCAAATCCCTGTCACTGTCCTCTATAGATGCCACCCTTGGGGACAGTGTAATTTCTTTGAATGTTTTCTTTATGTCTGCTTCCCTCTTCCCCAAGGCTCCTCCAAAAGAGAAGCTTGCACAGCTTTTCTTAAATTCATTAAATTTTCAGTGTCTTTCCCCCGTGATTGGTACGCGGCAGGCAGCACAAGGCAAAGAGGACATTAGAATTCCTTCTAGGAAGAGAACATAGTGCGAGCAGTTTCGAAAGGTCGCATGTTGCCACAGTGTCCTTCTTTATAAATCTTTCAGAGGACGGTGAGTATATCTAGAGGGGAAAAGATGGGATTGCTGTAGTCATTCCAGAAAGATCTTAGCCTCACATCTGCCATTTGGCAGTACATTCACAGAGATGTTCAGTTGAGCACATAGAAAAAGGGGCACAAGATAGTTACCTCTGTTTTTGCAAAATATGCTCCCATGAAGTTCAAGTCAAAGACTAGCCTCTCTCCCAACAAATGTAGAAGGCTACAGGGCAAAGGATACAGCGATGACTGGGTACTGGCAAAAAGTACTGCTATAGAACGTAAACAGGGAGCCACTTTGTTTCTCTAAGCAATTTCCTGCATTCACATTGTTAACTATTCTGCGGATATCCCTAGAATCTCAGGTTGTTTCACTTGTAAGAAATTTTCCCAGTAACATTCATATCACACCTGAAATGTATAGAGTGATATTTCCAATACATTATCTTCAGAACCCTGTTGATCTAAGTGTGAGTCTCTCTTCAGATGAGGAATCTAAAGCTCAGGAAAAAAAATAAAAATAAAAATAAAGCTCAGGAAAGTGAAGAAAATTGACCCAGACGTCGTGGCCAGTAGATGGCAGTACTCAGCTCCTGACACCTCAGGCTGCATTTTTTGCTCCAGTCCAAGGCAAGTTTTGCCTTCTTTACTCCCATCATTTTGCCCTTGTTACGTGCTCGGTATGGTCATATTTCTCTGTTACAGAACGTGCTATGTTGTTCTATGCTATAGAACACGCCGACTGTAAAGGACGATTTTTGACACCAAGGAGAAGATTGTCTTAGGAGATTCAGAACTCCACAGTGGTGTGTGTATATGCCAAGCATGGTTGTTCAAGAACGTTTAATAATGAAGCTGTTATTCACCAAGAGATATTGTTACCTTTAACTAGAAATAGAAGGGAAAGGAAAATTATACCAAAACCCATTTTTGAGATAATTAGCAAAATGTCAGGGACAGATGGACTAGAAACTATGGAAAAACATATGTTTTACTGATGTTTTCTCTTTGATCATATGTTGGATGCTATAATGGCAAAAGCCTGTTTCCTGGCTGGAAAACTCTCCTTTTTCATTTTTTTTTCTTTCTGCTTTTTATTTAAGAAACTGGCTGGCTGGCTTTTAGAAGTTTTTGTAGTCTGTATCCCTCCCTCTTTATCACCTCTGACTGCACACACTTGAGTTGGATTTTTCTTAGTACATTCAAAAAGACTAAGAAATACACTGAATCTGCAAACAGGACTACTCTACTTCCTTGAAGCAGCATCAATAGAAACAATTGTTGCAACCCCTGCTATGGTTAAAACCAGGTCACCAAGGTGTAATCAATAGTGTAGTACCTATCTTTGAAACTTCATAGTTTAAAAAAATAAGTGTGACAAATATACCCTCATTTATTTGCAACCCACTACCTTTCAATTCACAAAAATTGGACTAGTGCAGAGAAATGACACATGGCAGTCACTGGAGAAATGGGGATTAAGTTAATGGCAGGCAGGACAGAAGAAAGAACCAATTGGAAAGAAGGCCAGTGGTGTACTAGCCAAATAAACTTGGGCAGGTTGCACATATGAAATGGGGTGCAGATTTCTTATCTGCAAAATGGTGGAGTTTGAATAAAACACCTCTCAAGTATGTTTCAGCAGTAAGATTCTATTGGGCATCAAGCAGTTGACTGCTAAAGACATCTTTGTTAAAAACAGGTGACGATGCAAGATGGCACAGTGACTTGCCCACCTCACAGTGTATCTAATTTTGTCTCAGTGCCCATTTACAGCTTATAGTATCTGAAAAAAAATACCCTTTCTTTTTCCTTGCAAATATTCTGTAGTTTGGGCCTCGGGTTTTTTAGTACAATCTTCCTTTTTCATTCCAGTAATTTGTTTACTTACTGAATATTTATCATTATCTCGTTTGAAGTTTAATTATTTACGGATTAAATAATTTGTAATTTATTATAAATTGCTAATTTGCAGATCATTCATTACCTACTAATTGTTCAATTATCTTTATATTAGTGCTCGTTAATTTACTCACTAAACATTTGCTGAGCAATCACTAAGTGGCCAATACTACCGGAATGGGCACACAAAAAAGGTTGAGAAGGAAGTTGGGCTCCTTCTTTCAAGAAGGAATTCACTATGTGTCCCTTCTGGATAACTGCATCTTCTTTAGTACAAGCAGATATATTCATCTCTTTTCTTTAAGCTAATTCTGCTTAGCTCCATATAAAAAAAAAAATCCGAAAAGAAAAAGGTGAAATTTAGAAACTTTTATTTGCTTTTTTCCCCCAAGATAGGTCAAATGAAAAAAACCTTTTAATAATCTGGGAACACTTTGAAAAATCAAAATGCACAAAGTTAATGGAATCATGAAAATCATATTTTTGTATTATCACAAATACTATACACATATTAGTCTTGTAATAAATATAGATGTTAAGTATTTGAGGGATGAAACAGAGGTGGACAGAGATACAGGGGCAGGAGACAAGCTTGAAAGAGTTAAGTGGGGTTTAAGGGTTATCCTGTGATATCTTGGTGCTTGTTATCACGGGTAGTACAGGTTGGGCTCATCATGCCCAAATGAATGAAAGTCTATACCACTAGATGGTTTGATTTTTTTTTTTTTTCACACAGGACAATTCCTTCATTCTGGAATTTTCGCAGCTGCAACATTCAGTTCAACAAGCTCAAAGTTATTTTAGATGAAATTTAGTCTTTGTTATTTGATTTTGCCCATGTTTAAAGATTTTCTTGATTTCAGCTGCCTCCTGAGAGTATGTTGGAGATGTACTAAGTAGAAGTGTAGCATCATTGATTATCCTTTGCCAGAATTTGAGTAGTATGCCCTGGTGGCAGGGTGGGGGGGTGGAGGTGGTGGTTGGAGGGGAGTAAATGCCCCTTGTCCTCAATTCATTCCCTGTTCTGATTAACTTATTATGGTTAATAATAGTTAAATAGTTCATATAATCATGAAGCTCTTCCCACTTCATACAACATTTTCTGTCTTTCCATATATCCAGCATTTCATGCCATCATCCTGTGGCTTAGATGGACAGTACGTATTGCAAACTTCCTCCTTGATTCCACTTCAGTAGGAACTATTAAACTATTATTGGAACTGACTTGCCCTGATCTGATAGAAAGAAAACCCTATTCTCCTTTTATAACATTGAGCATTGATGTCTATTCTTCATTGCACTGAGGGAAATGTCTCCAAAAACTTTAAAGTATGAGGGGTAAAGACATGCTAGATAAATGGGGATATTGAGACAGCTTTCATGGAAGATCTGTTCCCGTCGTCCAAGGCCTCAGGCACGGTTGGTCAGGCTGAAGCCAGCTCCTCAGTTCTAGCACTACCTGGGCGGATCCAGACTTGTAAATTGACCCTTCTGCCTGTGGAATGTGCCCCAGAGGCTTGCTTATTTGACTTCTGTGGGCAGATTAGATAGCTCATTCTTAAAACATACTTGGAAAAGGAACCTGTTTACCCTGGAGGAGAATGGTTGCTAAAGACACTAGACTAGAATACCGCCTCATTCTTCCTCTTTCCAAACTTCAGTAGAGTCTACTCTGGGGTATGCTCATCTTGAACTTAAAGCAGAATCTTCAGGTGCTCACCCACCCGAATTTTTTTCCAATTAATTACAACCTCAGGTCAAGAAGTGTTTTATTTTCCCTTTGCATTATTCTTGGAACATAAAGCAACTAACTATTGGTAGCAGTCTACACACAAAAAAGTAACTCTTACACGAGTTTTCTTTTATCTTTTTTTTTTTAATGGTTTTTCCTCAAGTTGATTGAAGATGAGTCCTGGCTAAAGACAGGACAAGCGTGGCAGTATGGTTAATTATATGTGTCTCATTTCATGTTACAGGAACCAGTTAAATAATATCTTGGATGGAGGGGGGGAGAAAAAACCCATAGTAAAATAGTCTTTAACAGAAATATTTGTGAAGGATTTTCTTTTTCTTTATTTATTTTTTGTTCTAAAAAAATGCTTAGGCTTTTCTTCTGAAGGGCAAGAGCTGGCGATGTAAGTTTTCAGCTGAGTTTTTGCAGTTGTTGTGTGCTCCTCAAGGGGGAGCTTTCACACAAGCTAACTAGGATACTCACCTCTCAGGTTTGACTTGGACTTTCTTCCTTATCCATCCATTTAATCTGAATAGGATTCTCCCTTTGATACCCAAGTTTTGCTTTCTTAATTGACCTGAAGGGAGATGACAGCCTGTCAACTACAGTCTTTAAAATAATGATGTCAAGTTGTACTTGGATATGAATTAATCATTGTTAGGTGTCCTACCGTATGTAAGTGAAGTGCTCAGTCTAGTCAGTGTCCCCACTAAGGCATTTCGAAAGCAATGACAACTAGGTCTTAGATTGTACTTTTCATTAGAACGTTCTTTGTGGATAGGGTTATTCAAACCTACCATTTCATATTGCCACATAAGCAGTGCCAGTTTATCGTTGACACAAAAGAGATTGCTCTCACCTCCTACTAGGCCTCAGGAGATACTATGCCACCCCACCTCCAAACCCTGTCCCTTCATCATAAATCTATTTCGGTGTAGGATGCATATTTACCCTCATTTTTAATGTCTGGATATAAGGACTGGTTAAGTCCTATTAGAAGTCTTCTTTTGCAAAGGCCAGAGGAAAAATAAGTGGGCTTCCTCTTGTAGTTGAAATGAAAATTACAAAGAAGATTTTAGTTTTTCCCAACAAATGCTAAAACGTTATTTCCTATTGCCTTTTTTTTTTTTTTCCAAGAAAAAAAACTCAGATATGGTAAATTGTCACTAAAATGTGGTTTTGGGCAGGTGATTATTCGTCCTAATTCAGCCTTCCCATCATCCTCAGAGGTAATTTCCCTGGAGGAAAAGGTAACACTTCTCTTTATAATTCTTGGAAAAATAATGTCCTTTCATGAGAAATACAATCTTTTAAAGGAAAATGATTCTTCTGTTTTAACTCTAAATACAGTGGGAGGATTTCTGTGAAATATAAATATTTGTAAACTCTTTATGTAAGCATGCTTTAACCAAACACCTGGTAAATCTTGCACAGGCTATTAATGACTTGCAAAACCTCCAAGTTGGGAAATACAGCTCTGCCATTATGATCAGTCATTTGGCAGATAGTCAAGCCTGACAACAATTGTTTGATACCTTTTTACCCATAAAGACTCTGATTCACTGAAAACATTCAAGATTTTAGCACATTTCCCTCCCACCCTCTGACCCTCCACCAAATTGCTCAATTATCTCCCATAAAGAGTTCTATTATTCTTTCAAATTTGAAGTATAGGTTTCCCCCCGTTATCTGAAAGTAGAAAGTTCCAGTGAAACCTTTCCTAAGCTGAAATGGTGCAAAGAGAAGACCAATACCATTAATTCATACAGAAAAATTTTTGAGCATTCCTTGACCCAAAAAAACACCTCTTTTAGGCTTTCTGATACCTTAGAATACCTCTTCCTAATGGATGCACAAAATAAATCAAGATAAAGCACAGACACAAATCCAGGCTCTGGTGGCTGGATGCTGAGTGTAGGTCTCAAGGAAGGAGTTTGAATGGGGAGGGGCACTGTCACTGCTTAGGGTGTGGCTGCCTCTATAATGGCTACTGCAAAACCAGCAGTGAACGCTATGTTCATGTTCGCTTTTTGCCTTTTTTTTCCATAAAGCAAAAATCCTCTTCAGATTCCTTACAGTCAGGGAAACCAGGTACTAATGTAGGTCTTTCATAAAAGTGAAGTGGCATAGTGGGAACTTTGGAAAAGCGAGGGGAATACCTGTAATAGGAAATGGTTATACAAAACAAGTATTTTGTTGCCTCTGCCTAGCAAGACCCTTTCAAAAGCTTTGATGTGTTCTTTACTTCCTATTTAACACCTACTATTTGCATGAAACTGGGCTATGGAATGTAGGGTGTTGAGATGGATGGTAAGAAGAGTAGGATATAAGGTATCACCCACCCTTCAGGTATCTCAAAATACAGGTAGGGAGAAATGACTAGCATCTCAAAGCAATATACAATTAATTGTCAAGAAGATGGTGCAGAAAGTGCATTCTGCATGAATCCAGAAGTGACGCTATTGTGGAATAGAGTGATGAAGATTGATTATAGGGTTATCGAACTTAAGCCAGCCTGTTAAGAATATGTAGGATTAGGAGAGGCACAAAGAAGGCAAAGGGCATTCTGGAAGGAAGGGGAGTAAGAAGAAAAAAGACTAGATTGAATATGCCAAGTGTCAGGAAGAATGCACAGAACCGTATGATTAGAAACAATGTGTTTTTAGTGGAGAAATACCTTGAAATGAAAATTCTCATTGTGTTATCTATTGCTACTAAAGGTGCATAACCACACACATATATACTCTCCAAATGAGTGGCGTAAAACAATACATTAGCTCCCAAGTTTATGGCCTGGTGATCTGGGCTAGATTTGATGAGTGGTCCTTCTGCTTTTGGCTGGGCTCACTCACTTGTCTGTGAGCCAGCTGGCTATTCATTAGTGTAGGACAGACTTGACCAGGATGACAGGAACAACTGGGACCTCTGCCGCCATGTGTCTTGCCTGCCAACAGGCTGGCCCAGGCGTATCTTCTTCTCATAGCAATGGTGGAGGTTCCAAGAGGAGAGAACTCCAGTCTTCTGCTTGTGTCACATATATTAACATTCCACTGACCAAAGCAAGTCACATGGCTCAGTCCATAGAGCCACTTCATCATAGAGGGTCCTACATACACATAGTAAACTGTCCCAGTTATTTATTACTGCTTAATAAAATACTCCAAATATTAGTTGCTTAAAGCATTGGCCACATATAATACCCCTCCTAGAATCTGTGTGTCAGGAACTCAGGAAGGCTTGGCTGAGCTCTTTTCATCCTCATGACATTAGTGGTACTCAGCTGGTAGATGGACTGACATGGATGGTTCAAGACCACATCACTCATGTGTCTAATATCTTGGCTAGAATTTAAGGCTCAGCTGTACTGTCAAGAGTGCTGAACTCTGTTCCACTTGGTGAGTTCTTAGGGTAATCAAAATCCTTACATGACAGGGGCTTTTCCTAGACCAAGTCTCCCAAAGGAACAAGGCAGAAATAACATGACCTTTTCTGACTTAATCTTGGAATTTATGCAGTAAGCTTCCATTCTACTCTGTGGGTCAGAACAGACACAAGCCCTCCCCAATTTCCAGGAGATGGGACACAGACCCCCATCTCCTTATGGGAAACATAAAAGAATTTGCAGATATGTTTTGAAACCACATGTTCATTCTGCAAACAACAAATTATATATGCATTTTTACCGTGTTGTGAATCATACTCCTAATAAGATCCATGTACCCAAAGATGTACCCTTATGATAGCAGGCTCAGGTGCCTGATCCAGGATCTTGTTATCTAAATCAGGTGCAGATGAAACTCCTGCTTCAAGTGCCATTCAGTGGGTATCGGTCCTTTTGATCTGAAAATAAGTGAACACAAGAAACTGGTTTTCTGCTTTCCAATGTAAAATGGTAGAACAGGAATGGTTAACCTCAATAAACACAAGTCCCTATCAGTTATGAGATATAGGCCTACCTATATTTCATACTATACTCTCAGTATACCATACTCTCAGTTTTGTGATCAGCGCCCATTATTGCTTCCTGAGAATGGTTCTCCATATTTCTTGGCATCACCTTCCAGGTAAAGGTAGGTAAACATTTTCTGTAAAGGGCCAAATAGTTAATAATCTTCACATGCCATATGTAGTCTTTGTTTAATTGTATTTTTTTTTAACAATCCTTTAAAAATGTACAAACATTTGGGGCACCTGGGTGACTCCGTTGGTTAAGCATCCAGCTCTTGATTTCGGGTCAGGTCATGATCCTCATGATCATGAAATGGAGCCCCATGTTGAGCTTCATGCTCAGTGGGGAGTCTGCCTGAGATTCTTTCTCTCCCTCTGCGTCTCCACCAACTCGTGTGTGTGTACACGCGCGCACTCTGTCCCTCTCTCTCAAATCTGAAAAAAAAAAAAAAAAAGTGAAATAATTCTTAGCTAACTGGAGACATAAAATCAGGCTGCCACCTACATTTGGCTTATAGGCCATAATTTGCCAACCTGTGCTGTATACTTGTGATCCTACCCTTGAGTCTTTTTTCCTTTCCCACAGAAAGGAAATAGCCTGTGTTTATATCTGGGTAATCATCTCAGTGTGTTTCCGGCTCATAGAATTCCGAGGAATGCGGGTCACTCTTTATCTGACTTTTTCTTGACCAGGTCCAAGCTGCAATATATTCTACCAATACAATTCTTTTAAAAGCTTTGTGGGTTTTCTAGAATCTTACTAGAATTCATTGTATCAGACCAAAGTCACATGCATAAAAGTCTTTGAAATAGGCCTTTTTCTATCCTGGGTCCTCTGAGACTATTGAGGGACAATGCCCTTAAGAGTTCTTTATCAAAGAGAGGCTGTAATACACACCCTTAGGAGCTTTCTGAAGCTTGAGTTTTTGTTGTTGTTACGGTTCTTTTGTTTCACTAAAATGATCTATGATACAGCACCTCGAATCTTTTGAGGTACTAAAAAGTGGTTTTATAGCCACACCCAGTGTTCATATTTACTCTGAGACCACATTTCCCCATGGCATTCTGGTGTTGGCCTTTGCTTTTATACCTTTCTTTACTTTCTTACTTTGGTAATGTTCTGCTAAATGGCACTGGGGCTGAGAAATAGTTTTATTTTTTAACTAAACAAGTCCAGACTCCTTTATATTTTCTCTAAATTCTGCTTGAAACAGCATATTTCCTTTTTTAGTTCATCTCCCTATTTTGGTAACTCCTGAAACACAGTTAAAAGAAACCAATTGAAACTTTGGATGTTCTGCTGGAAATTTCCTTAGCCGGCTTCTTCAATTCATCAGCGCAGTTTGTTTTTGAAAATACTGCAGGCAACAGTGTTTCTAAGGTTTCCCCTACCATACAAGGGCAGTTTCCTTTCCTCCACCTACCAACTGTATCCTCCTCACTTCCATCACTGAGAGCTTCCTTCAAGTCTATCTTTTGCCCACCACTTAGTCTCAAAGTCACAACCACTTGTTTACTTTGTTACCCTAGCACTTCACTTCTGATAACAGGTTCTTTTAGGGTTATCTATTGCTATATAACAAAGTACCCCCACATTTTTTATGGACTTAAAAAGCCATTTTATTATATCAGAGATTTTGTTTAAGGAACTTGGGCAAGGCTCTGCTATGTGATTGTTCTACACCTTTTGATCTCAGTTGAGGTTGTTCACTGGTATTCATCTGGTAGATAGGGTGGTTCAGAAGGCACAAGGTGGCGTCACTTATGCATATGGCTCAGAAGATATGACTCAGCCTGAACCATTCACCTAAATGTGGCCTCTCTAACATGGCTATCTTAAGGTAGTTGTGACAGATAGCTTCCTCTGTAGAATAGCAAGCATCCCAGGTGCCAAGAAAACGATTAATGGCTTTTACTGGTCAGAAGAGATACATACCCATCCAGATCCAAGAGGAAGGGACATAGTTTAGTCCCTGCCTGTCAATGAGAGGAGAGTTAAAAAATTTAAGTCTATATTTTAGGGCTACCATAGGGACCATTATCACAGGTAATATTTTGTATGAGAAGTTTTTCTTTCTTTTTTTTTTTTTTTTTTTTTGAGAAGTTTTTCATATCGCTTGCAGAAAGGTTTGAACTTGAGCTTGGACTGTCTATATTCCTTTGTTCAATTAGACATAGCACAGCTCTCTCTCTTTCAACCTTCATTTCCCCAAATCTTGCTTTCTTATAGTTCCAGTTTTTTTATTGTTGTTGTTGTTGTTTTTTGTTTTTTTTTGTTGTTGTTGTTGTTTTTTTTAGCACATGTCCCAATGTAAAAACACTTTGGAACATGTATGCTCAGAATGTGTTAATACCCTCACATATACACTCTATAAATAAGATTATGTTAATTATAAAATAGAAAATTAAAATGGACCAGGTAAAGTCAAATATAAACTATTTGTAAATATCTTGCTAATTATGATGACATATTATCATATTTCAAGGCAGAAAGATATACTTAAAACAACACTCACTGTTAACAATAATGAATATAAATACATATGTTTGAATTTGTCTATCTCCATAATTTGGAATTCAGGGGCCATTTTCTTGTCTGAATGGTATATTATTATGGCTTTTACCTCATAATGCAGCTAATTAAATGTTTTGCATTGGAGCAAAAAGTGCCAGTTTCACCATTTTATTAGTTTTCAAGAATCATGTTAACTTTTTTATCTTATATCTTATGTAAGGCAGTTTAGTTAAAATAGTTATAAGCTACAAGTTCATTTAACCAGATATATGTAAATATTACACATCCCACTATGCACTGATCAGGAACCAGTGAGTGGAAGCAGCACAGCTGTCATTCAAGCCTGTAGAATCTCACTTTGCTCTAGGGGATACTTTAGCTACAATATGACCTTCCAACTAACTTTTAATATGAAAAATAAGTTAACCATCAGTTTGTTCTCCATAGTTAAGAGTCTGTTGCTTGGTTTGCCCCCCTCTCTCTCTTTCTTCCCTCCTTTGCTCATTTGTTTCTTAAATTCCAAACGGATGGTGACCAGAGAGCAAGTGGGTGGGAGGATGGGGGGAATAAGTGATGGGGATTAAGGAGTGTGCTTGTGATGAGCACCAGGTGTTGTATGGAAGTGTTGATCACTATATTGTACACCTGAAACTAGTATTACACTGTATGTTAACTATACTGGAATTTAAATAAAAACTTTGGACAATTATTTAAAAATAAGTAAGAATAGGGCAGCCTGGGTGGCTCAGCGGTTTAGCACCACCTTCAGCCCAGGGCGTGATCCCTGAATGGAGCCTGCTTCTCCCTCTGCCTGTGTCTCTGCCTCTCTCTCTCTCTCCTCTCTGTGTATTCTCATGAATAAATAAATAAAATCTATAAATAAATAAAGAAGAATATGTCACCTGATGTTTTCTTACCACACCTCAGAAGACATCTGATGTACCCCCTGGAGTGCAAGCATGCCATGATGAAAGCATCTGACAAGAGGACCTTTAATAAATACGTTGCACTAATTTTTGTTGTTGTTTTTTTACATTGCACTAATTTTTAAGAATGTCTGACACAAAGTAGGCACTCAGTATTTGTTGAGTTTAGAATAATAGTGCTGTATCTGCAACAAAAAGGAAATTGCAAAAATCTCCATTGTTCTCGACAACTCGCCTCCTCCATGAGCTAGTCAAAAGATTGTGGAAGATGAGAACTTATTTTCCTATGAAATACATTCCCACTGGAGGCCGCTTTGAAAAATTAAGTTTCTATATCAGTGAAGATTAACAATTTTTCCTCCCCTTCACACCCTTCCTATTTGTAACTTCATCTTGATGTCTAGGGTTTTACATTTCCTAACAGCCTCATAAATCATTTAATTTCCTTCAACAATTAGCAGAGTTGAGTTAGTATTAATATCCTTTTCTTTACAGTAGAAGAAGTAAGGCATATTGGGTTGAAATTTCCTACTGAAGGCCTCACAGAGCATCAGTAACCATGCTGGGATTACATTTTTAAGTTTGTTACTCAGAATCTCTACCTGGGTTCCTTTGAGCCACTGTGGCCTTTTGATCTTTGCTTGAAATAAGAGAGTTCTTGATGATTAAATAAGTGGACTTTATTTTAGCCCAGCAAGTAATGGAACTTTCAAAACTAAAAGCCGTTAGCAAAGCACATTCAATATGAATGATGTTTTGTGGAATGGAGTTGCTGTAAGATATTAAGTTGGAAAAACCAAGATAGACTATTTTGGTGCTTTCATCATCCTTTTGAGGAAGGTGGAAGATGAAAATGTGTCTACCTCTGTCATGGACACTCCTGTAAACCTCACTCAGTTCATGACACGGAATGGCTCCATTATTCCAGTGGAATGTCGCCTTCTGCTCCTACCAATTTTCTGACCACCACCATAGATTTATTCAATCTTGGTAGGTGGTAGAGTATAAAAGTAAAAGAGTTCTGCCACTCTCAGGTTTCCATGCAAAGCAGAACTCTTCCCTCTGATGGTGATGTTGAGTAGTTGTCCAATAAGGGGACTGGGATCCTGGAGAATGTGGAACAACAGTGGTGCAGTTGAGAACAGATTCCCAGGAAGAACCACTGAATGTGGGGATGAGGGTCCAGGTAGGATGAAGAACATGACTTAGCTTGTAGTGGCAAGAGTCCACAAACTGCTCTCTGGTGATGTGTAAGTTGGGAAGACAGATGGTGGGTGTGATCTTTGAAATTAACCAGTCTTTTGCAGCACAGGTGCAAGGGATTTGAGGATAGTGTCAAGGGAGTCTGGTATGCAGTTGAGTGTAGGACTGGAGTGACAGCGAATACACAAAGGAATTGATAGGTTTGGGGGAAAGGAAAGTATAAAGAATTTAAGTGTTCATAAAGTTGGAGGACAGGAATAGTTGGGGGAGGGAACAGCTCAGCAGAGAGGAGGTTGGTGATGAAGTTTAAACTTTAAGAGCTCAAATAATTCAGTGATGAGAAACTATAAAGTGTGGCTATTGAAGTAAATAGTAGTTGAAATAGGGTAATACTTGGATAATTGATTGATTTGTGATGTGGAGAGGAGTGTTTGAAGTAAAAACTGAGTCTGGGATGCAGGTGCCATAGTCCTTTAGGAGACGTGGGTGAAGGAGAAGGCGGATGATAATGAGAGAGGTAAAGATGCAATTGGAGGAAGGTGCAAACATCAAAGGAGGAGGATCTCTTTTAAAAGGAGAGAGTAGTAATTTGGAAGCAGCAAGAGGAAGCTGTTGCCAGCAGTCACCTTGGACCTGCCCCATGGCTCCTCCAGTGACATTTGTCAGGGAGGCAAGGAGGACATTTCTAGTTGATTATTTTAAAAATAATAAAAATTGTAAAAAATAAAGTGGAGATTCTGATCCGTGTATTGTCCTTCCTAGTTTAATGAATGCAAAAATAGAAGATTGACCTCCCTCTTCTACCTTAACATTTTCCCTGCTGAGTTTATCACTTTGTGATTTATTTTAAGAATGCATAATGTTTATTTTAACCTAATTGTTGCATAAGAAATGCTGGAGCCAGGAATTTCAAGGAAAGCCTTGTGTATTTTTCCTCAGTAATTCTCTTTTTCTGGTCAGAGGGAAATACTTAATCTGGTTCAATCCAGTTTACGTAACTTAGTTAAACCAACATTCCCCAGCCTCCTGAAGCCTTGTATTTATCCAGGGAAATCTTTTTTTATGACTGACCATAGAGAGAAAACCAAAAAGAAATCAGCAAGATTTTCCTTATTCTATGTGCCCAGATGATTTCCATTGATAATATTTATTAACAAGGGAGATTTTCTCCATCCAGACTTGCTTTATAATCTGGGAAAATGATAGGTAAAAAAGAACATAAGAAAAATCTGTGAAGAAAAAAAAGAAAGAAAAATCTCTGAAGTCATTAGTGGCAAGGACCAAAGGGCTTTCAAAGTTGTTTTCCAGATTTTCAAGTTCTAGAACAAAGTGGCTTAGCTTTGTAGTCTTCCTTCCTTCCTTTTTTGTTTTTCTTGTGTAACTTACACACTGTAAAGAATACAAATTGTAAACATACATCTCAATAACGTGTAAACTTCACTCAGCTTGTTGCTCTGGAATATTTCTGTCATTACTGTCCTCCCTTGTGCCTCTTCCCAGCCAACTGTCTTCAGAATGAACCACAATTCTGATTTACCACCATAGATTAGATTTCTTTTTTTTTTTTTTAAATTCTTTGTGTCTGGCTTTTTTCACTTAATATTTTCTCAACAAGATTTATCCATGTTGTCAAATATAGCTGTAGTGTGTGGTTTTTATTGATGAATAATATTTCATTGTGTGAATATTTTCTAATTTCTCTATTCCATTGCTAAAAGACATTGGATGACTTCCAATTTGGAACTATTTTGAATAAAGCTAATATGAACATTGTTGTACATGTTTTGGTGGAAAGGAATACTCATTTCCATACCCAGGAATGGACTTTCTACGTCTTAGGTATGTTTAGCTTAATAGATACTATGAAAGTTTAAGAGTAGCTATTCTGCTTTACACTTTGACTAGCAGTTCATTATAGTTCATATTGTCCACATCCTTGTCAACACTTGGTATTGTTAGTGCTTTTAATTTCAGCCATTCGAGGAGAGTTTAAAGAACAGTTCATTCTTGAACTAAAGGCTATTTTAAAGTACATAAAAGAAAATTTATATTCAAGCAGAGTACCATTAATCTTACAGAGCTTCTTAGAGTACCACAAGTAGAAAATAGTAAAGGAGTTGTTGAGCTGATATTTCTGTAAGTGTAATACTCTGATCACTTTTCTCAGCCTCATTCAGCATACTTGATAAGTATATATACTCCTGGCCTCACCCCTGGTTCACTGAGTCAGAGTTCCTGTCCTAGAATTCTGCGTGTATAGCAAGCCCCCCTCACTCTTACAGACATTAAGGTTTGTATATATACAACACTGCATAATAGTTAACTGACAGAAACCCTCAAATGGCAACTGAGAAATATTGAGTTAAATCTATGCTGTACTTCCAGACTAACAATTGAGGTTATCTAAAATCAGGACAGCCTCAGAAAATTTCAGCCACTCTTGGTATCAGATGCTCCAAGATACAGATAGTTGGAATTCCAGAAGAAAAAAAAAGAAAAAAAAAAAAGAGAACGAAGCCAAGTTTTTTAATGTTTTTCAGGAGGCAGAGAATTGTCCAAAATTAGTTCAGGCACCAAACGACACATCCAAGCAAGTCCTAGAACACCAAGTAGGATAAATACCAAAAATCAACCAAACTAAAAACTAAGCACATCACTCCGAGACCTATCTATTGCTAAAGACCAAATGCAATATGTTGTCTGTATTCCAAAGGCATGGAAGTGTTTTTGTCATTGATCACCCCATGGCTTTTTGAATTCCAGTTCTAGGTTCTTCTATTGTACATCTACCTCACGTGAACTTCCTCTCCCTCTGATTTATTTCTCATGGTGCATGTCACTGTATTCGTTCATAATAGGCCTTTGGATGCCAGTCTTTAAAGTTGACCCATTAAAGTCATTTTCTCCAAATATTCACAACTTATTTTTTAGAACCTATTTTTCTTTAGAAACTATTATTGTTTTTAATAATAGCATCTCTCACTAGGCCCTTCCTCAGGGTCAGGTACTAGCTATATGTGTATATCATCTCATTTTATCCTCATTCTCATGGCAACCTTATTAAAGAGATACTATTTTTTAATACATGCAGAAATTGAGGATAAAGGAACTTAAAATATTGTTCAAATTCACCACGCAAATGAGTAAAACAGCTAGTATTGAAATCCGGGCAATTGAACTCCAAAACTGCTACTTTTTTCCCCCTCAATCTTTATTGAGGTATAATTGGCAAATGAAAACTGTATATATTTAAGGGTCTATAACTTTGTTTTGATAGATGTTTATGAGGGAAGAGAAACCCTTACTTTTAACCATTCTCTGACTGCATCTCAATTTTAAAGCACCACCACCAGAAAGATTGTATATTATGCGTAATATTTACAAAATTATAGCAGACTTTATTCCCCACTTCCACCAAGAATCATAGCCTAATTTGCTCAACAGGTTAGGGAACATTTTATCTCTTTCCCTTTGTTTTTGTTAGCCCAGTTGCAACAGTGATCTGGTTGAAATGACCAAACTCTCTTGAATTCCGAGAGTTCCTTAAAGAAATTGGTGGGCTGGCATGAAGGTGTAGTGCACTATACACAGATGCTAGCCTGGGTGTCTGTGTGCAGAGCCATGGCACCTCAGGAAAGAAGCTCTGTAACCATCCTCAGTTCAGGGTGTGTGGGTGGACTCTCAATGCATATTCTGATAAACTTTAGAGATTGCTCACTGGCAAGTTCTTTGTAACGTCATTTTCCTACGTTTTCTGGTAGGTTTCTCCTTTGAACTGGCTTCTAGCAACTAGTTAGCAGTGCCATAATTTTTTAAATAAAGAAAAGACAATAAAATATCAACAAGATCGTGCCTTACAAAAGATTTGTCCCATCAGAGGTCATATGGTGAAGATTCTTAAAGTTTTGAGGTGATTCTGATCTGATTATCTTGGTAAATCCCAGCATCTGCTTTATTACAGTTTTGCTTTATCAGCCAGAGCCCCTATCCCATATCTCCTCCCTCCCCAACACACTCAGAAGAATGTGTGTGACTAGCCTTTGCTCTTTGCTAGAAGAAAAATAGATTTCTAAGGGTTAAGGTACATTCCTTAGATGAAAGGTTAGGGTTTTACACACAACAATATCCTGTAGCCTTTGACCCCTCTGGCTTTTCTGGCTGTAAATTCCCTTATAAAATCCCAATCCCTGGACACTTTGTCAGCGTGAATGTCACAGGACTGGCATCTCAAAGTTTCATCTCCTTGATGTTTCAGCATTACTTCTCCATTTGCCTCTTGTCTTCATCTTACATATTTCTCTCTGATATTTTGATCTGGGAGGACTTGCCTTTGATTAAGGACTCTGATTCCTAAATGTTCTGTTTTAGTTTCTCTACTTTATCAAAAGATTGGAGGCACCTTGGGGTGACCTGACATCTCTGGCATATTAAATCTGGGTGTCGAATGCATACACTTCCTTTGATAGATGACCTAATAAGCCTTTTCCCTCTCTAATTTCAGTGACTTTGTAATACTGAATTATTTCTTTTTGTGAGCAATTTTCTTCTCCAACTTTTTCCTGTGTTGCACAGGTTTTCATAATTACATGCAGACAATTGTTTAGAATCTAATCTTGGAGACATGTGCCTTTTTTCTTATGGAAAGAGAAGGAAGTGGAGCTTCATAAATCAGAATATTGAACTTAAAATATAATTTATAAGGAACAAATAAAGGAAATGTAAATCATGCTCAAGAAAGGCTTACTTTCATCTTAAAAGTTGAAATGAAAAATCATGTGGATACGTTTGTAAGTGATGAAAAGACATTCCAAAAATAAAATCTCAAGGTTAAATGTAGAAGCACATTTAGTATATATTTGAGCAATCCTGATATCTTTAAAAGTTTTGTTTCTGTGTGTATGTGTGTGATCCTGACTTAGCTCATCTAAAAGATGAATTCTCATGGGTTCAGACTTCTTTGTCTTAAAGAGTTTTTGATGTTTTTATATTTTATGTATTTATTAAAAGATATATTTATTTACTTTAGAGAGAGCATGAGCAAGAGGAGTAGAGGGAGAGAGAGAGTCTCAAGCAGACTCCACAGTGTGGAGCCCAAAATAGGGTTCTATCTCATGACCCTGAGATCATGACCTGAGCTGAAACCAAGAGTTGGATGCTTAACTGACTATATCACCCAGGTACCCCTGTTTTGGTATTTTAAATAAAGCCCAGAGATGTAATCAATCCAGAAAACATACAGGACCTTAGGCAAAAAGCAATCTGGAAGACTTGCTTCACTATCAAGATCTGAAAGAAATGTTAATAAATGCACATTTTCAAATGTGTCCAGATTCCACGGCACTCTGTGATTATGGGAGAACTCTTTGTTAGAAGCAAGATACAAAAATGGTCCGGGTGGCTTGGATTATACAATCCAAACCAAGAGAAATTTGATGTTCCAGTACAGATTTAAGGTTTTAGACCTAACAATTCCGTAGTCATTTCTAAGGATGGTATCATCTAATTCTTCCGTTTAGGCTCATTTTGAAGCTATTCTTCACTGTAATAGTGAAGTTGTAACATTTGACATCTTTATGTAGAAGACTTAATTTAACCAATATAGTTTTCATTGACTTCAAGCTGTTGATATTATGACAGCAATACATTTATCAGTTATAAGGTGTTTTTTCAGTCTCACTTCTGTTTTTAGTGGCTGTTCAGTATTCATTGGAATCAGCCCTTCCTTTGACAGATGCTGTCTCCTGGCTTGTGAGGGTGTCCTCACAGCCACAACATGGTGGAGTGTGTGTTGATTTACAGATTTTTGTAGCTGAAGGCATG
This sequence comes from Canis lupus dingo, assembly GCF_003254725.2. NCBI lineage: Eukaryota > Metazoa > Chordata > Mammalia > Carnivora > Canidae > Canis > Canis lupus. Next base: position 17,885,118 of record NC_064255.1, on the reverse strand, counting down.
TATTCTGCTATGCTCCATTACTCTGCATATAAAGGAAAACAATTCGATTGTAAAAGCAAGCTTACTTCGATTGTTGAGTAGAAGTAGCTTTTGCAAGGGGCAAAGGACAATGCTGCATTTTCCCTGTGGCTTCATTGTTTGTGACTTTGACTTATTTGTATATGTAGGTGTCTCCTACTTTAAGGAAACCCATTTTACAAAACCCAGATTTACACAATGAGGGATCAGTGAATCTTTCTTTGTTTTTGTTATCCTTTTACCACATTCACAGATTGTTATAAGAAATTTCCTCAAATTAATGTTCACTGTGATGTAGTGATTAAAAGTACAGAGTTTGAAAAAAAAATCTGGTGGTCCCAGAAGTGACTCAAGGCATTAGCTTTTCTAGCTGGAAGTCTTTGTCAGGATTCTTAATCTCTCTGGGCTTTAGTTTTCTCATCTGGAAAATGAGAGAATTGTGCCTGCCTGTGAAAATACAATGAGTTAATTCAGGCCCAGCACTTATCACAGTGGTTGAAATATAGCAAGCACTCAGTAAGGTGGATCATATGTAGGTTTTTGTGTATGTATGAAAATGTGTATGTGCATGCATATATACCTTTGTGTTTTATGATTTGCATAGTGCCCAAATACAGTGTGCACTATGATTAGTGTTCCTAGTGTTTTATGGAAAATGAGGCACACTTACAAAATCAATAGAGGGTATGCACACAGAATTTTTAGTACCAGATTTTTCTTACTAATTATATATTGCAGAGGCCACTGTTAAAATTCATTTTCATTCCCTGCACACACACCTACTAACAATGGAGGTAGGTGACCTAGAAGCATGCTGGATGGTACAGTGAAGCCACCCGGGCTGTTTTAAAATCACCACAGGCAACACATAATGTTTATGTCAGAGAATCAATCAGGAATCCCTTTGCCTAGTGAAACCCTGTTAGAGTTTCAGTTTCCCAGAAGGCAAGCTCAGAGAAGATCTGCATGTTGGAAGTGTATTGGGTGGTATCCTAAAGTTTAAAACCAGTGAAGGAAATGAAAGAAACATGGCTGGACAAGGGAGAAGTTGGGTTGTTATTCATTCATGATAAGACCATGGTCAACCACAGCCCTGGAGCTGGAATTGACCTTTGGGGTTGTCCCAAGCTGGGCCTGGGTTACTTTGGGGGCCTGGATCTTTATACCTTCTCTCTCCACCCCTGTCCACAAGGATCGGATGCAGGCTGCTCTCAGGAAGAGAAGTATGACCTTGGGCAGGGTGGTTCTTTTGCAGCCCAGGTTGAAAGAAGGGCCAACAGCTGAAAGAGGACACACCACGCAACACTCCCTTGCAGCAGCTTAGTTTTTAAGGGAGATCTGAGTGGCACAGCACAAAGTCTATACCAGTCGGTAGAGCAACATTGATTTGACTTAAGTTATCTAGTTTCTAGTCTTCTCTAGTTAGTCTCCCTCAATTTTTTCCTTCTCTCCCATCCTTCCATCAACAATTTATTGATGGCTTACTATGCAAGAGGAACTCTAATGAGAGGCTAAAAAATTTTTTTTTAATTCCCCTCTTTTTTAAAAGCTCTGTTCATATGCATAGAAAGGCCAGGCTACAGAATGGGAGAAGATGAGTTTTTGAATAGAAAAATAATAACTGAAAATTCTGTCTCTTGCTATCCATGTGATGATCGTAGTCATTGAAATTGTCGACCTCCATTTTCCTCCTTTTAAAAATGAGGGTAATAATAGAACTTGTCCAGATGGCTATTCCAAAAAAGAAATTGAAGAATAAGAAATTGTCCACTTATATCCAGACCATCATAATTGTCCCAATAAACTATTGATAATTATTTTATTATTGATAATGATGATGTCAAAGGTTTATGGAGCCATTTCCATACACCTCTTTTACTGTCGTCTGTTGGGTCAAACAGAAACTAACCTAGGAGAAAAGTTATTGAGTGACCCTTCACCCTTCACACGGTTAGTTCACCCAGGGTTCCTATGCATCAAGGACCTTACATTCCACATTGTGTTCTAGTGACTACACTTTGGTAGGCTCCTCAGAGTCACAAACAGCCCCTTCTCTTTCTTGAACCACACTCCTCCTGACATCTCATGCTCCCACATTTATTTCCCTGTCTTCAGCCACTCCTTATCAGTGTCCTTATTGGCTTATCTCACTGATTTACCCACTCAGTGCTAGTGTTCCTCAAAGGATCAGTCTGAAGGCTACCCCCTGTTCATGCTTCCTTTCTCTTTGTGGATTTCTGTGTCAACTCTATAATAGCAACTCCAAGATAAACTCCAGACCTGACTTCTGTTTGGAGCTCCAGTGTGTATACCTACCAACTTTACATTTCTACTGAATATCTCATAGATAGTTCAAATGTATTGCATGTCCTAACCAGAGGTATTGATCTTTTCCCTTGAATTTGCTCACTCAGTACCCCCCATGTCAGCAACTGCACTTTCTTTTATTGCCCAAACCAGAAGTCATCCTTAACAATCCCTTCTTTCCTGCCTCGAATAATACCTAATCTACCACCAAATCCTTTTGATTCTACATGCAAAATGTACATCTTTCATCACTGTCTTTCTAATAGAAGCAACCACCATCTGTGGGTTCAACAGAAGCTCCAGTCTTCTGACCAGTTTCTGTACTTCCAGATGTCACTTAGATCGTCAACTGAGACTATTTTTATAGGCAGCCAGAGTTTTAAAATAAAAATTGTATCATGTCACTGCCCTGCTTGAAGCTCTATGCTGACTTCCTATTGCACTTGCAGTAAATAATGAGACCCTTGATTTGCCTCCAAGACCATGAATGATCTTTCTCTGGTCTGCCCCTCTGTCTTCATCTTGAGCTGATGGCCTCCACTCTTCCCACAAGCCCACCTTATTGGCCTTCTTGCCTTCTCTGAAAGTAATACTCTACACAGAATGTTGTATATTTTTTCCTTTGCCACAGAGCACTTTTGCTCTTCTACTCTTGTTGCTCTCATCCTTCATCTTAGCCTGAAGATTCTTTCACACTTGTTTTCCCCATTTCTCAGTCTCACCTGGGTTTCCACTGTTTCTCTCATGAAGAACATTTATTTGCCTGTTAATTTTTTTAATGTGTACTTCCCCACTAAACCATAGCTCTGTGAGCACAGCAACCATATCAGCTGGATTCGTGGCTTATACCCAGCATGTAGCCTAATGGCTGACGTTAGAAGATCATTAATTGTTTATTAAATGAATGCTGAACTTTTGTAAATACAGGCAGCATGAATTTGAATCAGGTGTCTTGGTTCTAATTTTTGCTCTGCCAATTACTAGCTGTGTGTCTTTGAGTGACTCACTTCACTTTTCTGGGCCTGTTTTCTTTAAATGAGCTCTCCTTTTCTCACAAAAGAAATCCATTCATTCATTTAGCAATACTTTAATGAACATCACCAACTTCATAGAGCCCTGGATTTATTCAGTTAAATGAAAGCCACATTCTCTTCATTAAAGAGTCTAGGATTTAGAAGGGAAGACAGGCATGTGAACAAATTCATGATTATAATATAGTAAAGGCAATTATAGAAGACTGAGGCATGTCTTTATATAATCTGTATGTTTAATTTGAAAGAAATGTGTTGAGTCAGATACTGTGGTAGGCACTTCCAAATGTACTTTTAATTAATTTAACTTTTACATAGAAAACTCCAAGTGATTAGGATCATTATTCCCATTTTACATATGAGGAAACTGTGACTCAGTGGCATTAAGTGAGCAGTCCAAGTACATAGCACCCATGCTATGGAGGCACCAGGCTTCAAATCCAAGTGTTCTACTTACAAGTTCAGGTCTCTCCCCTCAGAAATCAACATGGTTAAAGTATGAGTTATTAATTACATGATCACTAGAAGAATGAACCAACAGTGAACCAAATATTTTATAACCAAATCTAAATCAGAAGGAAAAAAATCATATCAAAGAGTCTCACTTTTTCCTTCATCTTCCTGTTTCACCAATTTATTTACAGTCCATTTTATCATTTATGACTGTAAAGAGTTCATCATTGATTATAGTATGTCTTTGTGTCCACAGTGAACAAATTATTGTACTTACAATAATAATTTAAAACCTTTTGAGGTTGGAGAACCCTCATACATGGCCATTTGGTCCCAGAACACTGGCTCTAGCTTGCTTCTTGGAGAAAACCCAAGTTGACCTTGCTTTGCTTTCTTTCCAAAGAATTCTTGAAATGTGGGATCCCTGGGTGGCGCAGCGGTTTGGCGCCTGCCTTTGGCCCAGGTGCGATCTTGGAGACCCGGGATCAAATCCCACGTCGGGCTCCCGGTGCATGGAGCCTGCTTCTCCCTCTGCCTGTGTCTCTGCCTGCCTCTCTCTCTCTCTCTTTCTCTCTCTCTCTCTCTCTCTCTCTGTGACTATCATAAAATAAATAAAAATTAAAAAAAAAATTCTTGAAATGTCTCATTGCAACTAGAATTTTTTAGAAAAAAAATCAATTTGACATTACTTTAAATATCTAAGACACACTTCCTATAAAGTGAAATTGTAAGAAGAGAAATTGAGGGCAGCTAAGTGATTTGAGCCATGAAGCAAAGTTTGCAGTAACAGTGAATAAAGAGGTGTGCTACTTCAGTGTCGGTGTTTGTAATTAGCATGGAGGTTGCCGTACATTTCATCTGTGGGAACACAGGAGCCACACTGCTGATCATAGGCTCATCCGTGGCTAGTCCTCAGTCCTAGGACTGATCATTATCATCCATTGCTAACTTCTTCTGAAGGCACTGTGCTGTTCGTGTATCATCTCATTTATTCTTTATAAATATTTCTGTGACAGAGATACTCTTATACTCACTGATAAGATGGAAAAATGAACACTTAAATCAGGTTAAGTAGTTTGCTTAAGGTGGCATGTCACTTAAGTGACAGAGATGTGATTCACACCCAAACGTCTGATTCCATGGGTTATACCCATAATCATCATAAAGCCATTTGTCCATGCTGCCTGGGCCATCCAGTGCCCCTTCTTGTGCTGCTACTCTACAGGAGTGATCAAACTCATCACGGCGTCAGTCTTCTCCCTCATTCTGTTCTTCCCATCTTTCCTGCTCTAGCATTATAATCTCTGAGATGAACGAATAAGAGAAGAAAGCCGTTATCCATTTTATCTCAAGTCCTACAACCATTAGCACCATCACCAGCCTGAACTATTTGATGGCTCTTGCAAGCCTGCAGATCTTTTTGCAAAGTCAAAGTATTGATGCTACAGACACGGCAAAGCCATTTAGTTCAAATGTATGTGACAATGCAACATGGGACTGTTATCCTTAGGGTCTGCCACGTTCTCTAACTTGGGTTTCCTTTGACACACTTTATTGTGACACTGTCCAAGTATTATTTCAGTAATTTATTAAGCCATTTCCTGGATATTGTCAATATATAAATGAAAAGATACACCTTTAAGAACCTTTAGGTAGAGAAATAGAGATCCTTACTGTAGCACTTACCACCTTGTATTTTACCTGCTCCAAAGGTAAGGTTGCAAAGGGAGTCAGGGGGCACTTGCTGAGAAAGACAGAGCCACGCCAGTCCTTGAAGCCCATCAGACAAGAAGGGAAGAAAGGCATTAGAAGGGGTAACATGTATGGAGACATGGAAAAATAAGACTGAGAATGTATTCATGTTGCTTTTCTTAATATTAACACAACTTTTAGTGATGTAACTTGTTGACATCAAATTTTGGACTTCAAGTTTGCTGAGCTTATCTTTACTCTTTACATGAAGATAATATTATGTTGATGTGTACCTAAATTGCCAAACAGTGTCAGTCAAAGCTTATGGTCTTGGTTCCCTCAGTCAACTTTTACTACTACATGAGGCCCCTTAAGTTAAATCTCATTTGAAGTGCTGTGGTTACAGGATTGAGACATTTCAAGATCAAACACGTGGAAATTTTTACTTGTGGAACTGGGTTGAAATCCCTGTTCTGCTGCTTGGGTGCTTTGGTGCTATCTCCATTTTCTCATCTTTAAAATGGAGTTAAGAATGCTTTCCAAGGTGCTTTGTGGATTAAATGGGACAATGAATGGAGGAAGGTCTAACACATAGTAGATGCTTTTCCCAAAAGTGAGTTTTGGATTGGTTTGTCTCCTCAACCACCTGAGTCCCATGAACCTTCAATGCTAAGGATTAGTCTGTCTCTTGGAGATTAGCATTTTGAGAATCTGTGGGAAGCAAACATCCAGATACATGGTCCTTAACCGGGGGGATTTTGCCCTCTAGCAGACATTTGGCAGAACTTTAGAGACATTTTTGATTGGCACAGCTGGGAGGGAGCTGGTGCTACCGGCATCTATCAAGTGGAAGCCAGAGACTCTGCAGAACATCCTACAATGCACAGAACACCCCCCCCACCCCCCCACAACAGAGAATTATCCAGCCTCACGTGTCAATAGTGCCAAAATAGACTAAGTTAAGGAGAAGAGTTCCATTCTACTTTCATGTCTTGTTGATGGCTTTTGAAATTTGCCATGTAGTAAGTAGAATTTCTTTTACCTTGTTACCACTCGTTCCCGATAAAAGATTCTTGCTCTCACCATCAGGGTACCACCCACCACCCTTTCAGGTAACCCCATCAGTTTTGAAGTGAGCTATACCACTACCCATAGGCTCCTGGGTGGGCTTCTTACCTTTCTTTCTAAAAGTGGCAACATTATTTTCTATTTGCTTACTTTCTTGAGTACTTAATCAGGACAACATGAGAGAGAGGGTGTCATCATCCTCAGTTTACCAGTAAAGAAATTGAAGCCTAGAAAAGTGAAACATTGCGGAGAAATAACCAGGTAGCTAATAACTGGTTAATCCAGCCCTAACTTTCAAGATCTTATGGTCCTCATGGTCATTGCTACAGGTTCTTTCAATAATTGCTTTAAGGCTTTTTAATATTTGCTGATCTTACATCACAGGTAATTTTTCATCTCACCGAAGACAGGAGTAGTTTCCATGTCTTCTGTTGAATATATCTGGACCAGGGACGGTTCTCACTTGTTGATTTTTCTACTAAAAAAAATCCCCAATACTAATAAAGTTAAGCATTTAAACATTTAAAGAAGAACAAATTCCTAAGCATCAGAAAGAGTCAACATAGCTTAAAAACTTTTTTTAAACATTACTTTGGCTATGAGTCACTAGTTCAAATTAATTCACATGGAGAAGCTAGCATGCCCAGTGCTTGTTTTCAGCATATGAACACTGTACAGTTTTGGCTGTTATGGCCATGAGCAGAATATCAAGGGCTGGGAGGACACTTGTCAATAGATATCTCACATGCTTCTTGGCAACTAATTTCAAAAAAAGCGTAGTGCATGGTGGGTTGCTCACCTAGTGGCACTCAATTAACAGAGAATCCCAAAACAATGCATACAAATGCTAATAAATAAAAGCAAACATACCAAGAGGTTGGGTCTACCTATCAAAAACAGAAAAGACCTTGAAGGTTGTTTATGATATCATAAATCTTCAGCTCTATTCTCCGTTATGTCGGTACTAGATTTCTTTGCTTGAAAAATCTGCTCTAAGGTACAAGGGAAGTAATTACTGAGTCTTCCCAGGGACTAAAGCAGAATCCCAAAACAAAATGTTTTAGGGGTTTCTTAAATTAATTTTTGGAGGGGATTTGGTAACTTTATGTACTACCAACAACATAAAAGGATTTAACCTTTAATTTACTGTTTGGAAGATGTGTATTCCTTCTTGGAGGGCTAAAGAATAGTGCAAGGCTACATTTTCACTCTGTTTGAAAAGCACTATCATATCCTTTCTTTCTGAATTTATATTTCAGATGGGAAATAACATTATTCCAGTTTCTTCCTATTAACATCATAAGCACCTGAATGTATTGAACCAAAAAACTAGATTGTCAGTAGAGGGGTGGGGAGATGGGGTAACTAGGTGATGGGCATTCGGGAGGGCACGTGATGTAATGAACACTGGGTGTTACATTCAACTGAACTCTACCTCTGAAACTAATAATACATTACATGTTAATTAATTGAATTTAAATAAGATTAAATTAAAAAAAAAAAAAAGATTGTCTAAGACAGTCCTTTTAACCCAGACTGGTTAAAAACAACAGAACAAAACTACCAATGCATACAGTTCCCATCAGTATAGTAAATTACTTACAGCAACTACAGTGCAAATAAATGTCCATGAATCCTTCTCTTAGCCTTCAATTAATGGCTAATCATTCTTAATGTAACCAAGAGAGTGACCAGGCTTGGCAAGTGGGCTGTGCTCTCAGGTAGAAGTGAGAAGAAATTTATTGGTCTTGGAAGGTTTTGTACGCGTTCTTGCCAACAAATGAAGCAATAGGTTGGCTGACCTCAAAGTCCTTGTTAGCTCTGGTATTGGTTCACAGTCACTTTTAGGAAATCAAGCACTGGGATGGGGGTTACTTATGAAAATGGATTTTTAAGGCATATCCAAGTTAGAAAACACAGAGGGCCAGTTCATATTAGTCTTCAACTCCCCTTGGTCTCAGTTGGCTGTTAATTTAGAATAGGCTGTAGAGAATGGAATCACAAAACTTGGAGTCTGTTCCTAAAGCCTGATGAGACGCTGAAGGTGAGGTTCTGGAATCACTTTCCATTGCCTGTGGGAGGGATGTGGGAGGAGGTGGTTAAAAGTCAGATGTTGCAGGTGGAAACCTTTGAGCCAAATAGGACCCATATTCATGAATTGTTTGGCTCTCATAGTATGGAAAAAAACGGGCAAATTTTAAATTGGGAGGCTTCATAAACCTTCTAGATTTTCAGTTGTTCTTAACTTAAAAATAGTAGAAGTAGCAACACTCAGCCTATATCTAGCATAGCAAAAATGGATTGGAATTGCTTATTTTAGAAAGTTAAAGAACCAAACTGTCCAATCTACTGTGGTCCACCTACTCCCTGTTGTCCCTTAGAGTGGTTCTCTTCACACATTTGACAACATTTGTATTTTCGACCACTGGTCATAAATTTGGTAAGTAGTTTGTACCAGGTGCATCAAATAAAAATGTACAGTCAGATTTAAGGTGTGTACCAAATAATTTATAAGTAATAAAAATTAAAATACCAAAATTTGCCAATGATTAACTTTCTGAAAACCAATTATTATAAGATAGGTTACATATCATTCTTACCTATATCATAATGGGCTTTCTTGAAATGAGAATAAGAGGCACAGTACAGTGCCTCAACTAAGCATTATATATGAGCTTGGATCTGTAAGTCAAGATTTCCTGGGAATCTTGTGGTATAAATGCTATAATCAAGTGGTGTAAATGATCTCAGCTTGCTAACCAGCCCCACCCCGTATTGCCTTACATAAATGAGAAACCCAGGGGTATCTGACTTCATGCAGGGCTGTATTCAGGAAATCCCATATTGTTATCTTCTTTCTCACTCCCCTTTTTTTTTTTTAATCTCTCAGCTTTGCCCTTTCTGTTGGCTTAATTCTCTAGCAAATTCTCTCCATGTGTTGACAAAGATAGCAACTGACAGTAAGTCTAAGCTTGTATTGTCCCTTGGGACATGATCTAAGAAAGAAAGAACTTCTCTCTTATAAATCATGGCAATTCTAGTGCATTTTAGTAATTCCAACAAATTCTAGTGAACACACAGCATTCATTTAACATCTATATATATATTTAATATATTTCATTTTAGAGTGAGAGAACATGTGTGCATGAGTGGGGAGGGAGGGGCAGAGGAAGAGAATCTTCAAGCAGACTCCCCACTGAGAGCAGAGCCCAATGAGGGACTTGATGCAAGACTCAATCTTATGACCCATGAGATCATGACTTGAGCCAAAACCAAGTGGGACACTTAACTGACTGAGCCACCAGGTGGGTAACCTATATGTATCTAGTGCCTACTTTGAGTTAGGCTTTAACTACATGCTTCGAAACATCCATGAAGCCCTGCTGTTGTGGATCTTACATTATGGGAAGAGGTAGAAAGGAATTTGAAAATGAAAAATAAATATAATAAGCAAGAACATTGTGGGACACCTGGGTGGCTCAGCAGTTGAGCATCTGGCCTTCGGCTCAGGGCATGATCCTGATTGGGGGATCTAGTCTCACATTGGGGACTCGATGAGGAGCCTATGAGGAGCCTGATTCTCCCTCTGCCTATGTCTGTCTCTCTCTCTCTCTCTCTCTCTCTCTGTCTCTCATGAGTAAATAAATAAAATCCTTTTTAAAAATAAGAATATTGCATAGTACTTTAGAAGTAAAATGTACCACAGGGAATTTTTTTTTAATTATTAAAAGGCCCACCAGATGAGGAGGACCAGGTCCCAAAAGTCAAGAGAGATTCTTTTATCAGAAATGGGCAGGGGGACGCCTGGGTGGCTCAACGGTTTGGTGCTTGCCTTTGGTCCAAGACATGATCCTGGAGTCCTGGGATCGAGTCCCACATGGGGCTCCCTGCGTGGAGCCTGCTTCTCCCTCTGCCTGTCTCTGCCTCTCTCTGTGTCTCTCATGAATAAATAAATGAAACTTTTTAAAAAAGAAATGGGCAGCGATATAATGTAGGCAAAAATGAGGTATTCGTCCTACAAATGAAAGTGTTTTTTGTACCATGCACATCATCCTTTGGTGTATCCTACGTGCTACTTTGGGGTAAACAAAAAGAGTAAGATGGGCCCATCTATAGGGTAGAACATCATGAAATGGCAGGATCCTACATGATGTGCTCCCTGCTTCATGTTTCACACGCAGCAATCTCAAGGTTCTTGGAGTTCCCTAAATGTACCTTTTGGTTCTCAGATCCCTGTCTTAGCCTATGCTGTTCCGTGCCTTGAATGCCTTCTCCCTCCTACTCACCATCTTGGGTTTTGTTGTTGCTCAAGGACCCCAGCTAAAGTTAGGTACCCCTCCTGTGGGCTCTGAAAGAACCTGTGCTTGTCCCACTGGCAGGGAAATCATCTTATCTTTCTCTTCCTAGCTCCTAGTGGCATGATCTGTTCAGTTCATGGTGCAGACATAGATAATCTATTTAATGGCTGCTCTCAAAGACCATTCAGTCTCCTGGGATATACTACCGAGTGAAGACCAAAGAATGAAGGGCATCGCAGCTTGTGTATTATGAAGTTATGCCAGTGTTTGCACTGCTTGCCTTTAACTCATCCAAGATGATGACCCCTTTCTGCCCCTCAGCCTCTCTCCTGACCTTTGGTGCTCCCTGCTGAAGAATTGGCAGACATGGGTTTGGGGACACATAAAGTCTGCTTGAAAAATTTTGGGGTGGCAGTTTAACGCATGGTTAAGAGCATGGTCTTTATGTATATTTGTATCCTAGATCTGTAGCTTAGCGGGTATATGACCTTCAGATGGGGATAGCCGCTCTTAATCAGGTATAGATAGTAGAAGTATCTTCGAGAAATTGTTGAAAGTAAGGTAATCTGTGTCAGACTCTACGGACAGTGTTTAACTCTGTAACTATTCAATAAATGTTTGATAACCATGATCATTGCTATGAGGAGGGGGAAGCATTCTCAGCCAGAGAACTATAGGAACCATATTGCATGATGTTAATGATTTCAGTTTGCAAAGGGCATGTGTTTTATGTTGATGGATCCTCAGTCTCCCTATGAAATAGTGTCATTTCATCCCCATTGTAAAGATGAGAAAGCTAAGACTGAAATATGCTTTCCTGGGCATTTATTGAAACCTTTTAGTTCCTGATCCTGTGCTTTTAGCCATTCCACCTCTCTCCTTATTTCTTTGTTCCAGATATTATGACTTTGGAATGATGAGGAGATGGAGATACAAGGGTTCAGGCTGTGGGACCCTGGCTGTGTGTCCAACATTCATCACTCTGTAGCTTTTAAGCAGCCAAGAGTGGGTAGAGCCAGGGACACCTACTTGGTGCATGGCACAGGCCTTTATCTGAGAGCAGGTTTGGCGCTAGCCTAGGGTACAAATGGCCCTTTCTTTGGGGGAACTGTAAATGACCTTTATTTCTAGCAGAAGAGAGGCCCTGTGGTTCCTCTTCGCTGGGAAGAGTAGAAGTCCCCAACCACTCAGAGTGGTACTGAGACTTCTCAACAGGGTAGGGCTTGGAGCCACATCCTTTGCACCACTGCCAGCTTACCCAGAAATTTCTACTTGTGCTTTATGGCATACAGTCACCATCTTAAAAAGCTGGGACAGGGCTTCTGTTACAATATTCTGAGCAGAAGGTAGGGAATACCTGAACTCAAGACCTAAGACCAGATTGGGCCTGAAGGTCAGAAACACTTGTCTAGACCTAAGTCTTCCTCCCCCAACCCCTGCTTTTCCTGCGTGGCTTTAGTCAGCTGCCCCTCTCAGCCTCACTTCTCTATGTAGAACACAACAAATCCTGTGCCATACTCTGAAATCCCAAAGATTCCTTCCAGCTTGAAGTAGACTGAATGGCAGCCATTTAGTGAAGGAACTGCTAAATGCTTATAAAGCAAAAGGTCTTCGAAGATGTGGTTTTCATCTGAAGAGGTTATCCAGGATTATTTTATTGGACCCTAAATCACATTACAAGCGTGCTTCCAAGAGAGGGGAGAGTGAGAGTACCCACACAGAAGAGAAGGTGATACCAGGATACACAGATTAGAGTGATGTGGCCTCCAGCAAGGCAATGCTAGCAGCCAGCAGAAGCTGCAAGCTGCAAGAATGGATTCTCTTCGGCAACTTCCAGGGCGAATATGGCCCTGATGACACTTTGATTTCAGGCTAGGGAAACTGATGTTGGACTTCTAGCTTCCAGAGGATGTGGAATACGTTTCTGTTGTTTTAAATCCCCATGTTTACAGTTTGTTACAGCAGCTGTAGGAAATGAATACACTGTTCTCTGTGTCCATGACTCCTCATCCATTCTTCCTGCCCATCTGCCCATCAAGGCTTGCAATCTCACTTGGTGCCTGTTCAAAAGAAGAATGAGAGGGGCGCCTGGATGGCTCAGTCAGTTAAGCGTCTGCCTTTGGCTCAGGTCATGGTCCCGGGTTGTGGGATGGGTCCCAGTGGGGCTCCCTGCTTGGTGGGGAGTCTGCTTCTCCCTCCCCCTGCTCTTGTGGTCTCTTTTTTTCTTCCTTTTTCTCCCTCTCCCCCCTCTCCCTCTCAAATAAATGGATAAAATCTTAAAAAAAAAAAAAAAGAAAGAAAGAAAAAAAAGAAAGAAAAGGAGGAGACACTTGTCTTTCTTTAAGCCTGCCGGAAGGCAAAGTACTCATTTAGCGTCAAGTTCTCTATTCCTTTCAACTTGGCATCTGCGGTCACCACCAACACAATACAGCCTCCTCCCTCTGCTATTTTCAGTTTCTCCTTGTCCTGGGAGTCGGTTTCCAGCCAAGTCTCTTACATCAAGAAAGATAGTCATTTAATGACCTTGAGATCATCAGTCTGTGAGTAAAGAAGAGAACATTCATTTAGTAGCACTAAGTGTATTCACTCAATAAATATTTGAGCATTACATGCAATCGTAGGGAACAAGGGACAGTAGGGAGGCTGACAGGAAAGATACTGATTCTTACGGAGCTAGCACTGTGGTGGGCCACACTTGATAAAGCTTTTATGTCTACACTCAAGCTTAAATTACAGCACAGTACTAATTTTCCAGGCCCGTTAGCAGAGCATCAGATCCGTATTTCTCCTGGGTGAACTTTTCTCACTGAATATTCCCTGGCTTGAGCTTTCACCGAGGGTCCTAGGAAAGCGTTTTTAGCCCTGAGGACCATTGCTGGGGTTGAAGCAGTACAGGGCGTGGGTCATAATTGCTCCCTCATATTTCTCTAAATTCCACCAGGACCTGCCTACAGTCAGCTCAGAGCTTTGGGATTTGGGAAGAAGAATATTCAAACCTTCTTTTGTTTAATTCTGTTCTTTTCACTACTTCTCTATATCCCAAGTGACCTCAAGAGAAAAAAAATAGCACTCACACTACCATGATTTTCTGTGCCTCCAACTCGTCCTCATTTGACTCAACTTCCTGCACTGAAATGGAAGACCCAGCCCTTCATGGCTTTGCTTGAAAACCTGATCATCTCTGAGGTGTGCCTTCTTTTCACACCCCACTTCTAGGTATCACAATTTAGAACACTCCTACTTCTTATGACTTTCCCCCCTTCCTTCCTCATCCAAGGAAGCAGCACCTCGTGTTTTGACTCCCGTGGCAGTGTACTAACTCTTCCCACTGCTCCTTACCACCCCCACTTCCACACCCCCAATCTGTTCTCCACATAGTGACCACAGGGATTCTTTTAATAGGTAAGATCACGTCCACATCATCATGGGACGTTATTAAAACTTCCCATGTTCAGAATAATATCCAAAGTCCTCACCAGGACCTAGGAGGTCCTGTGTGATCTGGCACTTGCCTTCTTTCAGACCTCCTTTCTTATCATTCTCTTGTCCACTCGACCCTCATGACACTAGCCTTCCTGCCATTCCTCTCATTGCTTTAACACTTCCAGATGTTCCAGTGTCACCTGTGGAGGGAAGCCTTGCCTCACTACCCAAACTACAAAGTGCCATCCTTCCGGTAGGGGTCCCCGTCTGCCCCTGTATCAGTTCATTTGAAAATTGCCCCTCGAACTAAATGGTAAGCTCCATGAAGACAGAAAATACTACTCCTATTTATAGCCTCAGGACCCAGAAAAGTGTCAGGCATACAGTGATGCTCAATAAATGCTTAACAAAAGAAGAAGTAAAAGGTCGGCATATGATCAATGTGAATGAAGGACTTTAAGCTTCTTCCGACTCCAAGAATCTATGGGTCTGTGAAGGCTGAGCAGCCTGGGTTAACTAAATTTATAACAAGTTTGGAGTATCAGGAACTTTAGTTAGTGCTCCTCTTTTGAGACTGAATTGATTTTTCTCTTCTTGATTCCTCTCTATGTGGAACAGCTGAATGCAGAGCAAGGTGCCCATGACCTTCTCAAGAGAAAAGGCAGGGAACGTAAAAACTATAGCAGCGTGCCTCTGTTCTCTCTCTGCAAGAGTGGGCTCCTTCTTCATCCACCTGGTTGCTGGACTTTTAAAAAAATCTTTGCTTTATCCAGTGGTCATGGTCTGACTACCTCTTACTTACTCCTCAAGTGTTAGGTTAAGTGTTCTTTACTCAGTGACAGTCTCCTGGTCCCCAGACAAGGTCAGGTCACGCAGTTCTGTGATCTCATATTTGCCTTTTCTTAATACTCATGCCTGCCAACAGTTATCATGAGCTGCCTGCCTTGCCATTCTGAAGGCACCAAGATTGACCCTGTCTGTCCTGTTCATCATTATATAGTCAAGGTGAATAAAATAATAACAGGGACACACAGTAGGTGCACAGTAAGTGTTTGCTGAATTAACAATTGGATTTTTATGCTAAGCAACAAAAAATGACAACATGAATTGCAAAAAAAAAAAGTGATTGTTGATTGTTTATCGCTTCTCTGACACCAGCATCAAAAGCAGCACCACATTTATTTGGACACTGTTTTGTGGTCAGCAGTAGGTGATGGGACAGGGGACATTTGCTGCTTGAAATGCTCTAATTATTGGGCAGATTTTTCAGAACTAAGGACCTGAGTGGCTCTGTAGAAACCATCCAAGGAAGACAAATCAGATTTTGTTCATAACACTGTCAGTGTGCAGATCATGATCTTTTCTAGAAGTTGTTTTATCAGGAAGTTGTATACAATTTTCCCATAATCTCTCTTCTTATAGTCTGGGCCTTTTATTTTCCTCCCAAGGAAGTGAAAGCACAACTAAAGGTATAGTAGGAAGAATTAGGAAAGGCTCTCGTGTTTTGAATATTTTTCAACTTCCCAATTTTCCTTTCTCCAAAAATGGAAATAATATCTATTTTCTCAGAATTTACATAAAACAGTTTGAACAGCTGAGTATTCAGCATGTGAAATGTTGATAGGCACAATTGTTTACACCACATAGTCTAAAAAGCACAGATTTTTACAACTAATGGAATTTTGGAACTTGCATTTTCAGAGCTAATGTTATTAACCCACCCAAGTAGGGGATAACTTTCTGAAAGGGCTTATGGATCGACCCGGCAGGTGCATTACTGGAAAGACCAAGGCTAGAGATTCTCAGGGGGCCACCTGACAGAGAAGCTGAGCCATGCACACTGGAACAAAATTGTCATCTTGACTTACTAGCTTGTGCTCTAGAGACAGACCAGCCAGCTTACCATGACCAAGCTCCAGTGTATCTTACCAGTGCCTCAGCAGTGTGAGCACCCGAATGTCACAGCTTATGAAACCACAGCTCAATTAATGGGGAACAGAAAGGAGGATGGGTGATCTGTATTTTGGTATTGAGAGGGATTTAGAACATCTGAACTTCAGGGAGTCTTTTTATGCAGCATTGTAAGTTGAGAGCATGTATAAAGAGCTGGATATCTTATTTGGAAGCAGATTACCCACATAGAGGATACCCAATACCATGCTTCCTGAAATGAAACTTCAGGACCAAGGTCTGACAGTAAAGAGGGCATTTGAAGGCAGGGTTGTCCTGGAAGCCTCGGACTCAGGCTCACCACCCCTTGGTTCTCTACCTTTGAGTATGCCACTGCCCAGAAACTAGGAAAGGGAATCTAAAGCCATCGGTTCATTTCTTAAAAGTATGTTAAATTTCAATCAAAAGAACAACTGCTGCTGTAACAGATGACCACAAACTTAGTGGCATAAAATTATACAGCTTAACTGTGTTATAGTTGTAGAGATCAGAAGTCTGAAATGATTCTTACAGAAAATCATGGTGTCGGTAGAGATGCTTCCTGATGGAAGAGTATGGTAGAGAATCCATGTCCTTGTCTTTTCCAGCTTCTCGAAGCCTGAATTCCTTGGCTTGTGGCCACCTCACTCTGACTTCTGCTTCCATTGTCACTTCTCTCTCTGTGGCTCTCTTGTCTTTTCCACTTATAAAAGCCTGTGTAATTAGATTAGACCCATCTGGATAATGCCAGATACTCTCTCATCTTAAGACCCTTAACATAATCAGACTTGTAAAGTCCCTTTTGTCATGTGAGGTAACAAATTCACAGGTCTCAGAGATGAGGATATATACATCTCTGGAGGGGAGGGTGTCATTCTGTCTATCACAGGAGACAACCAGAACTACTTGGAGTCTGTTTATGTTCTTTCCTTTTGTTCTCATGGCCACCACAATCTGCCTTGTGTTGTCAAGCTTCAGCTATGGCCACCTAGGATTCCTTTCCCCTACCTCACCTTCCTCTTCCAGATGTAGCTTTTACTGAAGCTTTAGACCACCACAGCTCACTGCATTCACTTCCCTGCCAGGCACTGGTCCAAAGCCAAGTCCGTATTGGTGTTCTTATCAGTGCTGCCCATCCAATATTTCCCTCCCCGCATCACCTTACTGACACATGATGGAAGTGCAGTTCATGTGTGAACACTGTGGTGGGAAATTTCATGTGATTATTAGCTCTGGCTAATGACCCTTACATTAGCTCATGTAAATGACCTCTAGGCTGTGATGCCATGAGACCTTTTAACACCTCTTTTCTCTCTGGTACAATAAGCAGCAATGTTCAGGATGGATGGATTTGAATTTGATGTGTACACTAGGCAGGATATAAACCTTATTGTAACCACTGATATTTGGGGATCATTTGTTATTGTAACGTGTTACCTAACTTATCCCAACCGATACATTTAGCAAGGGTTAATGGGAGGTAAAAGGGAAAAGCAAACAGCACAGATCACTCCTACCTGATTCTTTCCCTTTGCCTGTCTCTATTCACAGGACCCAGAATTCCCTATTTTTCTGATGAAAATGTCCATTGACTCCATCTTCTGGCTGTTGGGTTTCTGTTCTGAGGAGGTAGAGAATTTATTTTCTGAAGTGTAGGTGATAATATACCCAAGGATATAGCATTCATCACACATAGTTGACTCTACATCAGTTGAAATGAGAAAGATCTGCAAGTATGATGATGGGGTGCTGGGGAGAGAGAACAGGGTAATGCTACAGCATTTAACCACCATCATTCTCTTTATTTCTTGTGCTAAACTCTCACAATGGAAGTATGCTTCTTTCAGGGCAATCACAGAGTGGCAGAGAGTTGTGGAATTTGATGGAAACTACTGTAGGAAGGGAGTCATGCAGACTTCCTGGGGAAGAAGCCATGCCAGGCTGCCTGGGGCCCTGGGAGTGTCTGCACACTGCAGGCACTCACTCCTGGAGGCTCCTTGTTTTGCGATCTTTAGATGCCCTCACCTTGCTCCCCTCACCAACGGCCACTGCTGTAGCCCTTGCCTGAGGCCAGAGGCTGAGATTAAGGTTTGGCTCCCACCGGCTAGAAATGAACTCTAGCCCAGCACTAGGGATGCAACAGGCAAATGCCTGCAGATTAAAACTGGAACTTCACATGCATGTTTCACAGAAACATTATTGCAACCCAAGTTAAACATTGATGGAGTTTCTCTATAACCACAGCTACAATATCCAGGTCATCCACTGGTCTGTCAGTGCATGAGTTCCTACAGGCCAGCCTCAGGACCCATCACTCACCAAAGCGTGTTGTTTCTATGGAAACCTGCAATCTGTGTCCAAAATACCCAGGTTAAAATTGTGCTATTTTATTTGACTCCATGTGTTTTCAGCTGAGGATTGCCAAAATTAGATTAAAAAGTGAGGTTCTTCTCTAAATTTGTCCATTTTCTTTATCCATATTATCAATTTTTGTCAATAAGAATAATTGAGGACCCTCAATTCTAAAGCATCTGTTTAGAAGGAACCTTACCTTTAAGGAAAGATTAGCCAAAATGAGGATGGAAATCCTTTTTAGCCATTGTTCATTTGCTTTCTCTTTTATTTCTTGAAACCCCGCAGGGCGAGCCCTGCTGAGACTTACTGACAAAAAGCTTGAGCGGATGGGGATTGCCCAGGAGAACCTCCGGCAGCACATCTTACAACAGGTGCTCCAGCTGAAGGTGCGAGAAGAAGTCAGAAACCTACAGTTACTCACACAAGGTATCCTGCTGCTGCCTTGTGGGTGGATGGAAGGGGGGGAGGATGGGAAGAAAGAAACCTTTACCACCATGACAAAGGGGAGCCAGGGAGAAACTATTTTTGTGTTTTTGCAGAATTTCTTTTATTTTTTTTAAAGGCATATAGATTTAAAGCCCACTTCCCTCCTAAAACTTCTCTTTTTCATGGGTCACTGGGGGAAAGATACACATATAAGTAATGGATGAGCAAACGGAATTATCTGATGACCTAATTTCAAGAACATCACATAGCGTTATATAGGTTGTGCACTGCACAACCCTAGAGAACTTATTATATAGGATATGGATATGGATACAAACACACCCCTTCAATTTGTATAGTGCTGCCCAAGCTCTCTTAGTCAGGGGCCTCAGAATTTGCATGATTGCATAGTTCATAGGATCGTGATAAAAGTGGGATTTTTGTTGTGTTTCATTTTACTTTGCTTTTCATTGACTAATGGAAAAAATAAACCATTTTAAAGGTATGTGTCTGTATATATATACCTATGAACACATACTCTTCGGTGATTTTTGAGAATGCTCTTTAGCATCCTGAAAATAGAATCTTTTTTTATAAAAAATAGATTGTAAAGAATTTAAGCCTGGGATATTATGACCATATAATTCTTAACAAGAATCATTTATAAATTCGATATATTGGGAGCGCTTCAGGGACCTATAACAGGAAGTGACAGGAGAGAGCTAGAATTTGAAGAAAACTTTAAGTTGCACTATGTGTAACTCGTGTCTACATAAGATTGGTTGCTACCAACCTCCACTGGCTATAGTCCTTTATTTATTTTATTTTAATGTCCATTACACACCATTTTAAGTGAAAGGGTGCTTAAAATATGTGTTTTTGAGAGCCTGGGGTATTTTTCAATCTGTTGAATATTGTAACTGTGTGCATACTGATATTGGAGAAATCTGGGTCAGCCAAGTTTCATGTTGCATTTAGATTATAACCCAGTAATAGACCATTTGCCTAGAGAAAGTGATGTACTGCCTAAAGATGACTGCTCTAGAAGGATGAATACAGACTTCGAGTGATATGAAAATAGTGTGTTTATTTGATATGCATTATTTGCATTTGTCTCCAGAGGCTTCCAGTGGTAAATTTATAGGTACAAATACACTGAGTGATTTAAATTTGAATCTGACATACTGATATACTTGTTAGTTTCTTTGAAGAAGTAAATAGAGATTCAAAGATTTATTATAAGAAAGTCCATCCTGGTGCTATTTATAAAACTGAAAAATTATGAACAACCTAGAGGTTCAGCAATATGGAAAGAAACAAATAATTCTGCTTTAACTCATAAGATACAATGTAACACAGTCATTAAAATTAAATCTTCAAGGAATATATGACAATGTGGGGAAAGTACTCAAGAAGTAATAGGAAGTGGGGGTGGAGGGGAAAAGACCATATTTACAGTATGAACCAGATTTCTTAAAAAGAACATATTTTTATATGTACACAGAAAAAGGAATGCCAATGAACGTGCCAATATTTGGATAATGATTCTCTCTAGGTGGCGGGATTGTGGGTGATTTTAATTATTTTCTTTATATTTTCCAAATTTTCTAGTTTAAATCTACATTATTTTTATAACCAGAAAGTATGTCACATTTTTAAAGCTTCGATCACATGCATCATTCTCTACCAGGTCTGGTTAGTGTCTTGAGGTTTCCTCTGCTCTTTTGTTTTCTTCTTCTGAGGTTATGGAGAAAATGAGACCTAAACTCATCTCATGTGCCTTAGACTCCTTTTTTTCCCCCATGCTGCTGTCAGCCTGCAGTGTGTTTGCTTTGCAAAATCATTTTCTACAGCTTTCATTGCCCTAGATGCATAATATATAAGATTTTTCCTGAGATAGTACTCAAGTCTATTAAGCTAAATATATGTTTGTGTTCTGGGAAGGTAATGCTAAGTTCAGCCTTTTCAATTCAGTTGTTGTCACTTCCTTTAGCTTTGAAGAGCTGTGCATTTTGCATTCTTTCATTCCATTCCCTTTAGAAGATATCACGTTCACTAGCTCTTGGATATTCTATCTGCGCTCATATTACCTTTTTTATTGCTTGTCCTTTACATGTTAATGTTCAAACTCATTTCATGCCAGGCCGACTTTAGAAAATCTATAGCCTTGTTGAAGCGATGGTTTCTTTTTTTAAAAAAGTGAAACAAAAAAAAATTGACAAGTTGTTTTTATGACTGATAATAGAAGTTCTAAAGGCAGCTGGGGTAGGCTTAAAATATTTTGGGTCTGGGTTTGCTATAATAAAAATTGGAATGTTATTCTACCCAAGTAATGGACTGGCATAACATATAGATCATAGGGAAATTCACCACGGGGGTGATACGTGATTTGGTATTGAATATTTGATTCCTCATCTCTGCAAATATTAATCAGTAGAAATAATATGCCGAATAAGTCCAAACTAAGATTTTAGAATGCTACTTAGCTTCTGGAAATCTCTGAACATGTTTCTAAAGGAAATAATAGCTAAGCCTACTTTTGTGACTTTTTGATGGCTGTTTTAAAACTGGTCTTAAGCTATTGATTCTGTACCAATCATTTTCACACAGTTGGCCAGGAACCCCATTACAGTAATTGGACTAAGATGGTCTCAAAAGGACTGGGGGAGCTCCTGTGGGTCATCTGAACACAGAGAATGTGAAGTTTCTACCCTGCTTTTTCTTACTCTCCTCCTTCTGGATGCTGACCCAGAGACAAAAACTATAAGGTATTTTAAAAGTGTACATGGTGGATTCATAGCAAGCATATCAGTTTATAGGCACTAACAATGAATCATGACAAAAAATTTATAAAACAGCTCATCATCTAAAGCCAGAACTGTCCTTCAGCTGAAATGCTGGCCTCTGATTTCCCTTCTTTTGTTCACAGTGGCCCTGTAACTATCTGATATTTGCAAGAAACATAACCCATGTCTGGTCCTGCTTTAAATGTTCCCTTGGAGACCACTGAGATGGTTTCTTCCTCCATACAGCCTTTTGGTCTTCTGTGTCCTATCCACGAAGTGGCCAGGATGTCAGTTTGGTGGTCTTGCTAGTTTGCTCATTTCTGCAGAAAACTCTCCCATGTTATGGCACCTCCAGTTATCTTGGGAAATGCAGTACAGAGCTGGAAACATCATTGTTCTCTCCTTGATTCATGAGAGACAGGAGAAAGGTTCCTTATGTAACACACAGCGGTGGTGCAAAATATCAAATTAATTCATAACCAAGCATTTGAGGGGGCATCCTTAGCTTTTTTAGTAATGGACAGTATTTGTAGGAAGAAAAAAACCCCAGGGATACTGAAAGCTGACTGTTTCTCAGATGGGTAATGAATTTTAAATTTTACTATACACAAATCACTGCACTAATTGTCACATCAACTCCTGATAGTTACCCTACCATGATCAATGGTGTGGTTAACCCCAACTTACGTATGGGGAAACAGAAGATTAAGAATTTAAGTAATAGGGATACCTAGGTGGCTCAGTGGTTGAGGGTCTGGCTTGGGCTGAGGGTGTGATCCCAGGGTCCTGAGATGGAGTATCACATCAGCTCCCTACATGGAACCTGCTTCTCCCTCTCCCTATGTTTCTTGCCTCTCTGTGTGTCTCTCATGAATAAATAAATAAAACCGTAAAAAAAAAAAAGTTTAATAGACCCGAAGTCAGACTGCTAATAAAGAGCATAGTGCAGGTCTGTCTGACTCAACAGCAAACTTTTATCCATTACATTTCACCACCTCTAATCTGTCAGATGGGATAATAATTCTATTTCATGGTGGTGCTGTGATGGTTAAATGAAATTTTATTTGTAAACTGTATAGCCTAGTTTATGGCATATTCTATGAAAATAGGTTGGCAGACTTTTTTTTTTTTTTGAAAGGGCCAAATGTATGTATTTTAGTCTTTATAAAGGCCATATAGTATCTGTGGCAATCTGTGGCAACTATCACATCATGTAAAAACAACCACAGATAATCTAAAATGAATTGAGCTATAGCAGTGTACCAATGAAACTTTATTCACAGACATAGCTGGTGGACTATAATTTGTGGACTTTTGTATTACAGGGGCAAAAATGTAAACGTTAAACATCATTATCAAGATTATTTTTTATTCTCAGTATCTTCCCTTTTGAAGTTGTAAATGTTTCCCTCATCTCAGGAACACTATATATATATATCGCTCCTGCGTGTCCTTTTCAGTGTCTTCCTTGGCTACAAATACATGGATAGTGTAAAAATGTAATCACAACTATGAGGGTTGAGTTACTTTGGGCAGTAGACACTAGTATCCAAACTGGCAGATAAAGCAGATGAAGGCAGTAAATGCCACCATCTCCAAATGCCTTTTTAATTAGTGCCTACAAAGTGAAAAAAAGACCATGATTGTTTACCAGGGCCACTTATAGCTCATTAAACATTAGTGTTTCTTGAAGGACTTCTTCCACATTGTCCAAATATATGTGTCAAATTTTAGTTAAGAATTGCATGACCAGAGGACTTTCCTAGAGCTTCATCTTTTGAATTACACAAATTAGAAACACTACTTTCTAATCCAAGAAGACTTTTCAGAACCATGTGTACAGATTGGGTATTTTAGTCCAGTCACCCCCACAGTGATACTTCAGCAACTGAAGTAGGCCATCTGATCTGAAATAGGCCATCTGGTCCACCACATTGCTTAAAGAAGGAAGTCTTTGTAGAACATAGCAATAGACTCTTTGAGAAAATTTTTCCAGTTGCATTTTACAGTTTTGGGTTCCAAGACCCAAAGAGGATTAGATAATAGTTCGTGGTTACACAGCTGGTTAGTGGCATAACTGAAACTAGATCCCTATTCTCCTAATTCCCAAATTAGTGTTCTTTTTTTCTTATTGTTTGCAATGAAAGTTTAATTTCCATACAATAAAATTCACCATTTTTAGTGTACAACTCTGTAACTTTTAACAAACACATATACTTGTGTAACTACCACCACAGTCAAACTATAAAATAAAAGTTCTGTAAATCCAGAAAATACTCTCCCTGGTGCCCCTTTGTTGTCAGCCTCTGGCAACTACTGCTGTGTTTTCTGTCCCTTTAGTTTGCCTTTTCTAGAATGTCATAAGTGGAATCTGACTTTTTTCACTTACTGTAATTCACTGGGACTTATCAGAGCTGTGGTGTATATCACCAGTTCATTCATTTTAATTAGTTCATTCATTTAATTTAATTAGTATTCCACTCCATGGATATCCCATAGTTGAATATATCACATTCTCCAGTTGAGGGATATCTGGGTTGTTTACAGTTTTGTAAATATTAATAAAACTACTACATGCATTCATGTGCTGGTTTTGTATGAACATGAATTTTCATTTCATTGGATAAGTATCTAAAAATTGCTGGGTTGTATCATAATTATATGATTATTTTCAGAAGAAACTGCTAGGCCAATATTCTTAAGATAATAAAAGAAGAAAAACAGTGTTAAAGACTGGTTTTAATATGTACAAAAATAGTTTAAGGGGTGTTTTAACCATCCCCTCTTTTATAGTGACTCTCAAATACATCTTAGACCTCAATGAAGCTTCAGATTTTTAATCTCCATAAAGGTCATGAACTCTGAATATTCCACTGATATCTCAAATTTAAAATGTTCCAAATCAACTCCATTGTCTTTCTCACCATCTCCCCAGCCTACTCTTCCCCCTGTTTCTTCTCAAGGTTAATGCCATTACTCATTCCATTACCTAACATAGAAGGCTGAGTCACCTGACCTCTGATTACTCCTCCTCTCTCATCACCCATATGTAATCAGTGACCATATCTTCTGAATTTTGCTTGTAAAATGTGTTTCCAGCCTTTCCCTGCCTCATGACTCTGTTAGCCACTGTGTTAAACCATTCCTCTTAAGCTCCTTCCCAGGCCATAAGAATAACCTGCTAGTTATTTGATCTCTGGTCGCTGCCCTGTCCCATTCATTCCCCTTTAATTAACTTCCTACTTCTATTGCCAGACTTAATTTAAATATATTTCTGATGACATTATATCCTTCCTTAAAACACTTGATGGCTCCCAGCTGCCTACAGAATAAAATCCAAACTTTTTAGCGTTCCAGAGAAAGCCATTCTGGGCATTTCATAGATATATTAACTTTGAGCAAGTTACTTGTCAGAGATTAAGATTCTTCAGTTGTAAAAAAAGGGAATTAGACCTATTTCACAGAGTTGTTATGAATATGGTATAATAAAACTCATGAAAGGACCTAGTCTTGATGAGATATCGCCTCTTCTGAGAAGCCTTACCTCATCTCTCAGGCAGAACCAATCATTCTCTCTTCTTAATTATTAAGCACTTTGTTCATATTAATAATGTATTCATTACATACTATCTATTTAGTATCCATTTATTCTTCCATCCACTGAGCACCAGGTTCTATGGTATTAGGGATAGACAGAAACACCCAATCTAGCAATGAGGATAGAATGTGTATGCCCTTACAGATATATAATAATGCCACAGAACTGGAACTTAGCCTCACCTGGAAATAGTGGGATAAAGGAAGACTTGCTAAGAGTATAATATATGAACTAGATCTTGAAGGATAGAAGTTTTCACAGATGGCCAAGGGCTGGCATGAGGCAGAAGGAAGAGCCTATACAAAGACATGGTAGCGAGAAGTCTGTCCGTCTCCCCTGTAGAACATAGACAACCTCATTGTCTTTTGATTTTCCTTTGTTCTCCTACCTCCTAGCATAGTACTTATCAGAGAGTGGATCTTCCACTTATTTTTTACTGATTTAAACTTAATTGTTCTCCTTTCCTTTTCTCTTCTTTACTATTCTCAATCTTCTCAAAACAGTAAATGTAATATCAATTTTTTATGGATTCATAATAAAAAATAAGAGTAGCTACAGAGCCACTTTGCATCACCCATGAGCAAAATTGCAGAAGACCTCTTTTATTTTGTTGTGATCTTTTTGTATTATTTTGACCATTACAGGTGATGGCAAGGCTCTTAAATATATACTCCTTTTACAAGGGCTCTTAAATATAGAAGCCACCCCTTCCTTAAGTTGTTTTTCCTAGTATTTTTCAGTTTTAAATGTTCTGAAGGATACTATCAAGCAACTATAAATTGAGCCTTTTCTCCTAAGGTCCAATAAATTTCCCAGTGGCTCATGGTAGATGAGAATGTTGGATCAGGAATCTTATAGGACTTTGTGGAGATAATTCTTCTATAATTGGGGTCTTTCATTACCACTTCCTCATCCAGTGTTACTTGATTTGGAGCTGCCAACCACATGTCACTTCTAAGTTGCCTCCAAAAAACATTTACTCAATCTGCTACCTTCTTGAGCTTTTCCCCAACAGGTTTCATAATCTCCATACCCTATTATACAAATGGTGCAGCCAGGAATAGTTCTAATTTTATCAAGCATTTGAGCCTTCAGAGAAATTCTCTTCAGTATAGTTTTATGTTTAAAGGCCTAAATATAGACTTCTCTGGGAGATTATTGAGCTCACACATCAGTATGTCAGTAGGGGTTAGCGTTGTGCTGCATACACCCTAGTTAGCACCCACTGCAATTTCATTTTCATTGTGGGAGTCCATTATGGCTGGGTCATTCAAGAAGATGTTTGAAGTGAGGCTTCAAATGGACCCTTCTTATCTGCTGCATTCTTCACAGTAGAAAATGCCCTGATGGTTCTCTAACCAGCATAAAGGAGAGGTATCCACACATTATATATTTTTTTAGTATGGACATGTTCTATCAGGAGTTATCCTTGTTCTGACTTCTGCACAACTCTCTTTTTAATGGCATTTTTCCATGCTGAGAAGCAACTGTTAGGGACACCAAATGTTTCGTGTCTGCCTCTGCAGAAATCACCAACCTCAGAATTCTTTACTGTTGACTTCTTTGCATTTAAATGTCCTCAGTGAAATTAAAAATATATTTGATGTCTTTTGTTTGGACAATTCAAGATGGCCATGAGATTGCATTCTTATTTCACCTTGTGGTTTGTGAATTTGAAGGACCCTGAGTGACTGATACTGTACTGACATATGTTTCCACAACTAACACTGTGTTCCTTTCTTTAGGATAAGGCTAGACCCTGCAATTTGGGTTCGAATCTCCTATGGGCTCATTAGAAAGGCAGTTGTAGGGCAGCCCCGATGGCGCAGCGGTTTAGCGCCACCTGCAGCCCAGGGCGTGATCCTGGAGACCCTGGATGAGTCCTACGTTGGGTTCTCTGCATGGTGCCTGCTTCTCCTTCTGCCTGTGTCTCTGCCTCTCTCTCTCTCTCTCTCTCTCTCTCTCTCTCTCTGTCTCTATGAATAAATAAATAAAAATTAAAAAAAAAAAGAAAGGCAGTTGTAATAGGACAATGGCGTGTGGACTTGATGTGAGAGAATTGAAGCCATTTTCAGGGATGCACTGAGCTGCTTTGCCTTTTCTAGAAGAAACAGAGAAATATACCATCTGTATAGTTTAGAATATTGACCCCTAGTATTATTTATTACCTACTTTCTCTGTGGCCTTTTTCTTTGGGGCCACTAATTCTCAGTGCACGGAGTAAATCTTTACACAGGGTAAATATTCAAGATTCTCCTTGCATCCATGTTTCTACCTACCAATTCCAGAAGGCATTGCGTACATAGTCTACACTGTGATTGCCCCAACCTTTTCCCCCAGCAATGAGTCAAAATGTTCTCTCCTTCTCTGAAATAACACCTTTGTTACTAGTATCCCTTTTTTTTTTTTTAATTGCTTTACTTGGTAGCAATTACACAGCTGCTCATTCAATAATTCATCCCGAAAACATTTACTGAGATCCTATCACATACCCAGCACTTGATGCTGTGTGTTAGGGATACAGGGATGAATATAACAATCCTTGATGTGGAAGTCAAATGAAAGAGATATAACAGAAGTAAACATAGAATTCAAGGATCAAATAGGAATTGTATCTAAACCAGAAAGAATATGTCAGGAAAGTTTCCAAGAGGCAGTGACCTCTAAACTGAAGCCGATATTAAGTTAGGGTATGTTAATTTCTGATGTTGTCATCAAGCAAATATAAAATTGCCAAGATGATCGGAGCCTCAGAGAGATATACTATGCTGTAAAACTCCTATTTACAAGAAAAAAAAATCTATATTTACTAAGTGCCTGACCTTTACTGAGTGTTGGTGAAATTCAGTAAGCAAGAGAGACATGGTTCTCAGATACATAGATTTCACATTTCAAAGGCACTTCTAACAAATAATCTTTGTACCAGTGGTGAATGATCTGAAAGGTGGTGATAATTATGCTTCGGGCATGAGGAAGCAGAGGGACTTCCCTGACTGATCAGGAAAATCTCCCTCAGAAGATGTAGCAGAGGAGTGGAGCAGGTGGGGCTGAGGAAGAAAAATGTCCCAGGGATGCCTTGGTGGCTCAGTGGTTAAGCATCTGCCTTCGGTTTGGGTTGTAATCCCGGCTTGGGTTGTAATCTCGGGGTCCTAGAATCAAGTCCTGCATTGGGCTCCCCGTAGGGAGCCTGCTTCTCCCTCTGCCTATGTCTCTGCCTCTCTCTGTGTGTCTCTCATGAGTAAATAAATAAAATCTTTAAAAAAAAAAAAAAAAGAAAAGAAAAAAAAGAAAAAAGAAAAGAAAAGAAAAGAAAATGTCTCAGTTGGAGGGAACTGCCTGTTCTGTGGCCAACATTGAGGGAGGAACTTGGTGCATCCCAGGAACATGTGGAAGGCCAGAAGGAAGGCTCATTTAGTTAGAAGGTGGGTGGGGGAGGGAGACAGTGGTGGGATGTGAGAGATGGGAAAGAATAAGGGAGGAGCCAGAGTGAAGTGAACACCCTCAGTGCTTGCTCTCCTAAGGAATTCAGAGATGGGGGGGGGGGGGGGAGGGAGGAATAAAGGGTTTGAACCAGAGACCACCCTGATGAGCTTTGTGTGACAAAAGGAGAGCAGCTGCACTGAAGAAGGACAAAACAGCAGGCAGGACTGCAGTTTGGAAGCTCTTGTATTAATCTGTGCTGTGCAGAAGATGAGGATAGCCTGAAGGAGGCTGGTGGCCAGTGGGAGTAGAGAGAAGTCAACTCAAGAGACGAGGCAACCCATGGTGAAGAAGGGGATTGTAAAGGGTCATCTTTCATGTCTCTGCATCACATTCTCCTCCCCCAAATCCATGCTCTCTCTCTGCAGCAGAATTTTCTTTGTGCTTCTTCACAATTCTAGCTTCCTGGACCTGACCCCTGGACCTGTGGAATGAGGCTCTCCAGCCCAGGCACTGGTATTTTCTACGTGATGCTTAGGCAGATGAGAGCTTGACTGTCACTGCCCAACACTACAGATTCCACATGCACAGTGTACCAGGCACTCTGCCCCTTCACGGCGTAAGACTCTCTTGGGCTTCATGAGTTTGCCTGCCATAACCTGGTAAACTCAGATGAAAGCTTCAGCCCTTGAGATGAATGAGAATATCTTATATTAAAGCCCAAAATGGGGTGGAACCCATCCTATGCTCTCACCTAACCTTGCAGGTGTCCTCAAAGTCCATGAAAGTGGCCCAGCCCCCATAGTTCCCAGGAGACCACCACTGTAATTCCACTCCCGTTTCCCCAGGCAAAATGAAATAGGTTTCCTTGGGCAATCCCCCAGGGCAATAAAGAAGGTACTTCACATGGAGACTCCACTATTTCCTGTGCAGGGCAGGGGAATGATAAAGCTATTGTGGTAGGACCTCCTCTAAAGATAGAAGGGCGAAGGAGAGAAAGAAAAGTGTTTCAACTCTACAAGAAGCAGTTTGGAGATTAATATTTGAAACCATTAAGGTTTTGTAAAGTTTGGCAGCTGTTTCAAAATCATTAATATCTAACATCAGCATTAGATACTGTCTTTATTTCCACACAAAGGCACAAGTTACTGAATCTTCAATTTATTATGAAAGGGAAGTCTGGAGCTAAGATTGATGGTGCACCTAATTTGCACATTTGGCATTTTGAATCCTATAATTAGCCCCCACAATAATTTTGCAAGATGGATATCATGAGCCCCATTCTCTAGATAAAGAAACTTGGCCCAGAGAGCAGCAGTGCTCTTTCCACAGTTTAAAAGTGCAAATATTAGTCAGGGTTCCCCAGAGAAACAACCATTAGGGGATAGATACTTAATGTTTTAATTATAATATATATGCAGAGAGAGAAACTTATAAGGAATTGGCTCTCAAAATTATGGAGGCTGAGAAGTCCCAGGATCTATTGTCACTAAGCTGAAGACACAAAAGAACCAGTGGTGTTCTAGTTTGAAAACCAGAAGACCAAAAACCCAGGAAGAGGCAGTGTTTCAGTTCAAGTCCAAAGGCAGGGAAAAACCAATGCCCAAGCTCAAAACAGGCAAAAAGGATCCCCTGTAACTTGATGGGGATCAGATTTTTTTTTTTTCTTTTCAGACCTTCGACTGATTGTATGAGGCCCACCCACATCAGAGAGAGCAATCTGCTTTACTCCAGCTACCTATTCAAATGTTAATTTCATCCAAAAACACCATCATAAACATGCTCAAAATAATGTTTCACTGTGTGGATACCCCATAGCCTAGTCAAGTTGATACATAAAAGTAACCATCACAGTGGGCAAGATAACTAGTTGTCTCCAAAACCAATGCTCTTTGCTGGTGACCTACCTGCCTGCTGGTAAGTCTCCCTTCTCAAAGATACATTTTTTCTTTTATAAAATACTCTTGATGCCAGTGTATTTTTAAAAATTCAATTAGCCAACAGACAGTACATTATTAGTTTCAGATATAGAAGTCAGTTGTATATAACACCCAGTGCTCATTACATCACGTGTCCTCTTTAATGCCCAGCACCCAGTTACCACATCCCCTGACCCATCTCTCTCCATCAACCTTCAGTTTCTTTCCCATAGTTAAGAATCTCTCATGGTTTGTCTCCCTCTCTGATTTCTTCTCAATCTATTTTCCCTGCCTTCCCCTATGATCCTCTGTGCTGTTTTTTATATTCCTCATATGAGTGATACCATATGATAATTGTCATTTTCTGATTGACTATTTCACTTATCATTATACCCTCAAGTTCCATCCACATTGATATGAATAGTAAGACACCAATGTACTTTTAAAAAATTAATGCTTGGGAACCCTGGGTGGCGCAGCGGTTTAGCGCCTCCCTTTGGCCCAGGGCATGATCCTGGAGACCCGGGATCAAATCCCACGTCGGGCTCCCGGTGCATGGAGCCTGCTTCTCCCTCTGCCTATGTCTCTGCCTCTCTCTCTCTCTGTGACTATCATAAATAAATAAAAAAATTTTTTTAAAAAATTAATGCTTGAGGGGGAAACTGGGTGGCTCAGTTGTTTAAAAGTCCAAATCTTAATTTTGGCTCAGGTCACAATCTCAGATCATTAGATCAATCTCTACATTGGGCTCTGAGCTGGGCATGGAGCCTGCTTAAGATTCTGTCTTCCTCTCCCTTTGCTCTTCCCGCACCTTGCTCACACGTGCTCTCTCTCTCTCTCAAAAAAAAAAAAAAAAAAAAAAAAATTCTCGAGACTACTCATATAAAAAGATTTCTCTTTTTTTTTTTTTTAAGATTTTATTTATTCATGAGAGACACAGAGAGAGGCAGAGACATGGGCAGAGGGAGAAGCAGGCTCCATGCAGGGAGCCCGAGGAGGGACTCCAGGATCACACCTGGGCCAGAGGCAGATGCTCAACTGCTGAGCCACCGAGGCATCCCAAGATTTCTCTTAATATCTTCCTTATCACACATTGTTTTCACTCTCCATCCTCCATTTTCCATTATTTTGGGATGCTAGATTTGGTAGGTGGATGGTTTTGCTAAGCCCTTTTTGCCTACCCAAGATATTGGGATACTAAGAAACTCATTTCCCAACTGACATAATGAAGCAGAGATGCCAGCCTAGCGTTTCCTGATGCCCCCAAATACCCTGAGTAGTCTGAATCTTGTTGGATCAATGATGTGAAGTTTTGCTAGTTGCCATTTTTATTGATTTAATTGAAATTGATTCGACATAAATGAATGCACAGAAAATTATTAACAGTGACCTCAAAGGTTTCAAGTATCTGCTATGTAAGATGTGATGTGGCTTTTAGGTATACATCTGAAAGGCCACTTCCACAACAAAGATGTTTAGCATCAAAAACTGTTAAATTCTAAACATTGATAAAGGTAGGATATGGTGATTCTGAAAATATATGAGAAGCATTTGAATATATGTTTTAGTTCATCCCATTTCTATCACATTGGTTGGTCAAGTTGGTTCATGTTTACTGTAAACTACATATATTTGGATATTTATCTTCCTAAGTATTTTTCTTTTGTCATTTGATGACACCATGGAAGGAAGAAGAGATGAAATAGTAACAACAAATTTTATTGACCTAGATTTGTTTTTTGTTTTTTTTAATCCTCTCCTGGGTCTTGAATGTTTGTTTTGTTACACAAAGAGTTTTACTATAATACTTTTGGTCTAGCAGGATTTGACATGTATTCAAGCATAAATAAATGGTTTCTAATTTTCTTTCTGTTTCTAAAAGTTTAAACATGCATTATGTTCTGGGTTCTCCCTCTCTACTATCCTCTCTTTTCTCCCCAGTGTACTTCTCCACTACAGACTGCTCAGCCCGCAAAAGAACTATTAGAAATTTATTAATTAAGGACCAGTTTCTGCTTCTTTGTCAGGGATAATCATTTGTTTTAGAGCTGATTTTCTGCTTTAATTAAATGAAAATGTCACTCAGTCAAATGAATTCATTTATATTTATTTATCCAGTTCTCCAGGCTTGAATTTCTTAGTAGGGACTTGGGCTCATCACATTTGTTCACACAATGAACTGAAAAATGTCTCTTTCAGCAGTTTAAAAGACTCACAAATGTTTACTCCTCTGAGTAGAAGCACTATATAAGCAAAGCCACGATTAACAAATGTGTGAATGGTGGTTTGCTTGTGTAGATGTTATCTAGGTGCATGTGGGGGGACATATTTGAGGATATCTGTGCACACACATGCACCCGTATCAAAGGTTGTACTTGAACCATCTGTGTGTTTTTATTTGCCGTTTCAAAATACCAATTGGGGTTGTAAGGTTTGAATACCTAATCTTTCCCTTCATGTTTTTTAAAGGATCGTTGACTACAGTCTATGTATCTAACATTGTAATAGCATGTTAACATACATATTCACCCATTCAATGACTTTTGAGTACCTACCGTGTGTCAGGCTAGGTATTGGGACTCAGTGATTAACAATGTAATCCTTGAAAGTGACAAATGGGCTAGCTGCCAAAGTCTTTTTGGCATGAGCAAATTATGTTCCATTTCCAGAAGGTTGACACGCTGGTGCTAATAAGGCTGCCTACTCCACTTTTCCAGAACACATCCTGAAGGGTGTAAATGTTACCTTGAACTCTTTTCAGGAAAAAACAAGGGCGGTTAAAGCAGTTCTCTACCTAATTGACAGGGTAGAAATGGGCGCTGATGTCCACCTGGCATGAGGAAACTTTGGTTTAGACTTTCTGGTGATCACACAGACACAGGTATGAACTCCTTCATTACTCACCCTGGGGCAAAATCCCTGTGGGTACACAGAGGAGCTCTGAGGTATTGTGCTAAAAAAACAGTCCTGGCACCTGAGTGGCTCAGTCGGTTAAGTCTTTGACTCTTGATTTCATCTCAGGTCATGGTCTCAGGGTTGTGAGATCAAGCCCCACATGGGGCTCTGCACTTAGTGGGGAGATGCTTGAGATTCTCTCTCTACCTCTGCTCCTCCCTCTACTCACATGTTCGTTTTCTCTCTCTCTCTCTCTCTCTCTCTCTCTCTCTCTCGTTAAATAAATCTTTTAAAAATGAAGTAAAATGAAAAAACTGGGTCCCTCATATACACATTGCTATTATCCCTCCTGTGATACAAGCAGGTTTTTAACTCCATCTGTGGTGGAGTTTGGTTGTCTGTTGGCTTAAATAATCTGGAGGCAAAACTGAGTTCAAAGGGCTTGAAAGCTGAGTTTCCAACAGCTTAAAGAGTTACTCCATTAAGTAGGCACAATTTTAATCTTTAAATAAGTCACCCTTGTGTTTTCTTCTCCACGTCATAATAAAAGCCAAAATTATGATGGCTCAGCAGTTTCTGCAGGGAGAAACAGTTGTACTGGGAGGCAGCTGGTCTCCTGGGTTAGCCCAGCACCAGGGTTAGGAACTGCCAGTACTTGACTTTCTTCATCCTTAAAATAGCTTCTGGTCGCTTGTAAGTACGGTGACAGTAAAGATAATTGAAATAAATATTACTTAGACTCCAGGGAACCTATCCTATTCAAGCCCTGGGCTTAAAAAGGAAAGGTTGAAAAAGAATTGACTTCTTTGTCCCTTGAGAAGGGGATATTGAACATGTTGACTCTGGCCGAAACCACACTGCCCAAGTGCAGAGAAAAAGGTAATGGGTGTCTCCAGCGTAGGATGACGGCTCCTCCCAGGCCCTCTAAGGGCAGCTTATGGAGTATTTGCATACACATTTATTGAACATTTATTCTCTGCTAGCTATTGTACTAGACCCCAGACAGCCCCAGCCCTCAAGGGGCTTTTGGGCCAATGATTATTCCAAAAATTTAGACTTTGCCCACATCTTACCAGAATTGGTTCTGGGACCCAGGATACTTAGTCCCACATGAGGCCAGGGTGAACAAGAGCAGTGATCACTGTCACTTGTGTGCTGATTACATGTCAGCAATGCCCTAAACACTCTGTTTGCACTCTGATTTTATCCTTACAACACCCTGTGACATAGGAGCTGCTAATGTCCCTATTCGAATAAAAAAACTGATGCACAGAGAATTGAAGCGACTCTTGAACCAGGTCACCCAGTCTGCGAAGTGGTGAAGTGAGAATTTGAGTCCTGATTTTCTCCAAAGTACATGGTCCTAGACATCAGGTAGGTATGCTACTGTCACCCTGTGAATACATTTCATGAGGTTGAGGAGAGTTATCACCATTGTCTCATGTCAGGTAACTCTATAGGAGCTACATTGTACTGTTCCCTGCAGAATTGTTCAGTTAGCATATACTTTTCTAGAGTTCTACCCACAGGAAATGAAGTAGGGGTGTGTGTGTGTGTGTGTGTGTGTGTCCCCCACAAAATTGTGGTAAGGACAGGGAAGGAAAAATATGAGACTCAAGGAGAGGCCTTAAGTTAGACTGGGGGATAACTGACATTTAATGGTTACAAGAAGAAATGAGGGTTCACAGGTGAGAGCAGGGGAAGAGCAAGCAGGCAGTGGGAAAGTATGTGCTAAGCTCTGATGTACAGAAGAGTTTAGTATTATCTAAGAACTGAACAAATCCCTCAGGTGGGACCCCAGGGCTCCAAAGAGAGCCGTGTGGCCTGGAAATAGCAAGGGACAGATCCATAGGACCTCAAAGTCACATTAAGGGTTTGGAACTAGGGTCTCCAGAAGTGCAGTGAGATGCTATTAGCAGATTTTAAGCAGAGAAGCAATGAGATCGTATTTGTGTTTGAAAAGATCATGTTGGCAGCTACTTGGAAAATGGACTAGACAGGGCAGACATGGAACCAAGGAGGTTCAGAAATCCAGGTGAGAACAGGTGATGGTCAGAACTAAGGTGGTGGCCACTGAACCAAACAGGGACAGATCTGTCTGCCAGTAAGATCTGTAGGGTGTGATGATGGATTAGATGTGGCCAGGAGAGAACCAAAGTGAGTCAGGATTCCTGGTCTGAGCTGCTGCAGGGTGGGTGGAGCAGTCTGTGCTCAGGAGGGGCCTGGAAGGGGGAGCGTGAGGCAGAGGTTGGACAGGATTGATGAGGTCAGTTTGCAGCATGTTATGTTCACAGTCCTTTGAAACATTGAAGAAAGCAGTTAGATGTCTGGGGATGAAAGTCTAATAAGGAATCTGTACTGAACAGTAAATTGAGGAATTGTCCAAATACGTGTCAAAGATGCCATGGGGGTAATGCAGTTGCTTGGCCACTAAGCCTTCCTGACCTATATTCACAACAGGTCTTGTGTAATGTCAAATAAGAGAGCTATTCTGGTAAGTTCCCAGTGCCCTGTGTGTGCTTCCTTCGCTAAGCTGCCATCAGCTTTTGTATATATCCTGAGTGTCTTCTGATGGTTTCTGCAAATCAACATGAGAAAAGGCCTTGGGAGGACATAAAAGCTGTCCCAAGGAGAGCCATCACAAAATGGTGTTGTGACATGCTACCATGCCCTGGCCTGGGCTCGGGTTCCTCATTCGCAGCATTACCTCTGCTGATGTCCAGGTGAACTCTGATAGAGCAACCCAAAGCATGGCCTTTGTAGTAGAAAATCTAAGTTGTTACCCCAGCTCTGTCTCTCACTATCTATTTAACTTCAGGCAAATGACATAATCCTTTTTGAAAGCAAGTTTTCTCCACTGTAAAATCAGAACAGAAATACCTAGCTCAGAGTTGCTATGTGGATTAAAAGAGATTTTTGTGAAGTGATTATTAGCACAGATCTGAATAAACGATAGATGGGAAGTGGATCAATATCTAAGAGGACATTCTTGCCGGAGATTAGCATAAGGCTGAAATAATGTATTTCATAAGACTATTCCAATAAGTCAAACACTGAATTTTTGTTAAAATTCTGCAATCATCTCAAGGCAGAGAAATGAGAGAGAGGGTGTTGTATAGGATATATAGCTTTATCACTTCCATTAAATTACTTTTGACAGAGGCCGGTTTGTCAACCAGAATCACAGTCACAAATGTGAGTATCTAAAGACAGTTATTCAAATGTCTAAAGACAGTTATTCATTGTCTGTGAACAAGTCTAGAAGATGGTATAGAAGCTTCTATATATAGCTGTGTATTTGGGTCCTTTTGATGACTCCATTTGATCAGACTATGTAGCTTGTTGAAGAATCATCCCTAATATTGTGGATAGGTTCTCTGTGACTGCATAAAGAGGACGTTGTCTAGGATGCCTGTGTTTTTGTGAGACTAGACGAATCCCTACTACCACTACCTACAAGTTACCATTGCTTCAATTATTGCTTCCTGTGTTTTAATGTTCTACTGAGCAATAGTCACGGTCATTACCCAAATCAGCAACTGTATCTACTCAATATTTCCTATGTTTCTGGCATTACTAGGACTCAGAATGAAGAAGGCAAACTCTTCCTTGTTATTCCTTATATTCTTGACTCTGTGGCTAGAAAACAGTACCAGAGATTTATGATGTAATACTTTTTGGAATCATATATAATTAGGTGCTCTAGAAAAATGCCATCCAATAGAACGTTCTGAAATGGAAAAGGTCTAGATCTCCACTATTCAGTCCAATAGCCATCAGCCACATGTGGCTATTGAGTACTTGAAAGTGGGTAGTGTGACTTAGGAACTGGCTTTACAATTTAATTTTAATTGACTTAGATTGAAGTAGCCATTTGTGATGACTCCCAACTAACATGTTGAGTGTCACAGCTTCAGCAATTCTAAGGAGAGATGGTTGTGGGCTCCACAAATTCAGGAAGGAAATAGGGCTTCAGACAGAGCTTAGAAGTAGGGAGGAATGTGAAAGACTCTCCATCTAGGCTAACAGTCTGAGCAAAGGCTGCGAGGAAGGGGAAAGCATGTGGTTTGTGAACATTACACAGGCAGGAGAACTGAAAGAAATTTGATGAGAAAGACTTGCTGAAAATGCCAGGAAAGATGTTTCTAGAATCTGGACCATTCCTCTATTTTGCAAGTTTTGAATGATTATTTTGCCCGTGCTAAGCCTCCCAATATTTGGAACGGGTTACATAGTGTTGATTTTGCTATACTTCTCAGAAATAAGTGATCTCCACAGAGTTATGCCATGTAGGATACAAGCTGGTCAGTGAAATTTTCCATACCTGTGAGATAGCAATCTAAAGATAGTTCAAGGAAGTATTGATGTAACCGAGGTTAAACTACAAGGGTTGAGTCTCCTAGGGACTAGCAAGAGCAGAAGCCAGAGGGGACAGAGAGCTGGAGGCACGGAAGAGGCGTCAGCTGACCAGACAACCCTGTGGAGAGGTGCAGTCTGTGCCCCCAGCCCCGGGTCGAGCAGGGAAGGAGGGAGAGAACAGTCAAACCTCCTGCCTTCCGCCTCCCACTGGTGCCTCTCACTAGTTAAACACAGCCAGAGACTAGGGGCCAGGGGATCGGAGATAATACAGTCCTCAGGGGTCAGCCTCCCATGGCACAGATGGATAGATGACAATAGATTGTGGGGAAAAAGCAAGTGGGGAAAGGGAGTGTGAATAAATAGCTCTCTCTCTCTCTTTTTTTATGTTGAAATAGTAGTGTCTTCGTTAGGGCTGCTAAAACAAAAACACCATAGACTGGGGGCATCTAAACAACAGAAATTTCTTATAGTTCTGGGTGCTGGGAAGTCTAAGATCAAAGTGCCAGCTGATTCAGCTTCTGGTGAGGACTCTCTTCTTGGTTTGTAGATGATTACTTCTTTGCTGTGTCCTCACATGGTAGACACAGAAAGAGAGAGAAGCAAGCTCTCTTGCATCTCATCAGGACTCTAAGCTCATTCCTGAGGGCTCCACCCTCATAACCTAATTACCTCCCAAAGGTTCCCTCCCCCTAACACCATCCCACTGGGGATTAGGGCTTCAGCATATGAATTTTGGGAAGACACAAACATTTAGTCAATAGCTGATAGTAAAATGGAAACCATATAAATATCTAATATGTTAAATTAAATTATGAAAAAATTGTACAATTGAAAGAAGTGTGCAACCTCGAAATTACATACGATGGCAAGAAAAAATCTTCACTAGATAATAAATGAAAAGAATATGAACAGAGCATATACTGGAAGATCCAAATGTTATTTGATTTATTTATTTGTATTTTAAGTAATCCAACATGGGACTCGAACTCACAACCCTGGGCTCAAAAGTCATGTTTTACCACCTGAGCCAGTCAGGCGCCCGCCCCACCCCCAAATGTTATTTTTAGATAGTGCCTCTGCAGTAAAATACAAGTGCATATTATTCACACTCACGGGGGAAAAGAAAGAAAACTGGAAAGAAATGCACCCACATTTTAACAGTGGTATCTGCGTGGTGGTGGTTTAAGGCTGTCATTTTTACTTCTCCTTTGCATCCTCCTGGGCTTTCCAGATTTTCTCAAGCAATGTGATTACTGTCTATTTCTGATCTAAAACAATGTTTCTGTTGTTCTTGATCTATCTGCAGGGTAGATCTGTGGGGCTGTACTCAGTAGAGAGAGGTATGTGACTAAGTTCCATTTCATCAGTCATTCAGTTAGCTTAAGCTTCATTGTGTACCCTTTTCTGCAGGAATTAAGTGTTCTTCTTCTAAAATATTCCAACGAGAAACCCTTAGGTCCTAGAGAGTGGCCTGATTTCCCATTGATCTTTTTATTCATTCATTTCCTCAATCACACATGGTTAGTTAAATCAGATCCCCATCAACCACCTTTCCTCATTACTATTATGTTCAGCTTTGTTAAATATGAATCTTTGGTGGCACTTCCATTATAAAATTGACAGTCGAGTAATGCTTTATTGACATCTTTAAGATTGAAGCATATTTCTTAGGAACCATGGTGACGGTGGCCATGCTTTTTTTCGGAACCACCTAAGCATAGCCAGTTTTTTGTGCTCTTGTAATTTTCATCTTAAAAACAGCAATCCATCTGTTTCATTGTTTCATTCTTCCTGATATAGAAAAACATTTTCCTCCACTGTCTCACTGATCTACAATCATCCAACCTTGATGGACTCTTGTAAGCAGAATCGTCGCCAGTGATTTGATGACTTCTCATACTGGTTATCATTTCCGTAAATCCGTTCCCTCTCCGCGGCTTGCTTTTTAACCTCCAGCTGCTACCCAATTATTAGTTCTTGGATGGCTGCTTCCGTAGCATTATTCTAGCACTTGCTTGTAGCAGATATTAATAATAATAAGCAGTTAGTAAATGTGCACGGTATTAAATGCTTGTAAGGATTATTGTTGATAACCCTAATTGTAATCATAGTTTTTGCGTTGGCTAAATTGAGATTCTTGTGATTGCAAGGAACAGAAATCTAGAAGTGGCTTCAGCCAAATGATGGGGCTTGGTGGGGTATTCTTAATTCCCAGACAGAAGTCCTTGACGGGACTTTAGAGCAGAGGCAGCAGCACCTCAGAAAGAAGTAGAACTATGAAAGCCAGGAAGAATCTAGACAACAGACTGCTCTCTTTCTCCACTTCATTCTTTATAACACATTATCTCTGTGACTTAAGTGACAGAATGGTGGGCGATTTCTTACCCCTCTCGAGTTTGCGGACTATGGCTAGAGAGCTCATAATGCCCTCAAGTGCTCTCTCAATTTCTCATCTTTCTGCTCCCAGTTATTTTCTGCCCCTTCTCATCTCACGTCCATAATCCCTGGACAGGAACTCTGATTGGCCCAGCTTTGATGCGGTCAACAACAGCCAGCACCAGGGTGTGATGCTGCCCAGAGACAGCCCCTGTGGCCATGGTGAGGCAGTCACGCACCCTGAAGGGTATTGATCTCAGCAATTATGTACTTAACGCTTTCATTGTACTTAATGACATAGATCTAAATTTTCTGGATTAACATTTTGGCATTAATATTTAGAAGAAGCAGTGTATGGCTCCTATAGATGGGGCTGTGGAAAAAGGGAGTTTGCAAGACTTCTTTCCTACATAGCAAGAAAGAGCAGTTTTGTGTTTTCAACGTAAGGAATGGTTACAGAGTGATGTCAGGGAGATGATGGGATATGATCAAAGGAAGTGAAGTAAAGTATCAGAACTAGCAACAACACCAGGAAAGTAAAACTAGCCCACAGGAGGCAGGCAGGTTTGCCGTGTGAAGATGGCCGCTTCTTAAGAATCTACTATGCTGTGTCTAGACAGCAACCCACGCATATTTTATGAAGCTTGCATCCTGGAAAGAAAAAAATATCACTTTTAAGGCAACCAAAATACAATTAGCTGTTCCGTGTGCATCCTACTGCATTGGGTCCCCAAACTGAGACAGATAAGCATTAGTTCATCTGATAGACATTTGTAGAACACTCCACTAAGCCTCAGGCAAATCTTAGGCAGTATGGTTATCAAACAAACCTGTCAATGAGCGTTACTATTAGATAAACTTTGTGCTAGGCACTTGAGTATGCACTTCATGTTCTTGAACTCATTTAATTTTTACAACAAATACCATGAAGTAGGTTCTGTAATTGCCATTTTATGGAGGGGAAACTGATACTCAGAAAGACTAAAAGAATATGGTCAAGGTCACAATGTTAGGGTTTGGAGAGGCTGGAACTCAAGCCAGATCAGTCTGTGAGATCCTTGGTTTTATTTTTTCAGTGTTTGAGTTGGATTGTCATGGGTTATTCAGTCTATTCTGTTGATTATTTGAGGAATTGTGTAAGAAACACCCCTGCCCCATCCTGGATAGCTCCCAGGCTAGCACCATGATAAGACATAAATACTATGATTGAGACATCTAGACAGGAGACATCTGCCATTTCCTAGCTATGGAACCATGGGCAAGTTCTTTTTTTCTCCGATCTTCACTGTCCTGCACCTGTAAAAATGAAGGGAGATAAAAAGACCTTCTTTGTGGGTGATATGTGGAGTACAAGAGTCGATTTGTGTAAAGGTCCTGGAGCAGTGACAGTAAGGGCTCCCACAATGGTAGCTCATATTACTATCCACAAAGTACTATGTACTGCAAGAATTGGTACCATCTATGGGAATCAGGCAGGACTCAGAGAGGAAACAGGCTTTGACGTATCAGATGTTGCCAGGTAGGGAGGCAAACGTTGGACATTTAAAGTGGAAGGATCTGTGAGTAAAGGCCTTTGTTTATCCATCTATTGAGCATCTATTTACATATGCCAAGTACCCAGCTCAGTGTCAGTTTGGGATAGAGAGGCATGGCACTATGAAACTATATGGAATATTCTAGATCCTGACTTCAAAACAGAGATGAAAATGGAAAATGACCATAAGGAATCATCTGTGAGAACAATTATGGCCATGACAAGCCTAGGATTGTCTCAAGGAGATAATTTCTTCACCAAGCCCTTAAGAAATTCTTCATTCAAGTGAAGTGCTTCATTCATTTAGCACCCTGTAGCACACTGAGGGGTCTTCCTCTTCCCACCCCCTTGATTTTTTTACACCCACTTGTACCTGCACACTGTAGAATATATATAACTGTCCTTCATTTTCCAGGATGGCACTGTTGACTCTTCATATATCTCAGTGAAGGATTTTTTAGTTACATAGAACATTCCTTAACTGGAGATAGCATGAGAAGGGATAAAGAAACAGTGTTAAGGCATATTAAAAACTGGCTTTTTCCTGGTGGCAGTTTGTCATTTTTCAATTTGGCATCTTTCCCTTTTCTTTTTTTCTACCATGTAGATCTGTATGAGATTTGAATCAGAGGGGATTTTCTTGCGAGGTGCC
This sequence comes from Canis lupus dingo, assembly GCF_003254725.2. NCBI lineage: Eukaryota > Metazoa > Chordata > Mammalia > Carnivora > Canidae > Canis > Canis lupus. Next base: position 17,842,579 of record NC_064255.1, on the reverse strand, counting down.
TTTCTTCAAGCATGCGGATAAAATTGCCAGGTTTAATGGAAGTTTGTTTAGAGTCTTGCTCTATTTACAGTCAAAAGCATATCATTTCTGTTGCTGGCCTCAGTCCTAGACTCCCAGAAAATTCACAGTGCCTCTTGGCCTGTGACATTCTGCATTTACTCCCTGGAGTGGCCCTGGTTTTGACTGGCCTGGGTGTTGAGGCTTCCTAGAAATGGAAGCAAGCTCTACCTGGGACTATCCTGGGTCCCCCCCCGCCCAGGCCACCCTCACCTGACCATCCCATCCTGTCATTTCTGAAGCCCCTTGAGTCTGTTGTTGTGCTTGCCATGTGATTCATGGCATAGAGCAAAGGATCGAACCTTCTCAAGCTGTAAAGAGCTTCATTTATTAAAAAAAAAAAAAAATCAGCAAGCACATTTGGAATTCTTCCTGTGTGTGAAGCACTCTTCTCCCTTTGCAGGTGAGGAAACTGAGACACACCAAGGTTAAGAAAGTGTTCATACAGCCAATAACTGGCAAAGCCAAGAAACAGGCACAGCAGCAATCCCTCCTGTGCTGCTTCTCCAGGCTTACAGGCAATCTCGTCCAGCCTCTTTTTTGGTCAAATGAGTTATAACCTAAAAAGCTGCTAACACGCAGTGAGAGCAATTTATGAGCTAGCTCTCATTATTTGTGTGTTTAATAAAAGGTAAAAGCATTTCGAAAAGTAAATGCAAGTCTATACAGTTAGGCCAGGATTTCCCAAACTGTATTCCTAGAAAACTAGTGTTCAGAGAATGTAATAAGTTTTCTGTTTAAAAAAAGGGGGGAGGGGAGTATATTGATCAAAAAGGTTGGAGAAATGTTGATTTAAAAGAAGTCTTTAATACTGCAATACTTCTCAGATCCTTTAATATACTAATGTTCATTATTTATTTTCAAAAGATGGCCGTGGCATACAGGATACACTGGACTTACTAGACCACCATGTAGGAAAAGGTTCTTGAAGCAGGCCCAAGACTCTTTTCGTAGAAGGTCCTCCTTGCAAGGCTGACTCTTGCTGGTGTTTGGAAATTTGGATTTCAGGAGGACTCCCAGCACTCCCTGATCAGAATGGCCCATGTGCCTAAACTGGCTGTACAAACAGTCATTTCTGCTGAACACCTGTTGTCCTTCTGGGAGTCTGGAGTTTGGGTACATGCTAGGCAGAGGATGCCCATGTGAAACAGCCTCCAATAAAAATCCTGGGCAGTGAGTCTCTAATGAGCTTCCCTGGTAGACAGCATTTCACACAATGCTGTCACAACTCATTGCTGGAGGAATTAAATGTATCCTGTGTGATTCTCCCGGGAGGGACTCTTGGAAGCCTGTGCCTGCTCTCCTCCAGACTTCGCTCTGTGCGTCTTTCTCTTTGCTGCTCTTGCTCTGCATCCTTTCGCTATAATAAATCCTAGCTGTGAGTACGAGTATTTGCTGAGTCCTGTGGGTTCTCCTAGCAAATCACCAACCCTGGGGATGTTCTTAGGGACCTCCTGTCACAACCAGAATATCCTCTTCCTCACAAGTGCTTTTTAACATCCCACGGCCACAGGGGTTCTAGAGCATACGGTGTGGGCAGTGATGAACTGTTTAGTCCCACGAGTCAGAGGCAGAGATTGTCCCACACCACCACTCTGGGATTCTTGGTGAAAAAATCTCAGGGTTCCTCAGGCCCACATGGAGGTCATTACCAAGTAACGATTTTCTTCCTGGCTAGAACACATGGATTAAATATATACTGACAGAGCAGAACTGACTGATACAATTTCATCATTCTTTTGGAACAATTGGGTGGGAAGGGTAAGGATGGAACCAATAGCCTCGAGATAGAGCCATCTGTTACATTCTTCCATTTTTAGACTTAGCTCTTTAGCCCAGGATAAAATTACTTGTATAAATTTATACAAAATTATATTAGCATTTATGTGAAAATGTATTAAATTCTATAAAATTACATATGTGTATAGGAGATTTTTTTTATATCTATACAACCCTACTAAAAGGACTTCATGGCTTTTTGAACCCCATGGATCATGACTTACCCTTAGTGAATATGATTTCCCTGAGTTCATTTTACAGAATAAACAGATGCACCACGGGTCTCCTGAGAGCAGGTAGGCTGCTATGGTGCATGAAAATCCAACTGGAGAGGGTGATTGGCCCCAGCATGTGTTCCTCCAAGACCTTTCATGGTACTCCTCCTCCTCCGCATTCTTCATGGCTGACTTGCCCTCCTCTTATGCTTTTCACAGCTGCCAAAAGTTATATTTGCACATCCTCTACCATGGGTGGGGAACCACGCTTCCTGCAACCCAGCCTGCTCCAGTACACTTTCCTGTGTTGTATGTCTAGACCAGCCTGCCCTGTGTTTCCTTTGACCTTGTTCTGCCAACCCTTGTGGACCTGTTTCCAGAGATAATGGCCCGTCTTACACCAGAGCCCTGCCAGGTATTACTTGGCTGGCTCTTTGCCAAGCCGATTAGCACACAGATAAGTCTCTAAGCACTTCATCCTCTGTCTCAATACCCCATGTTTGTGCTGCTTTATGTCATCATTTGTGGGTTTCTTCTGTCACCTTTGCTCTTTTCAACCTGTCTAAATCCTATCCCAGGTCCCACTGTTTTCCATGAAGCTGACCTTCTCCCTTGTACCTTCATGGACACCCCTGGACCTTGAATCTCCACCAATCTCTGTGTCTGTAGCACACACCTCAGCACTTATTTTGCCTATACATCTAACATACAGTGATTGAGCTCCTCCTAAGGGACCACCCATTGGTCTAGAAAACAGGGGTATTTGAAACAGAACCCCCACCCCCCAAGGAACTCACAGTGTTGTTGGGCTGCCACATGGTGTGCCATACTGTTCTTTTTCATATGCTGATCCTGATTCTTCTCTGCATCTCAAAACTCTCTGGGAACAATGAATTCCTCTTGTGTTTTTTGCATTTCCAGAGTGACAAATGTTCATTTCTAAGTAGCAGGTAAGAACTCAGGAGAAGGGGGATCCCTGGGTGGCGCAGTGGTTTAGCGCCTGCCTTTGGCCCAGGGCGCGATCCTGGAGACCGGGATCAAATCCCACGTCGGGCTCCCGGTGCATGGAGCCTGCTTCTCCCTCTACCTGTGTCTCTGCCTCTCTCTCTCTCTGTGTGTGACTATCATAAGTAAATAAACATTTAAAAAAAAAAAAAAAAAAGAACTCAGGAGGTCTGGCTTCTATTCACTGCTACAGCTTATGAGCCATATTAGCCTCTATTTCCCCATATTTTTTTTAGTTTTTAATCTTTATTTATTTGTGTTTTTAAGCAACAGAACCACCTGTCTTTAAACAAAATCTAATGAAAAATTCCAATATTAAAAATGATACTATTGCTAGTATTTATTAGTATAAACATTTATAAACCTATAATAAAATCAATTTAAACTTAAGCTTCTTAAAATTATAAGCATAAAAATGTTTAAAGTTGGTGACATATGACAGCTGCAATAATTTCAGCCTTGGTAGCCACGTTACTCCTAGGTTTTGGTTGTACAAAATTTGTTTTTAATTCAAATCACACAAATAAAAATAGTCATATCTGCTTCTTTATCATACCGGAAAGACTGACTTTAAGGTTCATAAGTGCCTAGCACTGGGCCAATGCCATACTAATTGCTTAAATGAATGGTAGCTATAATTCTTACTAGGGAAGCCTGTGACACAAGGTTTGTCATTTCCCTTTTCCCTAGAACTTTGGCCTCAGAGCAGCACCAGGAGACTTTTCCTGGTGAGCAAGATCCTACCATTGTACTGTCAACCTTCCTTCACTAGGTCCAACTTGAGCAGAATGGGTGGATTTAAAAGAGAAAGCATTTATGAGTCAGAAAGCCAACAATGCATGTAAAGACCTGCCGGACTTCCTCTGCGCAAGGATGTGGATTTCTGCATCCATTTTTGGCATGAAGTTTGCTGTGGCTAGCTTGCTTCACTTCCTGACATTCACTCAAGGCAAAATGGAGGCTGGAAAGAAAGAAAGAATTTCCATGAAATTCTTGAATGCTACATGCCAGGTGCCCCATATACATATCCTATCTTCACAGCATCTCTGCCAAGAAGCTTGAAGCAAGCTTATTTCCATTTTGCAGATTGGAAAACTGAGACTTAAAGAGCTTTAGTAACTTGAGAGAGTTGTACAGCTAAGCCAACATAGATCTGAAGCCTCTGCCCTTATTATCAAATGCCCTTCAGAAAATCAGATCTGTGAAATTCCTGGCCTCATCTGGCCTGATTCATCTGCACTTTCTGATCTACACAACCCACTCCAACTCTGCTCAATGGGTCTGTGGTGGAGAGGAGAACTTCGAAGCAAGTCCCACAACTCCATTGTTATAATCCCCCTCCCCAGGGCTGGGGTGGAGGGTGGGGCCAGGTTGAGGCAGGCAAGGTGCCTGGTGCCAAATGTAAAGAGACACTCACTCCCAGGTTCACGTATGTTCAGACCCATGATGTTGCTCACCCTAATCCCAATCCTGCTCCTCCTGATGCTTGTCCTGGGATGTAGTCACTGGGATTTGGTGGAGGCAACTATACCAAGACTTCCATCACCAAGATAACCAAGACAAGCCTAAGACTGGATGGCAGATTGGCACTCCTACCCTTCAAAGATCCCACATTTCCACTTCCAGATAGCTCCTGCCCTAAAACTATTTTCCCACCTTCAAAAACTACCTTTCATGACCTCTTATTGCCTGACTTTCCCTCCAAGATTGTAAGATGCCACACAATCAGAATAAACTACAGAGAACCTCCACCACAGCCACGAAGTGGGTTTCGACCCCTATGTTAGTTCCAGTCTTTTGGAAGTGGCTGGAAAAGAAGGCCTGGGAGGCTAGGCCAGGGCTCATCAGAGAACATGGTGCTCAGTTTGCAAATTGGCCCTTCCACATGGTGGGAAGACAAAGGAAGATCAAAGAAAGAGGCAGTCCCGTCCAGATTGATAGGTGGCAGTGTCAGTAAGCAGGAGAACTTAAACACAAGGCTTGTGTTGAGCACCTGCAAGGAGAGTGGATCTACCCACCCACCCACCAGATTCTTAAAGCTTATGTAAAGGCCCTAATGGGGTTCAGTCACATGTTCATCCAAATGGTCTCAACAGCACCTTACTCTGTTAAGACTCAGTCCTTGGAATAGTTCCCACTGGAGATAGTGGGCAGAATATACATTCCAAGGACAGAGTGGGGCACTGGAGTTGGGGGGGGCAAGGCATTGAGCCTTTGATTTCCCAGGTCTGGTTTTCAGGACTCCATGACCTCTCCCAACAACAGGGCAACCCTTGAGCACAGAATATGGGTAGTTGTACTTGCTACTGTTGGAACCCAGGCCAACCATCCTCATCTTATAGAGGAAGAAACTGAGGCCATAGCAGGGGAAATGACTTCCCTGAGTTCAGTTAGCTATGCAGATCAGAGCCATAAACCCTATTTCTCCTACCCCCAATACATTTTTGAGACTGAGAGAAGTGGGGCCCACTGTATGCATCCTTCTCTTGGCTCCATCATTACTGTAGCTTAGCACCAACTCACAAAATGAGGCATGATTCATACTGTAGCTGTGCCCAGTTTTGCTCTCTCAAAATTTACCCCTGTAGTTGAGTACCAGTGATAAGGTTCTCAGACCACCTACATCAGAGTCATCTCAAGTATTGATTCAAAATGCAAAGTCTTGTGACATTACTTGGTTCTTTTGAGTCAGAAGGTGCTTTGATCACTAAGTGCTGTTGTTTTTTAAATCTATTTATTCATGAGAGACACAGAAAGAGGCAGAGACCTAGGCAGAGGGAGAAGTAGGCTCCCTGCAGGAAGACTCACATGGAACTCGATCCGGGATCCCAGGATCATGACCTGAGCCAAAGGCAGATGCTCAACCACTGAGCCCCCCAGGTGCCCCAGTCATTAAAGTTTAAGTACTAATGTAGAGTTTGTACTCTTTCTATTGGTGACTTCTTATTTAGTTTCAGGGGCCCTCTTTGGTTTTCTTTCCTTTGGGGCATTAAGTCAGTACCTCTATCATCTTGTATTTTTAGTTCTCAAATTCAAGAAATGAAAGTCACTGTACTTTTCATCAAAGTGTGATTTGGCTAAGATAGAAACGGAGAAGGGAATTCTCAGAATAGGAGACATTGAATTTTCCCTTGTGGGTCATGATAATTATATAGAAAGATCCCTCACTTCCCCACTGGTGTGTTTTCAATAAAAATCTATTGTCAAAGATAGTAAAAAAAGCTCTTAAGATCTTCATTTTCAGGTGTAGGCAAAATATTTCCAAATGCGTGTCAGTACTTTCTTAGATCTTCTTTATAAGAATTTGGTTTATTGCTGGAAGGAAAGGGGACATGCTAGTGGGCCTGGGCGGTGTCTGCAAATGTGCGTGCCTGACACAGTTTTTCAGAAAATTTGAGTCTGTTGACAGCACTTAAAAGTCAGGAGTTTGTGGGAATGCCTGAGTGGCTCAGTCAGTTAAGCATCTGCCTCTGAATCAGGTCATGATCCTGGAATCGAGCCCCACATCAGGCTTCCTGCTCATCAGATAGTCTGCTTCTCCTTCTTCTTCTCCCTCTGCCCCTCCCCCACTTGTTTTCTCTCTCTCTCTCTCTCTCTCTCTCTCTCTCTCTCTCAAATTCTTTCTTAAAATATCAAAATATTAAACATTTTTAAATTTAAATTTCTATCTTTCAAATATTCCTACTATCTCATTGTGAGCTATAGTCCCACAATGCAACAACCTGGTATCTTGATAGCTACTGTCTGAAACAGACTATGCCACATTATAGATGGTCATAAATTCTTTAACACTCTTCCTATTGAGTTGTGTAGTCTGGGTATCCTCCCAGAATCCTCCCAGAATCCTTCCCTTGAATCTGGGAAGTCTTAGTGACTGCTTGAACCAGTAATACATGCAGAAGTAATCGTAAGTCAGGTTTTGGACCTAGGCTTTAAGAAACTGGCAACATTTACTTCCTGTTTCGTTAGATACCAATCCAGGGAAATGAGCCATCATATATCAAGTGCAACTACCCAGAGACCATCATGCTGCCAAAAGCCCAAGTCACTTGAAGAAGCTCTAGAAGAAGAGACACCATATGAACAAAGACAGAAGGTCAAGGAGCATCAAAGTGCCAGACACATGATTAAGGGAACCACCTTGGAAAAAGATCCTCCATTTCCATGAGGGGACAGCACGTGGATAAGAGATGAATCACCCAGCTGAGCCCTTCATGAACTCCTGACCCATGAAAGCATATGCTAAATAAAGTAATTGCTTTAAGCCATAAATTTGGAGTCAGTAACTGAACAAGAGCTTGAGTTTTTAGTTTGCTCTATTCTGACCTCCATTCTTTCCCCTGGCTTCACTTAAATTATTTTACATCCTGGTTCCTGTATGAATCTGGATTTCTAATCTTGATTTAAACCGTGGTCTGGAGACCCTTCAGTTATGTGAACTTTTGAAAATTAAAATATTAAAGATATATATAGAAATATATGAAAAGTTATGTTTGGAAGGGAGGAGGGATACAGAGAAAAATGGAAATTTCTACTTGAAGGAGAAATTTACCTTCCATGGACCACCTTGCTTAAGATGAAAAGAGCACAAGATCAAGGTTTGGTCAGCTCTTCCTTTGTGTTGGCTTCTTTATCTTTACAAGCAAATCCCATTCATCTTTGACATTCGATGAGTCTATGAGTAAGATAGCTCCACTTTTCTATTATTTATTTTGAGTGTGTATTTGTATCTTGTAATATATTAGAAAGTATATTCATTCCATGGCATTCCAGCCTATGGGGCAAAAGAAATGTCTAGTTCTTTGTTGAAGACTCTGCCTTTCCCATCTTGTACCTCCAGCTCTCAGTAAATATTTGTTGAATAAATGAATGGACAAATGAATGTGTGTTAGTCACCAAGAATACAAAGACAAATGAGACACGGTCCTTGCCCTTGAGGAGCTCACAGTCTATCGAACACAAGCAGCAAATTAAAATACTGGTTATGCCTCCTGGGTAGCACATTCTTTTATTCAAAAACACCACTTTATCTGTGTCTAGCTGGCTAGGCTATTCGGCTATTCACATCATACCCAGATGAAACAATAAGCTACATGAAAAAAAATTTTTTTCTAACTTTGTATGGTGACAGATGGTAAGGAGACTTGTGGTAGGGCTCAGCTGGCGATGTATGCAAATATCAAATCCTTACTTTGCACACCTGAAGCTAAAGTGTTATATGTCAGTTATACCTCAATGAAAAGAAAAAAAAAAAAAAAACCACACACACACACACACACATATAGTGGAAGAGCCCAGAATGAGACAGGGCTCCAAGCCACCTCCCCTGTAGAGACAACCTCCCCGTGCTGAGTTTAAGGAGGAAGGGAGCTCAGTCCCATCGGAGCTGCAGGAAGCAAGGCACAATCACTCAGAAGCACCCCCAGGGCCCATCAGGAAAGCAAGAACAGAATCACTGATGCATCATTCCATCAGGCTCTGTTTGCACAGACTGCAGAAATAGCAACGAGGCTGCTCCATCAACAGCACTCCTCAGAGTAGCTAGCACTGAAAGGTTCAGGGCAAACACCAAAGTTTTGTTTTCTTAAAGGAGATGGAGGAAGGCTTGGTTTTAATCAGCCTGCCCTGTATGGACTTTGAGGAATTACCTTTTTTCCTTTCCAAGTATGTTGGGCAGGTTGTCAACCTATCCATTTTCCCCTTTTCTTTCTAATTGAGGATTTTGTGAAGTCAGAGAGGAAGCAAAAACATTTGTTTAAAGATAAGTGGCTTCTTATTCTTTATTCTCCCAGTGAGATTGAGTATCAGTGTCAATATATTTATATGATCAACATTGCACAGAGTGTTGATTAAAATGCTTTTGGGGGCTCCTGGGTGGCTCAGTCAGTTAAGCATCCGGCTCTTGATTTCAGCTCAGGCCATGATCTCAAGGTTGTGAGATCAAGCCCCGAGATGGGCTCTGTGCTCAGAGTCTGCCTGAGATTCTCTCTCTCCCTCTGCCCCTCTGCCCGCTAGCATTCTCTCTCTCCTGTTCTAAGTAAATAAAATCATAAAAATAAAATGCTTTTGGGTTTTGAAGGATGTCTCATTGTTTATGTTAAATAGCATCCATGAGGATGTCAGGAAGTCGTCAGCGGATGACGCTGGGGCTGTCTCACCGATTTCCAAGCAGCAGACCCATATACAAGCCCAGGGAAGCCAAACCCCACAGGTGGAAATGACTTTCTATTTGTAAAGTAGAACCCAGCAAAATACTTAACCAGTAGTTAATTTGCCATATTTGTTCAGGGGACTCTGGGCTTCTTCAAGTAGAAATCTTAGAAGGAAAGGTAAAAGCCAGAACCACAGAGACCAGATTTCCCTCCAATTTCTCACAGTTTTTCAAACTGTCAACATGTTTACATTCTAAGGAGAAAATATCTTTATCAAGGGTTATTTTCTTCTTTAAAAAGTAGCTTTTTCATCATTTCAACTTTGGAATTCAGAGTCAGTATAAATTCATTGTCTTGGGAATTAGGTAAAATCATCAAAACAAATCAAGGTATTATTAAAAAGTGCAGAAAGCTTCGACAGGAGGTGGTGATTAGCCCCCACGTGATGTGCTGCTGCCCGTCAGCTTCACCCGGTTCTTCCTGAAGAGATCCAATCTCAAAGGGAGAAGAACTTTGTATCTTCCTGAGAACCGATCTTGCTTGCTAATTTTTTACTTTATTCTTTGAAGTTCCATTCGCTTTCTCTGATCTCTAGGTCAGTGGTGCTTTGCTCTTAGCTGTTACAAGCGTTTCCTGTGTGATCCGCTACCCCCTGGTGGTTCCAGTACATTTAAATCTAGAATCTCATATCCCAAGATTCCTGTCTTTCAACAGGCAGTACGTTCTTAAGTGAGTCAAAGTTTTATTGCGTAACCTGTAGGAGATGACTAGAAGGTGAAATAAGGTTAAAGAAAGAATGTCAAGACAGCATGCTTGGTCTCCCTGCCTCGAAGGGATTGAAAACACTGAGTACCTGGGGACCCAGGGCATGGAAGAGATGCTCACTGATGTGGAAAAGCCGAACTGGCAAGTGACATGGACTACTGGCCCAAAGCCAACAATTTCAAGGGACCTGCTTGGTTGCATAGTCTTGTCCCCTTAATCTGGTGAGCTGAGCATTTTAAATGAGGACTGCATGGATGAAATTCCTGGAGCATGAGGCCCATTCTTCCTCAATTCATGAAGGCTATTCTATGATCATAAAAATCACAGACCCAAAGGAATTTGAAAGATTACTTGTTCGTGCTCCCGACTTCAGGTAAAACCACACACAACCTGTCCACAAAGGAGCACAATTGGCCTGTTTTTAAGCACTTGGGAAAATGAAAGGAGCCAGCTTTCCTTAGTAACCTATCCTGATGCTGAATTACCTTCCCCAGAAGGAAAATCCTGGAATAGCTTTGGAGGCAGGCCTGGATTCAGATGTCTGTATTGTTGCTCTGTGGCTTCTGTGATTGTCAGCAGATTACTGATCTTGATAAATCTGATTTGTAACATGAACTAAAGAACAGTCTACTTACATCACAAGATGGTTTTTCAGAGTAAACAAATATGTGCAGTACCTACCACAGAGAATACAGGCTACCTTTCTGTTCCTCCTTTACCTAACTGGATACCCTCCTATTGGGTTCCTAGCATCCTCTGGCTCAATGTGGAGACACAATGTCAAACATCTAATCATTCTCTAATGTAGTAGACAGCATAATGTAACTGGGAGATTTGGCACAAACTTTAAAGGGAAGCTGGCTGGCTACCTTCTGTATAGCAAGATAGAATGAGAAAGCCTTTAGTGTATTTGTTTTCTAGGACCACCATAATAAAGTACCACTGACTGGCTAGCTTAGAGCAATGGAAATGGGTCATCTCACAGTTCTGAAAGCTGGTAGTGTGAGATCAAGGTGTCAGCAGGGACATGTTCGATGGGAAGATCCTAGGGAAGGGTCTATCCCATTCCTCTCTCGAGCTTCTGGTAGTTTCTTATACGGCTACATAATTCCAGTCTTCATGCAGCATTCTCCTACATGTGTGTCTGTGCCCATAGTCCCCATGTTTATAAGGACACTAGTCATATTTGATTGGGGACCTCACTACTCCAGTTTGACCTCATCTCAACTAATTACATCTACAACACCAGATAAGATCGCATTCTGATTTACTGGGGGGTTAGAACTTCCCAGGTGAGTTACACAATTCACTTAACACACCAGGTTGTGAGATAGTCATTTCTAAAAATCTTTTGTCAGGCACACTTTGATATTATATTTGGTACTTAGGACCAAGTAGCTTTGCAGCCAGCCTCCCCAGTAGTGCAGGACAACCATTCTTTGGAAAGCCAACCCTTCATGTGTGAGGAGAGTAGGGAAACGCCCTAGTGGAGAACCCCAGAGTCACACGGGCAGATGGAGGAGAGAACACATGGACACAGAAGGGTGAGACGGCAATGGAGATTCTGGATGAGCCACATCAGGAATGTTACATGATAAAGAAAGGGCTTTAGAGGCAGGGGCTGTTCACTTTTCTCAGATCTCAGAGGTTTCTCTTCCACTAGCCAGGGTCATGCCCTCACCAGGGCTAGGAAGTTTCTGGCCTCACAACTCCAGCATAATGCAAAGGCCTTAACAGTCCAAGGAGAAAAATATTTTAAAAAGAGCTTGAGGCACCTGGGTGGCTCAGTCCATTGAGCATCTGACTCCTGGTTTCAGCTCAGGTCATGATCTCAGGGTCATGAGATCAAGCCCTGAGTCAGGCCCCACTCTCAGTGGAAAGTCTGCTTGAGGATTTCTTTCTCCTACCCCCCTGCCCCTCCCCCTACGTGTGTGTGCACATGTGCTCACTCTCTCTCTCAAATCTTTAAAAAATATAAAAATAAATAATAAGAGCTCTAGCCTTGAAAATTGGCCTCTATGAAAAGGATAAAGGTAACAGATTCTCAACACCACATTTTTGGGAATTTGGAACTAGCTGAGAAAAGTTTAGAATAATTTTCACATATATGAAGAGTGATGATGAACAACATTTGTAATTTCAAAGCAAGGAGGAATCAAGAGGAGGCTTGAGTTAATGGGAGATGTGATTCAGATCAGAGAACTTCCTGTTAGTAATCTGTTTAAAAAAGAAAGAAATTATGGTATTTTCCCTACATATCTTAGATATGAAGGCACTCATCTATGATAAGCATAGCCATCCCTGAATTTCAAAGAACCGGGCTTTATCTTCCCATCATTTTTTCAGACACCAAAGAGATACTGTGTGTAACCTATCCAGGTGCAGTGCTGAGGTCTAGGGCCCTAGGAATGATGGACACAGGCCAGGTCGTCATAGAGCTCCTTGACTCATGCTTCATGCTCAATATCTAGTTATTGAATAAATATATAAATGGAGATGTATAAATAGATAAATTCTAATACAATGACATAGTACTATTAGCTGCCCCAGGACTGGAATTATATTTCTAACTATGGATAAAGTAATTAGTGCTTTGCTGAAGAGTTGGCTTTTGAACTTTTTTTTTTTTTTTTTTTTTTTTTTTTTGGCTTTTGAACATCTTGAACGATGACTGTTTGCAAGGTGGGCATGAAGGGATGGGACACACAAGACACATGATGCTGGGCTATCCGGACACTGACTACAGTGTGATTGGAGTAGAGGTTATATAGTAGAGACAAGAGGACTAGTGATCAGAGAAGAGTCAGGTGGAGAATGAAGTATACAAACCCCAGTTTTTCAGAGTCTCTTCAGCTCCTAATGATTCTCATGCTGTATTTGCTCTAAGTCAAGTCCGACCTTATTTAATACTTTCCTGGCCTGAAAATATGACAGTTCTTTTTGAGCTGCATCTATAAATTTGTAAAACAAAAGAGCCATGGCTGGTTCATATTCTAAAAATAGACATAAGTGAGGTGATTCTTCAGTTTGAAGATCTTTGACCTCAGCCTTGGAGTTTGTGAACATCCCTTCTCTTTCAGTAGTGACACGTTTCATGATCCTGATACAGAAAGCTGAACAGGCCTGGCATCAGCTTCTTTCCAGAGAGTAGTGGGGCTTCGTGTAGGAGGTACATGAGAAGAAAGCACAAGCGAGCTGGGATTCTCCATGAGGTTGGAGCCACAGAGCACAGGGAACTTGCCATTTAGCTCTTGCCAACTTCTTGGAGAAACATCTCTGTGCAGAGGGGGAGGGTTGGCTCTACAGAACTCAGAAGCTCAGGAAACAAGCTGCTGCAAAATGCTGCCTCTTGGACCTTCTGATCTCTTCCACCAAGAAAGGAGATGTGAGCAAGGGAAAAAGGGGGTGTGAGCTGAGGTGAATCAGCTTTGAGAGAAGCCCCCCTCACAGGACTATCTACTGAGTATTTTCTCCTCTTCAGGCGTCCTGCTAGTGCTGGAAGGCAAATACCATACATTCCTGACCAGCAGGCATCCCAGGTTTTCCTCTTGAGGCAGACATTTCCATTGCAGAACAGTTGAATAAGCAGTCCCCATAAAACATGAAATAAATAAAGAGGATAAGCAGAGGATGCTGTGACCCTAGAGGGACCCCTAACTCCCCCTAACGTGGCTGAGCCTTCCGAGCATGACGGCAAGAGTCAAGAAATGACTTGCTCAGTATGGCTGGAGTTTGCTCTTTGTGGCATGGTGGGGGCTGAGACTAAAGTGTAGTTAGAAGCGTATGGTGCTAAGGGACTGGAATGTCCCGTCTAAGCCCTCATAAGGCAGGGGACCCAGACTCATCTAACTATAAGCCGAGGTCCCCCACCTTCTGCACACACACGCACAAGCAATCATTCAAGGGCGCTTTCCTACCGTTGCGATGGTTATGTTGAGAAACCCAGAGAAGAGCACAATTGTAAAGAGTAATTAGTGTTGTGACTAAATAAATGAACACCACCTGTGCATCCTGTTTGGGGAAATGAGTCAAATTAGTGAAACAAGTTGCATAATCACAGCAAATGCCAATCTCAGCCATTGCAGCTCTGCTGGTCATTTCTAGTTCTAATGAGTGGCTTCGTGATCAGTGCTCATTCAGATGAACGAAGAGGAATTTTAGGTTTATGTTTTATTTTCAATCACATACGTAATATGTAATCATTGCCAGAAATGTTTTTAAATTTAGTTATGAAAAAAAAAAAGTTACTGTAAACCCACCGGGCAGAAATGACCATCAACATTTTGGTGCATATATTTTCAGACTCTTATAAACATGTCTATATTATTATATGTCTACTATATTATAACCAGAAAACTGATTATTTAGTTATTCTATTGTCGTAATCTGTATTGGATTTTTGTTGTTCCCCCCCACCCTTTTTTAAGTGGAGGCCAGTTTTGCTATATGACCTGAGTTTTTCTTTGGTTCATTTCTCCTTCCCCATCCCACTCCAGGAATTTGGAAGGTGTGGTACTTGTTTTAAGTTCCTCTGATAGCTCCTAATGAATTTTTAAATAATAGTGATGTTTAAAACCCATATTCTAAACCTGTTTCTCAAATTATTGTCAGGAATTAAGCAGTATATGTTGACACACCACTGTATACAAATGGAAGATGACCATAGACTCCTTCCTCCAGCTCCCCACAATACCCCTCCCACCCAGGTTTTGTTATTCTTTGAGGTTGTTATCCGCAGTCTATAGTTGCTAAATTGTTGATTCTCATGTAATTGGACCTCTTGTTTCAGGAATGACAGTATTTACATTCTCCATAGGAATGATGCTATCTAGTGATGGCAACATTGTGCAGTTTCCATGATGTTGGTTAATCTCAGCTACCATAGAGAATATCAGTGTTCTAGAACCCTTTCCCTGCAGAAAAAGCCTTCCGGTTGCTTTTACTTCGTACTGACAGCAGCTTGGGCAGATAACAGAATGGGGGAATCATAGCCTAAGCATTCTCCCTGAAAACTACATAGACAAATTCCACTGACATCTTTTTCTTTTATATGGGATATGTTTCTTTTTCCTGGATTTGGGGAAGATTCTTTTTTTTTTTTTTTTTAAGACTTACTATCCAGCAGATCAAAATATTTATCAGTTTTCACTAAGTCCACAGGAAAACCTTTTAAATTGGAGATATTTTTCTCATTTCAGAGCAATTTCCTTCACTATAGGAAGGACTTTTTTTGTTAAGAGAAGGACTACTGGGGAGGGGCAGAGGGAGAGAGAGAAGGAGAATCTTAAGCAGGCTTGCACACTTAGCGTAGAGCTCGACACTGGGACTTGATCTCATAACCCTGAGATCATGATCTGAGCCAAAATCAAGAGTTGGATGCTTAACTGACTGAGCCACCCAGGCACCCCTCATTATACATTTTTGAGATTGGTTTTGTTGCATTGATTCTGACTGCTTCCTCCTTTACTCCCATTATGCATATGCCACAGATACTAATCATGATTCTAGTCTATTTCTCTTTCTTTATTCCACTTGGCTTTTTTTTCTCCCTCTGAACTCTGGGTGATTGTCTTAAGTTTGCACTCACCTTAATAGTTTCTAAACCAGATTGAGTTTCAGATCCTCTTCAGGGACTTTTTCTAAATATAGATTTCATGGCTTCACCTGAGACCCACTGACTCAAAATCTGCTGTATTTCACCCTAGGAATGTATTTTTTAAGTGTCCCCCACCTCCCTTACTCATCTAGGTTTGAGAGCCACTGTCCTATTTCACTAATCTAATTCCATTTAGTTCAGGAGTGGGAATCACTGCTCTTTACTGTTTTTCATACAGTTTTAAATTCTGCAATGGAATTATTTGCTTGCTTGTATTCTTTTCATAAAATCCCTTTTTTATCTGTT
Organism: Canis lupus dingo; assembly: GCF_003254725.2. Lineage (NCBI taxonomy): Eukaryota > Metazoa > Chordata > Mammalia > Carnivora > Canidae > Canis > Canis lupus. The sequence goes on along the minus strand of NC_064255.1, from coordinate 17,826,704 downwards.
TGTTGCCTCATTACCTCTCTTATAGCAACTTGGAGTGTTGAGTAATTACCTTGAGAATACAAAGTAGTTACTATTAAACTTTTGTCTTTGTCTTGTGGCAAATCTTTTCTAAAGGATGCTATTCTTTTCTCTTTTATGCATTATGTTTCATTCCTCGTGTTTATATTATGTTTGTGATTTGTGTTGTGGAACTTTTCTTTATTCCATGTTGGGCCAATTTGATAGCTCACTCTTCAAAGGTGTCATTGGTGTCTTCTCTGCATCCCCAGACACTCTTCCCTTGAAGGCTGCATGATATGCCATTACATAATTCTTGTTATTCAGCAGCCTGAGGAGCATGGAGAGCAGCCAGCTTTATGAGGAGACCCGGTAATAGAATTTTACCTTACTCAGCATTTCCTACACATCTGGGAGCTCTTGCATCAAGACCCACCTCTTCATATCTTGGGTACACTTCACCCTGTCCATTATTCTGTGTACCTAGCATGACTGACTCTACGATTTCAGACTCAATGTCTAGCCATCTGAGTTGGATAGAACTTACATGAGTTGGGACAGTATCCTGTCTAGTTCCAGGATGTTTTTTCCTATTTTTTTTTTAGGAAGGTCCACATTGGTGACAAATGGATTAGGGAAAAAGCCCCACTTTCATTGGAATTGCAGGTAGAGCCATGGGCATTTCTTCCCCGTACTACATGTTCCATGTTATTCCTTATCAGTGAGTCCCTTTATCTCCTGTAGACCGCAGTTGACTTTAGATCTCAACCTTCCATAGGAAAAACCTCTCCCCTGGGTGTCAGAGTAAGTTCATAAAAAAAGGGCAAGTAATAGCCAAAAACTGAAAATAAGCTCAATATTTGTCTGTAGCTATGGTAAATAAATTGTGTAGTTGTACAATGAAATGCAAACTCTAATAGCCAGGTGTTATTTTGACATATAAACAAACATCAAAACCAAAGTTGAACCAAAGAGTCAAATGGAAGACAGCGAGAGAACTTGTATGTCTTCCCTCAGTTTGAGGCCATCTACACAGTATTAGATGCAGGTTTCTAGATGCTTCTAAAACGGCTTTGTTAGGTGACCTAGTTCAGACTAAGGGGAAGCTGTTCCTTGTTCTTACTTCTCTTTGCATTTTCTGAAAGGAGGAAGGGTGGAGAGCTTGCTTTCATGAGAGATTTTTCCCAGAAACCCAGAAAGAATGGCTAGAGTTATACACAGGGCATTATTACCAATAGCATAACAGGGTCATTTGCAAGTGCAAGCAGCACTGTGTGCATACATTTTCTTTGGAGGTAGGGTTAGCACCATGACACTTAGAGTGATGAGGACAGTGAGGCTTGGTGAACTGAAGTGACTTATCCCTCTGGCTGTTAAAGACAGAAGCTAAATTCAAACAGTCCAGAGTCCACTCTCTGTCCAGTACATCACAATGCCTGATGCTCCAAACCTAGTCAACTCAAGCTGAAAGATATGTCCAGTGATACAACAAATATTTATTAAGCACCTGTTATGTGCTGTGCCAGGTGCTGAAGACACAGCAATGAATAAGACATATCTTTTCACAGCTGTCATGACACTTAAAATATAGAACGGAACATGGACATTAAAGAGATAATTGCATGAAAAACCATCAAGTGACCGTTGGAAAGAAGTTACTGTATAATAGTACAAAAGAAGGAATCCAGACTGGTACCAAGGGAAGGATTTCTTAAGTGACCAATAATATAAGACCCAACTGATAAACAGCAAAGAACAACAATACAATAAAGTCAGAGCCAGGAGGAAGAGCCCAGAGCTGGGAAGAACTTGGCAAACTAAAGAAATCAGCATAAAGGCACAGTGAGGAAAATGGGTAGTGGCTGAAGATGGGGGGCAACACACGTTACAGAGCTGTGTAAGACATGATGACCAGAATTTGGGTGTTGCACTGAAGTTAGGGCAAGTTCTGCAGGGTTTAAAAAGTGGAGAGAGAACATGGTCATATCTGTTGTGTTATATACTAAAAAGAGGCTGAAGAGATCAAACCAGCTTATTCCTGAGCCCAAATATCTTTGGGAATGGTTAATAACCTGTTAGGCTATTATAGATTTGCTTATAAATATATGATATCTCAAGCACTTTTTAAATGGTTGAAAATACATCATTCTCAGTCTACATATTAAAAATTGAACATAGACCTGATAAACCTTAAAAGACATCCCTGACATTCATAGTTTTTCAAGTTGAAGATGTGTCTTCTGATTAGGAGAAGTAAGAATTTTGATGAAACCCCCAGATCTTGCCCCAGTCCACCCCTGCTGTTCAGTCTTGCCTGCCCTCCTGCCAGCAGAAAGTTGAGGCCATGAACTCCATGAACTGAAGACAGCTTAAACTCTTCAGTAGGCTAAGGAAATATACCACATAGCAAAATGGATGGGCCTTTATTCTAAATCAGCATTTTATTTTTATAGATTCCCATTCAGTGACCATAAAGGGTCCATTCAGTAGATCTTTTTCAATATCAGAGAATTAATTTCAATATAACTTCATTTGATTGCCTGCCATCCTTTCCCCCCTCTCCCCACGTCCTCTGACATTTACCTATTGTTTCTTCAGATACTGGGAAATAACTAATTACTTTTCAGAATAATGTGGCCTACAGTGATGAATGGTCCAATTCACACCTGTTTATTGAATACCTATGGCATGAAGGTACTTCATCATATATTTTGAAAATGAGTGACAGAGATAAATGAGCCAGGTTTTCTGCCTTCAAGAGGCCTCCAGTTCCAGAGGAGATCAGAGGGTCACAATAGCTATGACCTAAGCACTACCAAGATAGCTAACAAACTCAGGGTTTGCAAAAGCAGCAGAGAAACAAGGAGGACTTTCAGTTACCTGAATCCCTGGCAGTTAAGGATTATTTTTAGGAGATTGTTTTAAATGTATATATTGAAAACCCATGCTTCTGAAAATTGATTAGGTCAGAATTCTGAACAGTCCATTCATGTATTCCCTCTGTAATTCCTTTCACTAAATCAATCTCTTTAAACAAATCTTCTCTAAATTAGCAGGGCATCTTTGGGGATCACTCATGTGCATGTTTGCAGGCCACCATGTGTTTACTCCCTAGAAAGGATCAAAATAGCTATTGTCTAGTTCTCATTTTTGATCTGCTTCACTGTAAATGCAATATGAAGCTGACAGTGTTAAGCTAGTTATACTTAAGAATTTATTTTTTACTGCTAAATGGAATCATGTAAAGTTCAACCCCTACCCCAGAAAATGCAGAAAATGGAACATTTAATTATAGTAACCATTTTTACATTAGATGAAGCATTTTGCTATCCTTGAGGACCTCCTTGCCATAAAGTATCTACTAGCCAGGGAAGTATGCACAGGTCCTTACAGAAATACATTGTGTTTGATACTCAGTATAAACCCACAGAAGCCATAAAGTAGCAGTTCTCTAGTGATGGGCTAGGGAGGGAGAGGTGATCTCCCTAAATATCAATTCTAGTGCAGATTTATGAACTTTTAAACTCATGAACATGCATTCCTAAATAAGCTGAAATGGTTCATTCTCCCTTTTTTTTGGTATCTCTTATCCTCCTGGAAATCTGAAGCAACATGAATCACACACTTGGCCATTAGGCCAGAAGAAGATTATAGCCTGGAGTATACTTTGGGTACTGAAATACATCGTCTTCCCCAAGCCGCCTTCAACCTGAGACCATGAGGTTTGAGCCTCTTTTAGGTGGTGACATTTTACTGCCTACCCCTCAGTTATGGTAATTTTATGCCAGTCCAGGCCCAAGGGTAATTACTCTCAAATTCTTTATGAGGAGACCTCATTTGTCATTTGCATATTAGATCCCCTGCGATGGATTGGCAGCATCAGAAAGTAAATCTATCCCCTAGCTGTAATTCATACACACACACACACACACACACACACACACACACACACAATTTGACACAGTGGAGCAGGGTGCTGTTATTGAGAAATTGAAGCACCAGGTGTGATTAAGTAAGATCACACATTTCATTCTCTCTTTAATTTCACATCACTCTTCAGCAGCTGAATCCATGCACTTCCCCCATGGAGTCAGCCTGCACTGTGCATTGTTAGTATGCCCAGCAGAGCGGTGGCAAAATGTTTCCAAAGTAAGCCACCCTGCTGGGCTGCTGTGAGTCAAGTCTGTTTTTGCCTCCAAATTATTCAGTATTGCTAGATCTGGTTTATTAATCCATTAATCTCCCTAGAAGGTAGGACTTCTGGTACTTCTACATCATTGATGCTCAATTTCAACTAAAAGTAGTTTCAAAACATAGAGAAGAATAGAATCAAGGACAAGAAATGAGTAGAAGTCTTCAGAGCCTTTCCTCTTAGGTCCTTTCCCTCCTCAGCTCCCTCACATCTCTCCCCATCTGCCTCGGTTCTCTGCCTTTAGGATTGGGAATTGGAAGTGGCATGAATACATCACATTTGCAAGCATGTCCTGAGAAGATATATGTGTGAAATTCTTGATGCCATTAACAAATGAGATTGAGATAAGGGGGCATTTTGCAGATTAGGGTTCAATGTGTCTGACCCTACTATTTACCAGTTCAGGACTACCAGTAGTAAAACAGCATCCCTGAGCTGAGAAGCAAGAGTTGGTCACGTGGCACACCCAGCATGGCAATAAGCACCATCATAGGTGCAATCTCTAGAAAGAGGAATAGTTGTCTTTCGCAGCTGTGTACACTCTTCCTTTGTAATGAGAGGCCAAGCACTATGGGTCAACTGTGTAGCATGATGTAGGTTAATTCATTCCACAAACACAGGTGGAATGCCTGTTTACCAGGTGCTGTCCTAGGTAGCACAGAACAAACACCATCACTGCTCTATGAAAGTCTATCCACTCTTTCGTGATCTGACCTCTACTTCTCATTCTTAGACATTCACCACCAGTGGCTCTCTTAATGTCCTATCAGAATAACTTGCATTCCCATGAATACCATGCCCTTTCTTGCTTCTGTTGATTCTGGTCCACATGTTTGGGGATCCTGGACCACTGTCTGCCCCGTTACCTGCCGGATCCTCAGCCAGATGCCATGTCTCATTTTCTCCAGCTACTGCCCCTGGCCTCATTTGTCCTCTGAGATCACCACAGTGTGTTGTCTTGTCTTTCATTCCTACTTTAATTTTTTCAAGGATAGAGACTGTTTTATGGTTCACATCCTGCTTAAAACATAGTGGGAACTCAATAAATATTTGTTGCATTAATCATTGAATTCATTTATATCCTTGAAAAAGATCTGTATACACTCATTTGCTCTCCATGTAACTTTTGTAAGACCCACAAGATAGCTTTTAAATTGCAAGTGGAAAGATTGTGACATTTGCGATCTTGATCACCCTAATTGTAGCGAGAATTAACACCCCCACATACTTTCTTATGAAAATCACCTCCTCTCCCTGGTATACTTTTTAATAAGAATGGAACCCCTTGGCAAAATTAAATTGGAACTGTTAGAAGTATTAGGTGGTTTTTTGATGGAATCACTTCTGGAGAATTACCAAGTCTGTGCTTTCCTTACCAAGTACAAATTAAAATTTATTTTAAAAATAAAAAGGGATGCCTGGGTGGCTCAGCAGTTGGGCGGCTGCCTTCGGCTCAGGTCGTAATCCCAGAATCCAGATTGAATCCTGCATTGGGCTCCGTGCGAAGAGCCTGCTTCTCCCTCTGCCTATGTCTCTGCCTCTCTGTGTCTCTCATGAATAAATAAATAAATATTTTTAAAAATAAGAAAAATAAAAATAAGAAAAAACAGGTTTACCTCTACCAAAAATAGACATGGCTGTAGTTGGAACGCAATGTGTTTGGATGATGAGATTAAGGGTCTATTTTCCTTTTTTCAAAATGTATAATATTTTATAATTTATTTTGGTAGAAATCTATCAAAAAGAAAAACAAGAATCTTCTTGAAAGAGGCTCATTATCTAGGAGTTTGATTTTACTTGTATGAGCTCAGGTGAATCGATTAAAGGTTTTCCCTGGCCAAACAAGTATTTTGCCAAGTGTAGTTGTGTTGAATAGAATCTTTTTTTAATCTCAGGCTTTTTATCAGCAAGATGTTTATTCATTAATTCAATAAATAAATAATAAGTATGTGTCAGGCACTCTAATACGCACTTTTCTCTCTTAACAATAGTGATGATTTGCAATATATACTTGCATCAAATTGTTACATTGCATACCTGAAGCATACAGTGTTTATGTTACCTACATCTCAATAAAGCAGATTACAAGCAACACTAGTACTTACATTCTGTTGGCAAAGGTTTAATCACCTAACCACATGAGCCTTGAGGGAAATTTAGAATTGTAGTCCAGTCTTCTATTCAGAGTAAAGGAAAGAATGGATTTTGCTTGGTAGGTGCGTTCTCTGCCATAGCAGATATTTTAAAATTGCCATTTGTAAGATGAAAAAAAATTAAGGCTCAAAGAGGTTGACGTGCTTAAAATCACTCAGTTAAACCTGAAAAATCGGAATTAGAAGTCATGTTCCTGAATGCTAGATGAGTATCTCTTCCATCACTTGTGTTGCTTAGAAATGAAATGATAGCTGAATACTGACTTTGTAGATGCATCACCTGTGGATTTCCTAGGCACTGCCTACAGCCCACATGAATGTGAATAGTCATAGCACAGCCCAGAATTTGACATTCTTGTCTTGCTTTATTTGATCCAGTCTAGACCAGAGAGGGGGTCCTCCTAGTGCTTGAAGAATGGCTAAATTCTACCTTGCAGACATTTTCATGTAAGCAGGGTGTTTGGCTTTCCAACAACTCCAAAACAAGTCTGGGAACAGTCTTAATAAAATCCATACCACACTGAAAGTTGAAGCACTGTTTACTGGCATGAATATAGCCCAGGTCTCTTCAGTTGCTCCCTATCCAATGGCTCATTTAAAGACTGTTTATATAGAGCTTATTATGTGGTAGGCACAGGGCTACAGAGAGGTGGTAGGCACAGGGCTACAGAGAGGATCAAGACAGACACAAGCTCAGTCATTATGGAGCTCATCATAGAGCTTAATGGTGGAAGGCCTCTTTCAGAGATGGCTTCTGGGAAAGCATTTCTGAGTAATATTTAAGCTGAGTCACAAGGGATGAGGAGTCAGTTATGTGAAGAACAGGTGAGAGGAGTCTTTCAGACAGAAAAAGCGCAGTATAAGCAGTGGTCTGAGCACCTGGGTGGCTCAATCAGTTGAGCAATGACTCTTGATTTCAGCTCAGGTCATGATTTCAAAGTCGTGAGATTGAGCCCTGTGTTGGGCTCTGCACTCATCCAGGAATCTGCTTGAGGATTTTTCTCTCTCCCTCCATCCCTCCCCCTGCCTGTGTGCACTCTCTATCTCTCAAATAAATAAATCTTTAAAAAAAAGAATGAAAGCAACAAGCCACCTCTTTCTCTTAGCTGAATGTTCTTTTTTTTTTTTTAATTTTTTATTTATTTATGATAGTCACAGAGAGAGAGAGAGAGAGGCAGAGACACAGGCAGAGGGAGAAGCAGGCTCCATGCACCGGGAGCCCGATGTAGGATTCGATCCCAGGTCTCCAGGATCGCGCCCTGGGCCAAAGGCAGGCGCTAAACCGCTGCGCCACCCAGGGATCCCTTAGCTGAATGTTCTTAACCTAAGATTTCTGGATCCCTTTCTCCTCCAACAGAACCATGGAAAGATTTTAGTGGAGTATGAATGAATTTGGGTATATGTATAGATTATATTGTACAGAATATGTATTAAATATAAGATATACCTTTTTTAGTCAACTTTTTACTGAAATTCTAACATTTCTTTCTATGATGAATACAACAAAACCTCCGTACTCTTTTTTTTTTTTTTTTTTAATTTATTTACTCATGAGAGACACATAGAGAGGCAGAGACACAGGCAGAGGGAGAAGCAGGCTCCATGTAGGGAGCCTGACATGGGACTCGATCCCAGGTCTCCAGGATCAGGCCCTAGGCTGAAGGTGCCGCTAAACCGTTGAACCACCCGGGCTGCCCAAAACCTCAGTACTCTTAGCAGTTTATGTGACGCTGTCACTAGAATCACAAGTAATTCTTAATCACATAAAACTTATTGAAGCATTCTTGAAATATCATTTGCACTCATCACTACTGTCAAATTACAAAAGTTATTATTTCTGCCAATAAATCTTATTCTTTAATGCATCAATAAAGAAACACATGTATTGTTCCACCCACAAATTTTTTAAACTATCTTAGGTGTTTTTCAATATAAGTTGTTTATTTTATAATCTTATATGTTCCCTTTTTTGCGTTTAAATAGCTTCTTGAGAAGGAATCCATAGGCTTCTCCAGACTGCCGAATAAACTTCAATTTATAACTCCTCGAAAAATTTCTCTGTGATTTTTAACTATCTTTCCCCCGGCCACAGCTTCCACCAAGAGCCACCAGGCTGACTTATGACTTAAAATTCTAATTTTAATGGATTTCTCTCTTTCTTAGTTTGGAACATGTTGAGAAGTCCATAGTACACAAAAAGAAAGAATCCCTTCCCTTAACCTTTTCTGTGTTTAAACTTTTGCCCTCCTTGTCACCGGATTTCTAGAATAGTGTGAGGATTATCTTGGCTTTCTCATGTCCCATTTGTTCCCTAGTTCTCTGTTTTCTGGCTTGCTCCCCAACTTCTTTTCACAAGGTGATCATTCTGGGATCCCTGGAGTCCTCTGGTGTTAAGTGAATACTTCTCAGTATTTCTTTTCCCCCACATTTGTAGAATTTTTCCACTGTTGGTCCCATTTTTCTTCAAGGGACTCTCTCTTCACCTTCAGAAAAATCACTCTTCCTTTCTTACCTACTTCAATATGTCTTTACAAGCTACTCTACTCTTCATTTCTCATAAAATTAAGTTCCAAGTATTCTCCTTGGGAAACCACATCTACCCCTCAGACATGAACTGAATCATTACACTGATTATTCTAATCTGAACTAGTTCTTCCAAACTTCCTTCCTCAATTCCCAGCTATCCAAGGGAAATTTTTCACTTCCATCATAGCCCAGAGGCACCACCAACATGGTACATTAAAGTTGAACTCACATATTGCCTCTACCACCCAGCACGCTCTTTTCTCCTGCATCCATGTTTTTATTATTGATCAAAGTCTTCTGATCAACCAAGGGAAAAATTTCAGGGCTGTCGTCAGTTCTTCCCTCTCCATCACTCCTACCTCTGCTTAACACTGGTCTACTCTACTGAAGAAGTGGGGTTGATCTAGCCCAAGAGTGATGTAGAGTACTGAGAGAAGTGGGCTTTCTAGGTATAAGTTTTGTGAGGATAAGATCAATTTGTAATCTCTTGGAAATTTCTTTGTAATTTTAACTGTTTTTCAATGGGCTACAACTTTTACCAGGGTCCTGATGACTGACCTATGACTTAAAATTCAAGTTTTAATGTTTTTTCTCTCAGGGTAGAACATGATGGGAAAACGGGCCACATTCTGCTACCTGGTGCCCCATAGAACTCCTTCCCTTGCTAACTAGGGGTTTTTAGCCTTTTCTTGATTAGAGCAAATTGAGGGAAGTATGTGGATCAGGAAAGTTCTTATTTGACAAATACTAGTATGAGCCAGCCCTCACTCTTTTTTTAAATTTTTTTATTTATTCATTCATGAGAGACACAGAGAGAGAGAGAGGCAGAGACACAGGCAGAAGGAGAAGCAGGCTCCATGCAGGGAGCCCGATGTGGGACTCGATCCCAGGTCTCCAGGATCAGGCCCTGGGCTGAAGGTGGCGCTAAACCGCTGAGCCACCCGGGCTGCCCCCAGCCCTCACTCTTAAGGACTGATAGATATTTAGTCTTGATGGGTTCTTTAGATACCACTACCACCCCCCCACCCCTGTGCTAGAAATGACTCACTTGTGATTCCCTTGACAAGAGAAAATGTGTCCGTGTTCTTCCACAAGTTTATTTTTCTTCAATAGCATTTCAGCTTGAGTTGTGTTTTCACCTTTAAAGTGCCCTTTTGGAGAGGTCTTAGCTTCTCCACACCAGCTCTCTCCTGTGGGATGGCCCACATCTGGCCCATGGGAAATGCTTATGTAGTCCTTGCCCTGCCAAACAAGGGCAGACTGTCCCTAGCATGCAAATCTTTTGTTTGGTCTGCCACCAGAGCAGTTAGCAAGCCACAGGCTACAGGCTCTTCAGATGTTTCACTTTGTCCCCCAGAGACACACACCAAGTTCAGTGATCTTGAGGCCTCCTTGAGAGACTTGGGATCAGGAAGTAGCCCTTCCTCTCTCTCTCTCTCCCCTACCCCCAAGCAAATAGAGGCAGGTTAGGCTGTCATGGACTCATGCCAAGCTTTCTTAATAGAAAATCTCCTTCTAAAACTTTTCCATTAATGTGTGTGTGTGTGTGTGTGTGTGTGTGTGTGTGTGTATACTGTATAGGTCACTGAATTTTCACAAATGGAGCACACTCATGAAATAATACCCAGACTGAGAAATAGAACATGACTAGTATCCCGGAAGTCCTCCTTGCTGCTTCCTTCCAGTTGCTTCCCCTCAAAGGATGAACACTATTCTAAATCCTGATAGTAAAGAATAGCATCATCTGGTTTTGTTCATTGCATAAATAGAATCATCAATTATGTACTTTTTGTGTCTGACCTCTTTCATTCAACATCATACTTAAAATTTGTCCACATTGTTGTCTGCTCTTTTGGGCTGTTTATTCTCATTGCTCTAAATTGTTCAACATGTGAACATATCACAATTTATTTATATATTCTGCAGTTCACGGGCATTTGGGTAGTTTCCAGTTTGAGAGTGCTCTGTAAAAAGGGATGTTCTGAATATTATTTTGTTAAGGACTTTATTTATTCATGAGAGACACACACAGAGAGAGAGAGAGAATGAGAGAGAGGGAGGCGAGACACAGGCAGAGCGAGAAGCAGGCTCCATGCAGGGAACCTGACGTGGGACTTGATTCCGGGTCTCCAGGATCATGCCCTGGGCTGAAGGCAGCACTAAACTGCTGAGCCATCCAGGCTGCCCTATTCTTACTTATTTTTAAGTAACTGTTCAAAGTTTTTATTTAAATTCCAGTATAGTTAACATACAGCCACCCAGGCTGCTTAATATTATTAAACGTGTCTTTGAGTGATAAAATTATTTCAGTCAGTGCATACGAGAAGTGGATTTGCTAAGTCATTGGGGAGGTATGATGTATTGGTTTGCTCAGGTTGCTATAACCAAGTACCACAAACGGGCTGGCATAACAACAGAAACATATTCTCACAGTTTGGGAAACTGGAAGTCTGAGATAAAGGTGTCAGTAAGGTTGAGCCTCTCTCCTTGGCTTATAGATGACCGACTTCTCCCTCTGTCTTCACATGGCCTTCTTTCTGTTTGTGTCCAACTTTTCCTCTTATCAGGATACCAGTTATATTGGATTAGGGCTCAGCCATATGACTTCACTTTACCTTAGTTATCTCCTTAAAACCCTGTCTCCAAATATGGTCACACTGTAAAGTAATGAGGGTTTGAACTTCCAACATATGAATTTGGGGCTGGGTGGGGGTGGACATAACTCATCTGTACGTACATATTCAGCTTTGATAGATTCCTCCAATGTCTCAAAGTGATTGTATCAATAAGCATTTCCTCCAGGAGTATATGAGAATTCTGGATGTTCCACATCATCACCAACACTTGATTTTTTTTTTTTAAAGAAATCTTTAAACACAAGCTTCCAACCTTTACATGGTCTCTATCTGACTGAGAGATAAAGGTAATCGAACTGGTTTTCACACCTCTGTTGCAAACCTTGCACTGTATGTGCAAAGTGTGTGGCATGGAAAATTTTAGCCCAACATCATGTTAACTAATTATAGAGTTTTTGTTTACTTGTTTTTCACATCATTAGGCAGAAAAATAAGTTGATAATGCCAGTATCTTTATTACTATTCTTCTTATTTTGAAATTTGGCCCCTCCACACCTGTCCCAGTGTTTTGAGGGTAAATCAGGCCAAAAAGAAGGTGGTACCAGAAATCTCTAACTAGTTAGACCTCTTCATTCTGGTGTTGGCCGTGAAGCTCTCAGGATGAGTCTTTCAATGGACAGTGCCCCCACCAGAAGTATCGATCAGTTTTGGCAGAGGTGGCTGCTCATGTGTGGTATGTAGCAGGTCTCCCTTACTCAGTTCCTCCTCCATACTGAGCTGTATATATCAAAGAATAATGTACCACATCTGAATCCTAGATAACTGATAAATTACTACCAGCAATAAAAATCTGTTCTTTATGGTTGCAAATTCTAAATATTTCTTGTCTCTCAGTTTGGTTCAGTTATCTTAAGAAAAGACAAGATTCCTTAGTAGTAATATGAGAATATTGTTATTTAATACCAAACTAAGGTAACTGAGTTTGCCTGTACTCATTCTGCATGTCATCTGGGAGTCGAGTCTGGGAAGAGCAGGAGTTTTGATGTTAGCCTGACCTTGGAACCACATTCTTGCTGGATGTGCCTCCTTAGGCATGTCATTTAATCTTTCTAACCCTCAACTTCCCCAATTACACACTTTAGATAAAATTATTTGATATGTTTAAAAAAAAAACATAGAGCATGTCCTACCTGGATATCTACTTTATAAAAGTTTCAATAGAAGCTATAGCAGGAGATGGTCATGTAAGGGAGGGCAGTAGCAGTTGTGGAAGAGAGGTATAGACATAGTTACATGGAGGAGAAAAGACTAATCCACATTAATGTTCAAGGACAATATGTCATTAAATGTAATAAAGGCCCTGAGGGCTTAGAGAACAGAGCAAAGGTGAGGGTGATGGGGTCACACAAATATTCATGAGCTCAGACTTGGTCTGAGCTTTAAGGAATGCTAAGAACTGAAAAAATTAAAAAAAAAAAAAGGAATGCTAAGAACTGACTTATTTCACTTAGCATAATACTCTCTAGGTTTATCCATGTTGCAAATGGCAAAATTTCATTCTTTTTTATGGCTAAGTAATATTCCATTGTATATATACCACACCTTTACCCATTCATCTTTCAGTAGGCACTTAGGTAGCTTTCAAAATAAGGCTGCAAGAAACATAGAGGTGCATGTATTTTTTTGAATTCATGTTTTTGGTTTTTTTAGGGGGTAAATATCCAGCAGTGGAATCACTGGATTATAAATGATTTTACCTATATCTGGAAACTAAGAAACAAAAGAACATACAAAAACCAGAAACAGACTCATAAATACAGAAAACAAACTGGTGGTTGCCTGAGGAGAGAGTATGAAATAGATAAACAGGATTATGAGGTACAAACTTCCAGTTATAATATAAATAAATAATGGTGATGAAAAGCACAGGATAGGGAATATAGTCAGTTTAAAGAATGGTAAGGATTGGAGATATAGACTCCAATAGGAGTCTCAAGACTGTTATAAGAACTCTAAATGGTTATTAAAATAATCCAGAGAGACACCTGGCTGGCTTAGTCAGTAGAGCATGCAACTTTTGATCTCAAGGTTGTCAGTTTGAGCTCCACTTTGGGTGTACAGATTACTTAGAAAAAACAATCCAGATATGAGACGGTGAGTGTTTGTAAAGGAGTAGTGATTTTTTTTAAAAGCAATGGTTGGTTTTTTTTTAATTTTTATTTATTTATGATAGTCACACAGAAAGAGAGAGAGAGAGAGGCAGAGACATAGGCAGAGGGAGAAGCAGGCTCCATGCACCGGGAGCCCGACGTGGGATTTGATCCCGGGTCTCCAGGATCGCGCCCTGGGCCAAAGGCGGGCGCTAAACCGCTGCACCACCCAGGGATCCCAGGAGTAGTGATTTTAAGAATGAAGAAGAAATAGCATATTGCAAGCCCTTTCTAAAGCAAATTAGACTGAGGAGGCCACTTGATTTCAAGCCTGAATATAAGAAGCATCATAAGATGGTACTAAAGACAAAACACTGAAGAAGAGACAAATAATTAATTGCTTTTTGGACGTATTAAGTTTGAGGTAAGCGTAAGATATAAAAGCAAAAATGATTGACATGCTGTTGGGCATTTGATTGTAGATGTCAAAGGAAATTAGAGAAAAAGCTTTGTGATTAAAAACACAGAGGAGGGGCAGCCCGGGTGGCTCAGCGGTTTAATGCTGCCTTCAGCCCCAGGCATGATCCTGGAGACCCTGGGATCAAGTCCCACGTCAGGCTCCTTGCATGGAGCCTGCTTCTCCCTCTGCCTGTGTCTCTGCCTCTTTCTCTCTCCATGTCTCTCATGAATGAATAAAAAATAATATAATATAATATAATATAATATAATATAATATAATATAATATAATAAAATAACACAGAGGAGTTTGTTTGAAATCAGATGAAAAGGTGGCTTTCCTAGGGACAGAGAGAAGAGCTAAGAAAAGCACAGTTCCACAGAGGAAGGGTCCTAGTCAAAGGCTGGAGGAGAAAGATTAGCCAACTAAGAAAACCAAAAGAGGAATGTCTTCTGGGGGAGTTGAGGCCGAGATGCCTCTATATCAATTCCAAGTACTCAGGAACCTCAGAGTTCATGTCTTATTTTCAGTCACCTAGACTTGCCTTATAAAATTTAGAACATTTGTTCTTCCCATCAAATCATGTCAATTAGGAGTGAATATTTCAGACTTAGGGAGAAAATGCAATAAATGAGGTCACAGGAGATGTTTCTGATGAAGATGTGTAAGCTAACCCTCTCTGCTTCATCCAATCCCCAGGTATCATATTCTTTGTGGAGGAATCATATTGTTCTTTGAAATTGCTTATTATATATCCTGTCTGCTATCCCAAATGGTCCCAATATAACATTCTTTCTCTAGAAAAAGAATGACTTCATTAATCTCCACATACTTCTTGATGAGCATTGGCACTTTCAGGTTGCCGATAGATCACCAGGTCTCAACATTTAATATGTTGGAGGAATGCCATAATCACCATCTCAGTCATTCTATATTTGGCCAAGTGGAGAAATATAAGTGAAGAAAACCCAGAATACCTCCCTCAATTTGTAAACTAGCAAATTACCAAGAGATTATCTAATTTTCCTCCCTGCTGTTCTCACACCTGCATGCCATCAGTGTTCAGAACTAATTAATATGTCAATATGGGGCCATAAAGTGGTTTATGTTCTATATGGGCTTTCTAATTTGGGTGTATGAATGTTTGTGATAGAAAGTGTCTCCCTTAAATTCCACAAAAGGCATGTGACAGGAAGGAATCTCTTAAATACTTCCATTAATGGTTTTGTACAATGGCTCTTAATAAAGGGAAAATTAAAATTGTGAGGTCTGTATCTTTAACAACGTCTTAGTTTGCCCACAAACATTCTATTGACCACTTTGTGACTATAACAGCAAAGGCATGAGGGTGAGTTAATATTCCAGGGACCACTGTAGACCACTTCCCACAATATCTAACACACACAGTAGGAAACAGACTATTTTAGGAAAGTAATCCTTACCCTCAGGAGTCAAAATTTTCAGCCCTATGATAGTGTTTTCAATAAATCAGTAAGATAGTCATATATTTTCTGTTTTTTTCTTGTGAAATACCTTTAATGTTATAAGAAGGCAATGGCATAGTAGAAGGAGCAAGAATTTTGAAGACTGAAAAGGTGAGTTTAAATCTGGTAGTAGGGCAGCCCGGGTGGCTCAGCGGTTTAGCACCGCCTTCAGCCCAGGGCATGATCCTGGAGACCCAGGATCGGGTCCCACGTCAGGCTCCCTGCATGGAGCCTGCTTCTCCCTCTGCCTCTCTCCGTGTGTGTGTGTCTCTCTCATGAATAAATAAATAAAATCTTTAAAAAATAATAAATAAATAAATAAATAAATAAATAAATAAATAAATAAATCTGGTAGTAGATACCAAGTTATATATCAGATTCTTTGAGCAGTCTGCTAAATCTCTCTAAGCCTATTGCAACACGAAGCAAATTATTCCCACCTTATAGGACAGTATGAAAATTAAATGAGTTCAAAGTTAGATATTATTTGTCACATGATTGGACTCATAAAGTCCTTATCGATATCAGCATGCTTTACAGTCTTTCCGCTATGCAACAGGCACTATTTTAGAGACCAGATACAAATAAGATACAGACCCTTCCATCAACAAGTCTCTACCTGGTAGAGCCATTAGTCAGTGTTCAAATGTGGGAGGTAAAAAATACTCTGTTTTATGCAGTAAGTATTTAATGTAGGGAATTAGATACTTACAAAATCATTGGAAGGGCTGGGGGGTCCAGGTTCTCTGAGAATTCTAGAAATGACTCCCAGACAATACCCATCTGGCCTTGTGAGGTCAGTTACTCTGTGTGTCTCAATGAAGAAGATAGGAATTCAGGAGAGTACCAGGGAAATCATTGAAATTAAGAGCACAACGCCTTAGCTGTTATCCAGGGATAAGGGAGATCCATCATTGCAATGGATTCTGGGCCCTTGGAGTAATGGCTGTCCCTAAGAGATCTGCCACAGAAAAATGCAGTGTCTCCACCACTGGGGGTACCCAGCCTCCAACTTGCTTTCTCTATGAAAATCTCATAAAAGAGTAATTTGTCAAACTTACAATCTAGCTGCAAGGGAGTCTGGAAAATACAGTACTTTAGCTTCATAGCCTCTGCAGTACAATGAAGATGTTAGAAACAAAGTAGAGTAGATGTCGAATACCTCATTCCCACCACTGGAGAGATAAGCAGATAAACCAGTCATATTAGGACTGAGGCATAAGTGGAATTAAAGGAGACTCTATAAAGTAAGGAGGGTTTCTTTTGAAACTGGAGAGGCAGTTGCCAGGGAGAAAGGATAAAAAGAAACTAATGAGGTATATAGAGAGAAGACAAGATTTCTGAACAGAAGAAATAGCTTAGACAAAATGGTAGTGCTTCCTCCCATCCCTATTCCTGGAAGTGACAACAAACATCTGGAGTATGGAGATTCACTTTTCCTTAAGGAAGGCAGGAGAACCCTCAAAGATTTCTTTCCTTCAAAAATTATTCTTCTAGTACCTCCAGTGGTCCCTGCCACCAGAAAGTAAATTCTGTGAGTGCAGGAAATAAGTCTGTTTTGTTCCATGGATGCAGGGCTATACCGAGTGTCAGGAGCATAGAAGGAAGGGGCTTAGCAGGTAAGAGCAGAATTAGTTTCCTTAAGCATGAGCCAGACAATAAATATGGAAGTAATGTCATCAGAGACCCAAGAGCTAAATAAAGGTGATAAGGGACGTCTCTTTGGAATTTTTGAGAGGTAGTAGAATTCCAAGCAATGAGAACCCCATAAGTAAAGGCCCATATGTTTTGAGCATAAGACATATTCAAAGACTGTGGCTTAATCATGAATACAGTTTGGTCTTATAGACTTCGGGTTATATAGGGGAATAATTGCACTCAAGGCTAGAAAAATGATTTGGGAGTCGAAAAAGATCTTATCCTAGAATTCTGGTTTATTTTAGCAGTAATCCTTGAATTATACTGATAATTTCCAGAGACGTGACCATATTCAGAATACATTGTAGGCACATTTATGTAGCACCATGATAAGCAGTATGCCGAGGAATACAGGGAGAGGCTGAAAGGTGTTAGGCAGCCATCACAACCTGCCACATGGGCTGTGGAAAGGTCTGAACTGAGTTGTGCTCAAGAGAGTAGAAAGAAAACTATTACAGAGCACCATATTCCTTTTTGGAATGAAATGCATTTTTTTTTCAAATTCAAGCCTAAAAAGTAAGTGATCTAGGCTTTTCATTCAACATCTTTATTTTTATGAATTTTATTCACACAGATTTAGCCAGGGAAGTAACATGATGGCAGTGACACTAGTAGAAGGAGTAAGTACTGCCCATGTACCTCAGCACCACCCCTTAGTGGCTCCGCTGGATTCTACTACTTAATCATACTGGTCTTCATTTTCCTCCTCTATACAATGGAGGTAAAACAGGGCCTAATACCTAGGGACTTGTGGAAAATAAATAAGAATGTCCATGTGAAGCACTCAGCACAACTTGTATGTAAGTGCTCAGCAGGTGTGGTCATTGTTGCTGGCTTCATCATCATCATCATCATCACCACCACCACCAGCAGCAGCAGCACCAGCACCACCATCCTCCATCATCACCAGGGGAATGATATAGGCAGTATAGAACAGGGGGAAGAGGAAGACTTTGGAGCCAAGCAAACTTTATCAGTCAGATTCCTGGCAGGAAACAGATGAAACATTCAAATGGGGTGATTTGGAAGCGAATTTAATAAAGAAATAATTGTATTTACAAAGTTTTGGGCAAGCTGTGAAAAAAAAGGTCAGCATCCTACTTCATCCTAGGTAGAAGGGGAAGGACACCAGTTATCAGCCTTAGACCTGAAGGGGCAAGAAGAGGGAATAGTTACAGGAGCATGGAAAGAGACAATCAGGTAGCAAGTGCCACTGGTAAGAACTATGGTATGACCTGCAGTGAGTGCTGCTGGGGAATCAATCCTCCCTCCCCTTAGTCCTCTCCCAGAATCTCCCACTGGCAGGACCCAACCCAGCTGGAGGGCAGAGGACCCTGGGATGCAGTTACTACAGGTCAGTGTCTAGGAATACAGAGTATAGGGAGAGGCACAGAGCAAAACTAGAGGAATAAATAGGATATATCCAGCACACACATGCCCAGCTGTGAAGCCACTTTGCAACTTTAGGCAAGTTGCTTCATCTCTCTGAGCCTCAGGTTGCCTCTTGTAAAGCAAGGATAATTATAATAGTCATTATTAATAGTTACGCAGGTTCTCATAAGCATAAACTAAGATGATGCCTGGAAAATTCCTAGCAGAGCCCCTGGAACATAATAGACATCAATTAATGTTCTCCAGCCCCTCCCCCAGCCGATAACAGTACTCCCCACTTGTGGCTGTTTTATAAGACTTCATGAGTTCCTCAGGAGCAGCATCGCACATGGCGTGGTCCATAGACCATGTGCTTTAGAGGCACCTGGGGTCCTTTTTAACAGGCAGGTTTGTGGCCCCTGCTTCAGACCATCTAAATCACAAGCAGAAGGGTGGGTATCCTCATTTCAGACAAGTTCCCCCAAGTGATTTTTATGCACAATAAAGTTTGAGAGCCATCATCCTAGACGTCCATATTTCTAATTGATGCCCACTTGGGTAAAGTGTAGGTGAGATTTATCTGTGCTTGGCAGCTATTAGGTACAGTTACAGCCCATCAGCTCTGTGAAGAGGGGCCATCAGACCAGGACACTAACGGTCTGTCTTGTGGTGTTAGGCTGTGCTGATTCTCCATTTTACTGGCTTTATTAATGCTTGAGGAACAATGTTCCCAAGCTTTTAATTAAAAATTCTCTAACATCCAAGGCCCTAATCATTTTCTAGGTTGGATATGGGCTGGGTGAGGGGTTGGATTCCCCCCACACACACACACCCTTTCAGAGAAAATTTAATAAGCAAAGCAGAAGCAGTTAAAGGGAATAAAGCTTTTTGAAAGATTTGTAAATGGTAATAGGTCAATTCCCAGTATAAACAGGAGGTGTCCAAAACTTAGAATAAGACCATAGGATCAAGGACCTTGCTTTAATCTAGCAAGAAAAGGCAGAGGAAAATTCATCAGCGGTGTGGGACAGAAATCAAGCTCATGATATGGGTTCTGATTTGTAAGGATTCAGATTGGCTGCGGTAAACAAACAGAGACTCAAAATAGCAGCAGCTTAGACAAAAGAGAATTTTATTTGCTTCTCATGTAAAATTGCAGAGGTAGACAGAGCAGGGCTGTGATGGTTGTTTTACTCCACAGGGTTCTCAAGGACTCAAGCTATTCTTCTAGCTTTGAGTCCTGCTTTCCCCAGGATGTGGCCCCTGCCCTCTTGTTCCACAATGGAACTCCAGTTGTTGTGTCCATGCTCCAACAGTGGGCCAGAAAGTATGGAGCAGCTCACTTATAAAGAAGGTTTAAAATTTGCCACACAGCACATCTGATTACATCACTTTGGCCAGAACTTGCTCCCATGGTCACACAGAACTGCCAGGGAGGCATGGAAATGGAATCGCAGCTAAATCTTCTATTGAGGGGATGGTACACTGGAGACGGCTAGGATTCGCTGCTATAGATAGGTTCTGCATCCTGAGAAATTTCAGATCTTTCCCCGATAGAATGGTTAATAGTCAAGTCCCAGTCAAGAACCCAGAAACCACACCATTTATATTTAGAAGAGGGAACTTAACGAAGGGAATTGGCAGCACAGATGTGAAAGTGAGACAATACAGAGATTAGCAGCCAGAGGAAGCATCTACCCTCCCTGGGGCACATCTACCTTCCCTGGGGTACAAAAGAGGAGTGAGAGCTTGCAAGTCAAGGTTGCCTGGCAGCACTTGGAACCCCAGTGACCTATCCTCGTGGGAGCTGGAGCCAGAAGATGCAGCCATGCCCAAGGTGCCACCAGAAGCAAGGTGAGAGAGGAAGAAATATGCTGGCCTTTCTCTTCTTCTGCCCCCTCAGCCTCCTTTTAGTGCCTCATTGGTTAAAACTGCCTGGTAAAGGGCATAGGAGCCTGGGGAATGTAGTTCCATGCAAACAGAGCAGGCCAAGAAGAGTAAAGCATGGATCTGAAATCCCATCGAGTAACTGGAGCAATAACCAAACCCAAGCTGTGGATCAGGACAAATGAATAATTGAGACCTTGCTGGATATTATTTCTGGATGAAGTTGAGAAATTTGCAAAGCAAAAGAAGGTCCTTCTACCCCTCTTTTGAGGTAGAAGCAGGGGCTCACACTGATCCTGTACATCCACATTCACAGCATTATTCACACTGGCAAAAAGTAGAAACAACCCAAACGTGTATCAATACATGATAGGCAGAATAGGATGTGTATGTGATAGGATATTGTTCAGCCATCAAAAGGTACGTGATTCTGACAAGTGCTAGAACATAGATGAACCTTGGAAACATTATGCCAATAGAAACAATCCAGACACAACAGAGCAAATATTATATGATTCCATTTATATGAGGTACTTAGAATAGGCAAATTCACGGAGCCAGAAAGTGGACTGGAGGTTACCTGCAGCTGGGGGTTTGGAGACAACAGAGGCAATTGTTGAGTGAGTGCAGATTCCTATTTGGGATGTTGAAAAAGTTCCAGAAATGGATAGTGGTGATGGTTGCACAATATTGTCAACATACTTAATAGCACTGAATTTTACGTTGAAAAATAATAGTTAAATTGTTTTTTAAAGCAAAACCATGTCACATCAAAGCATAAATAAAGAGGGTTCTTATGCCTCCCAAATATATTTACTGATTGTAGAACCCTTTGTGAAAAGGTGAATGTTGGCAGTAAAGCCATAGAAGCTGAATCTTGGACAGAAGTGTGGGATCAAAAGAGCATGAAGAATTTAAAAAACAAAAACAAAACCCTGTTTCCAGGATTCATTGTGAAATTTTAATTGCACTTGCTGGGGAGAGAAATATCACTGCCCCCTTTCCCAAACTGGACTTGATATGGTCAGGAAGCACAAGCATACGTCCAAATGAAAAGGCAAGGCAGTATCAGAGGTATACAGGTAGAATCGGATGTCACCTATATATAGAGAGATAGCATGCATCTGAAAAACTCAAAAATAGGTAACCTTACAAAGGAGTAGGAGAAGAGACAAGAACCCAGAAATCCTGCAAGGGATCCTTTGAAGAATGGAGATGCCTGGGGAAAGGTTCTCTTTCTGGGTCACCTGTTAACAAGGAATGGAAAGGGTCAGGCTATCCTCTGCTATGTCAAAAGCAGCCCAGAAATGTCACTGAGGACAAGCACTTAAAGATGGTTGGTGGTGCTTGTACCTGAGAAGGTCATTGGCTTCTTGATGAAGGCCATTTCTGTGAATGGAGGGGGGATCTGAACTGGGATGGGATGAGCAAAACAGTCTTTTCTGTATTTCTCTATTTGCTTGCTCAACAGAAGCAGTAAACAAACCCTATTCCCAGAACTGTGCTGACAACATTGATGATGGCGGCACACAAATTAGGAAGTAAACAAAAAGCTATGTTAATTTCAAGCTCCATTAGAAACACAGGCTGGAAAAAAATAAATAAATAACATCTGCCAAATAGAAAAGGTCAAAATTGGAAAGGAAAGAAACTTTGATTTTGAGATCCTAAGAAGATACTACAAACACTGAAAACTATGGGAGGATTCTGTTTCCTCTTTCACTTTTGTTAATCATGCCATTTTTTAAAAGCTCTCTTGTTAACGTCTTCTCTGATCAAATATGTGAGGTGATGGAGTCTGAGCCGCATGTTCTTTCTCCTAGAAAAGGAAACCATGCAGTATTTGGAGTGTAGCCACAGGGTTCCATTCCAGAGCTGCCTGCTGTTTTGTCTCTTATAATTTTTTTAAGAACCTCCAATACTGTTTATGGCCTTAGCATAATGCAAGAGTACTCTTCTTCTGCAGACTCCAACAACGTAAGTTGTCTCTGATGTGAAATTGGCATAGCATAGTCTTGTCTAAGAGACCTCGGACCCTTAAATCCCTTTGTAAAATACATTGCATACCCCAAATCAAGTCTAGGAAATGCACACATGTCTTTCTCATAGTTACTTGTGTTGAAGGGATGGTACACAAATGAAAACAGATATCTCTCTTAAGTTCTTTTTTATGTCACGGCAGCGATCATTCTGGGTCTTTGATGATGGATGAGTCTTCATTTATAAATGTAAAGCCATATGTATTAACTTAGTTTCCTTCCAGGCATTTTGTATTAGTGAGCCTCACATATGGCTTTATAATGTTCCAATTCCAGATGCCTTGCTGTACTCTGATTCAATATATGCAAGAAGAAAATATATACAAGAATATCACTGTAACTTTTTGGCTAGGTGATCAGTCAGGAGTTCCATCCCACCTGAAGGCAAGGGATTGACCTTGCTGATTTCTCAGCCTTCTATCTCTAGATTTTATGATCCTATCACATCTTTTCCCAGAGGTACTAAATCTGAACAATCAATCACTAAATGCAATCAAATCCACCCTGTCTTCCCCTGAAACTAACTAGGTATTTTTCAACACATACACACATATAAACATATTACACATTTTGAGAACAACAGATTTCCCTTTTGAGAATGGAAATATAGTCATTGTTAAATCACATTACTGGACTGAACTCCAGGTATTGGTTACAGTAGAAAATACGAAATTGTAGGAGGCTCTTTTCTTAGAACCAGGACATGGATTATGGCCTGAATTTAATTAAGTGTTGCTCATGGCACCATGCAGGCTGGCACTTAATTATATTCAGTTTATCTTTTTTGTATACCATCTTTGACTATTCTCCAAATGTTTCATGTATGCTCATCTTGTTTTCTCCATCTCTGTTATAAACTCTTTGAGATCAGAGCTAATGTCACACAGTAGACAATAAATCTACCATAAATTAACAAGCAAAGGAATAGATGTGGCTACAGATTCAAGAAGCCACCATTTACATTTGAGATGTGAGCTAAGAAACTGAAGAACAGCGAACAAGTGAGGATGGTCCCCATTCTTCCCTGGAAGGCATCCAAATTTTCTTCCTCTGGCTTCCATGAACAATATACAGGTTTAATTTCTTTCCCTTTGATTCCTTACCCTTTTAATCTACCCCAGCAAAAATGCTCAACTCTGTTACTAGAAAGTATTGTGAAGAGCTTTACAACATTCCAGCATCTGTGTATGTGTATGCTTACTTTATTCTTGGCCCTAGCTTGAGCTCTTTCTCTCAATTTCCACTGTTATTTTAAGTGTGTTGTCTTTGCCTTATTTGTGACAGCTTTTTAAGATGCCTGTTTTAAATGAGATATTCCTAAAATACAGGTCAGGGACTCTCTACCTGTAGAAGTTGTGCCTAAGAAGAACATAAGGAACTAGTGGCAGTAGCTATGTGTAGGAAGCGTAGAAATGTGGAAGAGGACAGTGTTTACGTTTTATTCTGTAACCATCTGTATGGATCATTTTTGTCCACAAGCCTATGTTACTTTTATAACTTATAAACTGATTAGAAATAAAATACCTACATTCATCATGACATATGCTTTTCTAGCAGATCTTAAAAATGTCAATGAAATATTAATCCAGTTTATATGTTTGTTTTAAACAAATGAATAGTCTTATTGTTTTAAGATACAACATTTAATGAGTCCAGTATTCCAGCTTTGGAAGCATTTCTTGGGTGTCTGTAATTAAATGCTAGTCACTGATTCATGCTGGGGTCCATTTAGGGTGGACAATGGCTGAGCTGCTTTTAAGTCTGTAGCTTTTAGCTTTGAATGACATGCCCCCAATAAGCATTTTAATAATATAGAAGGTATTTCAGTGAGTGGGTCAAGAGTACCACTTGCATCGAAGCTTTTCATATTTTTATTTCATGCTTTTACTCTTGGCTTTGTTCACAGTTGTAACACATTTCACGTGGTACAGGTCCTCCATGATGATTGCAACTTGCTAATTATTCATATCTAGTGGTCCTACCACATTTCACTCTTTGCATTTCCAATTTTTTTCTTTCTCTTTAAGATTATGTCATTTTTGTCCTGGGGTTTTATTCCCATGCCAGTCTATTTGATCCTGCTTCTAATTTGTCTTTAGCATTTCTACTCAAGCTTGTCTATTTTGACTTTCTGCAGATGGTTCAGCCTTGGTTAGATATCTTTAAACCTTTTAACCTTTAAGTAAATAAATGCTTACAACTGTATAAAATTACTTGACTCCATATATGAAAGCTCAAAAATGCAATTTGGTTCTTACCGACATCTTTGTGTATTGCATTAAGTTTAAAATTGGTATGCTATGTTTAAGTCTGCACATTGTAGAAACTGTGTGTTTTACTTCCCAGCAGAGTAGGTGTATCAATGCTCAAAAGCATATACAATTTTATGAACATGCACTCTCTAGATGTAATCTGCAGCATTTACACATTAATAAAAAACACGTAAAAGAGACTGGCTAAACAATACCCTGTCCCCATGCTTTTCCAACTTTGATTACATCAGAATCACCTGAAGGGCTTGTGGAAACACTTTTGAGCCCCCTGATTCAGTCAGTCTGTGGTGGAGCCTATGAACTTTCTTTTCTAACAAGATCCCAGGTAAGTTTAATTGTGTTGATCCAGGGCCACATGTTGAGAACCGTTGCTATCCCATTTCTCTTGGAGCACACAGAAACACTGCATTTCCCAGCTGCACTTGTAGTGAAGTTGGAGGGGGGGGGGAAAATTACTGTGTCCAAGCCAGAGGCATGCATATACCACTTCCAAATCTAGCCACAAAACTCTTCCACTCTCTCTCTCCCCTTTACTAGGCAATGTGGAGGCTATGTATTAAAGATGGTGGCCTGCCAAAATAGAAGGAACCTGGATCTGTGAGTTTGTCCACAGAGGAAAACTGCCTTACATCTCAAAAAACTGTCCTGTGAAAGAGGAATACACCTTTGTTATAGGAAGTCGCTGAGGTTGGGGGCAATATTGCTTCACTTACCCTAATATACATAACTTTCATGTGATCACAAGATGAACCATGCCCAACTCTGAAGACAATTTTTTTTTAATTTATATATTTATTCATGAGAGGCACAGAGAGAGGCAGAGACACAGGCAAAGGGAGAAGCAGGTTCCATGCAGGGATCCCAATGCGGGACTGGATCCCGGGACTCCAGGATCACACCCTGGGCCAAAAGGAGGCGCTCAACCACTGAGCCACCCAGGCCTCCCTGAGAACACTTTTATTATGTAAATTTGAGTGGAGATTAATTATCTACCATATACTCTCCCAATCCAAAAATATATATATTTAAAATTTTTTATACGTACTTAGCCTAAGGCCACAAGTCAGTAGGCCACAAAGAGATTTTTGCCAATCCTTCAGAACATCTCCTAAATCTACCTTAGTACATTTTGGGTGAGCTTTCATCTGAAATTTTCTGCTTGCTGCTTCTGGAACCCCTATATGCTTGAATTCTCAAAATGGTTACATCCCCCAAATCCTTTGCTTCAAGTCGGATGAGACCAATGCCCTTTCCCCCTCAAAGTCCATTATAGGACAGGTGTGCTTTACTCTGTCCTCTGTTCCTCTCCTACCTAGTTCTGCCAAGGAGATCATCCCAGAATTTCTAATTCTAACTTGATGAAACAGATTTTCCCCTTAGGCATCCTCAGAGTGAGGTCAATAGGCCCCAGACGACCTACATCTTTCTTCACAGTCCTAAACCATGAGACCATCCAGAAAAATCCCTACTCCTTAATTCTGTTGCTAATACTGCTTTTGGTGAATATAACTCACCCCCTTTCCCTGGACCCTGCCTAGATGTGCATGTTGCTGTTCTAGCACCTCCCAGTCTTGCCTACTTCCCTCCTTGTGTTTCTGCTAATGGAACCCCATTCATCTGTCAGTTCTCCTGTGTAGACCTCCACCAACATTGCATTCCGTGACTAGACTGTTGTGAAAATATTTTCTTTCTGTTATGCAGATGCTGTATCATCACCCTTATTAATATGTTTCCCACACACAGAATTGGACCAAAAACAATGATTTCTCCCAAATATGTCTTGTGATTTCTCCCAAATATGTCTTATGAAAACATGCACATCCCCTCAATCCTTTTCTTGTAAACTGCCCCACACTATATGACATGAAATCAAAGTCTCAAGATTACAGAAAAGATTCAATCTTAAAGCAGTATCCATTTTTCTGATTATAAGAAAGCACACATTTATTGAAGAGAATTTTGAACTAAAGAGAAATTAAGAGAAATACACAAAGAGGTACACAAAGAAAAATTCATCTTTGATACCAGCCTCTACCCAAAGGTAATCTCATATACATTTATGGAATTTATGTGTTTTTATTTATTGCCATGCCATTTATATAGAAGTGACTGAATATTCAGTTGTATGTTTAGGCCATCATTTATTCAAACAATCCATACAAATGTTGCTTTTGATTTTCTTATTATAAATAATAACAGAATGAACATCCCTGTACCTAAATTTTGTACCCATTCCTGGTAATATTTCTAAGGTAGATTCTTTGTGAGGTAATCCCTTGGTAGAAGTATATGAACAATTGAGGTAAATACCACAAGAAAGAGCTAAAATGGTTAAAAGTGATTATGCCTGGCAAGAAGTTTACAAGGATGAACAGAAAGGGACAGATTAATACTGTTTTCTATTATAAGTACTGTGTTTTACTTATTATTAAAAATAAACATATTATGAAAATTATTTTTTCCCAAGTAAAACACAACTATGCCCTCAAAAAAGAGTATGGCCACTTTAAAGAAGAGTTCATATGAACTAAAAAAAAAAAAAAAAAGGTCATATGATATGCCCATATGGAACAAGCTGCCCTTCTAAAAATGTATTAACAATTTACCCTCCCATAGAGAATGTGAAACAGTTCCTTTCCTGTAAAAGCCTCTACAAAATAGGTATTTCTTTTTCTTTTTAAATATTTTCTAATTGGGTTTAAAATGACATGCAATTTAAATTTGCATTTATTTTACTGATAAGGTTGAATTGCTTTCCTATCTGATTTACTGGCCATTTATATTCCTTCTTTCGGCTTTTAAATGAACATACCAAAGCTCATACATTCGATGTATGCTGTCCCGGAGAAATTAGTCACTTTAGAAGATGGTATCCTTGTAGCATGACACGACCATGGCTTCAACATTTGGATAAGTCTGTTTTTGAATGACCATCAAAGTCAGAGTGACAATCTTTTGGATATCCTTAGGATCAGTTACATCATCAGGTTAGGGACAAATGGTAGAGCAACTGCATGGTGATAATCTCAGTTTTCTTTGTGGTCCTAAACCATCCATAAAAACAAGTCTATGGAGCCATGGAAACATGAGCAGAATAAATGCCTGGCTCTTGTAAAGCACCACAGTCATTTGGATATATCTGTTATGGAAGGCTTCTCACTACATCCACCTCATTTCTTAGTCTTCATATTAAATGTATTAATTAAAAGTTGTCCATTAATCTACATGTCAATGTGTCACGCAACCTTATACACATAGCTTATATATGCCAGACACTTAAAAATTGGATCAAGATTGTAGACTGTGCATATTTTTGATTAGAATGTCATTCATCCTAATAATTTTTGTCTGTTTTATTCACTGTTCTATTCCAGACAGCTAGGAGAGTTCCTAGCACACAGACCAGGTGGTCAACCAATATTTCTTTTTCTTTTCTTTTTCTTTTTTTTAAGATTTATTTATTTTAGAAAGAGAGAGCAGGAGGAGGGGGAGAGGGAGAGAGAGAATCTCAAGAGGACTCTGCTTAGCGTGGAGCCTAACATAGGGCTTGATCTCACAATCCTGAAATAATGACCTGAGCTGAAACCAAGAGTTGGACACCCAACCAACAACCACCCAGGTGCCCCCCAAACAGTGTATCTTGAGTAAATGAATATGTGATGAAAATATAAATGAATGAACAAACCAGCACTTAACAATTGGACACCAAGATCCAAACTTTGTTCACCTTATTTTGTAAGATAATATATGATGGCCAAATCTTTTGAATAATACTGGTGAGAAATATGATGAATGCTGAATGGTACTGAAGAAAACAAGCTTCAGATCTAACCTTGGCATTATCAGGGAGTAGCTGTTAAGTCACTCACTCCACCAGTGTGTCTTAAGTACTTACTATATGCCTTACACTATTTTTCTTCAGCTTTATCGAGGAATAACTGACAGGTATAACTGCATATATTTAAAGTGTGCCTGATGATTTGATACACATTGCCAAAATGAAGATAATTAGCATACCCATCATCTCACTAGGTAACTCTTTGGGGCTGGGGGAGAACTCTTAAGGTCTCTCAGCAAATTTCAAGTGCACAATACAGTCTTATTAACTATAATCACCGTACTGTACATTAGGTCCTCAGAAATTATTCATCTTATAATTGAAAGTTTGTACCCTTTGATCTACATCTTTCCATTTCCACACCCCTGGTCACTGGCATCTACTTCTATACTATTTATATGAGTTCAGCTTTTGTTTAGATTCCACATAAGTGATACCATGCAGTTTTTGTGTTTCTCTGGCTAGCTTATTTCACTTAGCACAATGCCTTACCGATCCATCCATGTTTTGCCATGTCACAAATAGCAAAATCTCCTTCTTTTTACAGATGAATAATATTCTACTGTGTGCAACCTTATACACTTAGCTTTATCCATTCATCCATCAGCAGACACTTGGTTGATGGGTGAATGGATCCATCTTTCCATATCTAGTGATTGTGAATAATGCTGGAGTGAGCACGGAGTGCAGGTATCTCTTTAAGATACTGATTTCATTTCCTTCAGATAATATTCCGAGGAGCAGGGCTGCTGGATAATATGGTAGTTCTCTTTTGGATTTTTTGAGGTACCACCATAGGTTTTCCTATAATTACTGTACCAAATAGATTCTTGCCAACAGTGCACTGGTGAGGTGGAGTATAGTATCTCTGGTTTCAAGAAGAGCACAGAGGCATAGTCTCCATGAAGCTCCATCAGTTTAGGTTAATTTTGGCAAAGACTGGGGGCCTTCAGTGACCAAAGCTGCAGGAATCCTGGAGATGCCTGTGGTCACAGTGGCAGTTAGGGCTCTGGAAAGCCTCAGTGGCAGTGGTTGTTGGCATCTTCCCATTCTCCCTTTCCCTCAGGGGGATGTTCTAGCCATGGGAATTCCTCTTGGCACCAAGTGTGGCATGCTAACACTCAAGAGGGCAGCATAGCTGGG
The DNA here is from genome assembly GCF_003254725.2 of Canis lupus dingo. NCBI lineage: Eukaryota > Metazoa > Chordata > Mammalia > Carnivora > Canidae > Canis > Canis lupus. Next base: position 17,796,919 of record NC_064255.1, on the reverse strand, counting down.
GTTCTGGGCTCAGGGACACATGGAGTGACCTTAATTCCTGGGTCCTGGAGGTGTGCTTGCTGCAGTGGGTGCTGCTGTCTGGACTATGGGCATGTGCCTATTCCTCCTGGAACCAATGTCTGAGTTTTAGGGCTCATGCAGTGACTTGGGCTCCAGGGAAGGTGGAGTAGTATGCAGCAGCAGCACAGGCCCAGAAATAACAGGGGGCTGCGGGGGCAGGGGCCATCCCCAGGATGGCAGTCCGAGTACACTAGGACTGGAAGGGCTTGTACATTAGTCCTCAGGGGACACGATACAGAGCAGCAGCAGCTCGGCTCCCGTGATCATGAGTGATATCTATGACTCAGGACCCAGAGAGCATTATACAGCAGTGGCCTGGCCTTGTGACTGAACAACAGAACCCTGAATCAGGACCCAGGCTGCAGGTTGCAGAGAGCAGCACCAGCTCAGGCCCAGTGATGGTGGATCAGTGCTCCGACCCTGGACCCAGGGAGTGGGGCTCAAAGCAACAGAAGCATAGCCAGGTGATAGCAGCTCAGAGCCCCCACCAGAGGCTCGTGAGGAGGGGGAGCCATGGTGCAGCAACTGCTCTGGTCCCTATAAATGGCAGGTTTGACAGTGTCCTGGTCCTGAAGAGCAAGGCACAACGGCAATTCGGGCCCCTGAGTCAGGGCTCCCCTCAGTAACAGCTCCAGGCAGCTCCATCATCTGGGTTCTCCTGTGCCTTGTGTGGTGCCATCCCCTCCCTACCCCAGGGACTCCCTTCTGATATGGAGCTCTTCAGGTACGGAGATGGGATGCTGCAGATTAAGCACCTCCCGCACTTTGCTCTGTCACCACCTTCAGTTGGTGAGCTCCACAGGATTTTTGGAGCTTCTTCATCATAGTCCGTGGCTTTCCCAGAGCAGTTTTCATCAGTTTGAAGTTGTTCATTTATTGTTTTTGTTGGGGAGATGCACACTGGGAGCCTCTTCATCCACCCTCTGGCTAATGTCAGCCTTGCTGTGCACTTGGCTGAATGCCAGAGAAGCCTGAGGAGGATGAGCTGCGGGCCCTGCCCCCAGGGAACTTCCCGTCTACTGAGAGACAGACAGTGATCAAATGTTCCTAGAACAGTAGGGAATAACAGACGCTGTTAAGTGCCTGGCATATAACAGGTTTGCCTGGCCTGAGAGCTCAGGGAAGCCTGCCTTCTCTGGCGAAGGGATATTTGAACTGGATGCTAAGGCAGAGGGAACATTTTGAACACAAGTTCAAAGACAAAAGCTAAGAACACTATGCATTGGAGAAATGGAAGAAAAATGATTATCGGGAAGCACAGAGAGAGGGTGGAGAGCATTGAGAGATGCAGCTGGAGAAAAGGACTTCACTGCTCTTTGCTGTGTGATGAAGGAAGACATACCCTGACCTTTTCCAGCAACGGGGGCTTAGTAGCACCTACCTGATAGGTCCACCGCAAGTATAAAGCTTATGGGTAGCTCTTGGCTCAATGTCTGGGCCATAGGAAATGCTCAGCTATGATCACTTGCTTTTCCTCTTTCTTCCCTTTTATTACCTGCATTTTGAGGTCATGAAGAGCAAGGATTTGGTCTTATATTTCAGTGGGTCCCCTTACTGCCCGTCCTGGCTGTGAACTGCTTGGTAAATGCTCAATACACCACAGCTGGGTTACCATTATTATTACTAAGCAGTCCTTTGCATGCTAGGATTTTACATATATTTTCCCACTCGGGTTTTTACTTAATAAAAATTACTTTGGATTTACAGTAATAAATTGAGTTTCTAGCTTCTGATACTTTCATATGTGGAATTAGGCATCTTTGTTATCCGCTGATATTTGGGGTTTGAGTAGTTTGGACATGGTTTTATTTTCCAATAAGTGGAGTATTGGTTATTTCAGAGCTTCAAAGCATCTCAAAGATTTAGGATGATGAAAAATGTAATCTATATATATTGAATTGCAACATGTATTTGCATCATAGCATTTTCTGATAGCTATTAGAAAAGTGTATAAATACAGAGATTAAATGAATGCATAAAATAAAAATATCCTTTCACCAATAATTTGCTTCTCAAACAACAGAGCAATAATTTAGAGTGCTGGTCTTGTAATTCAGCTGATTAGAGGAATCTAATTCTCTTTTTATTTCATGTTATGTTGTATCTAATTGATGGAGACGTCTAAATGGATCAATATGCCAAAAATTGACCTGGACAAACTCTATTTCTTTTGTGTCTAGATGACTTGTATGCCCTGTTTTCCCAGTTTCCAACTGAAAAGAGAAAAAAAAAGTATTTTCTTTTTTATAACTGTCAAAACTGCAAAGTAAAGCTGGTTCTTTCTCTCCCACATAAGCACATAATAAAGCTCCTGCCCTCCAAACGTTGCTGACAATTCTAGTGACAACACACAAGTGGATGAGCCTAAACAATTATAAAAACTACCTTGAATCAGAGGCATGCATCCAGACCCAACCTGTTGCTCAGAGAGCAGATGGGAGGAGAAGGTACAAAGTGTCACCTTTTGTCCCATGAGCCTACATGGGTCTTTTCTTTGTTCCCCCCAATTAGTGATGGAAGCTACAAGGCAATATTTACATTTTGCATATTACTGACAAGGGCTTATGTTATTATTGTCTTTTTCATCCTTCTGCCTTTATTAAGAAGATAAGTTCCTATTTACCCCACCTATTGGTCCCTTGTACAAGTACAGTTTTGTGCACTGGCCTATTCATAAATTATTAATGTCATGGTGTAAAAAACCCTCCCAAAACAGGCCCTCCTGCCATGTAGCTACTGGTAATTTAAGCTGAGCATCAGGGTGCTTGAAGCACGCCCGGCTCTCCCAGTGAAGCAAGCCTCTGAAGCTCTCCTTCTGCCGGTGAAACAATTAATGTTATGTTCCGTTTGCCCACAATGGCACTCACAGAAGTGGGTCGTGTTTGTTAAGCTTGTGTCAGTCTGTTCAGCTTGCTCAGCTCAGGGGGGGAAGAGTCAAGATGTGTAGCCGGGCTCCAGAGGTTTGGGGTAGAAATGAAAAGATTTGCACTCATCGAACAAGAAAATGGCATTCCTGGCTGTCAGTCTGGAAGGAAGAGCTTTTCTCTCCAACATCACACAGCAGGCTCTGCTTGTGTCCCCAAATGTCAGCTCACGCCTCATTGCTGAGTGAGCATTTCCCCACCTAATCTGACAGGCAGATGTGTCTGACACAGAAGCGGGCCACCCTCCGATCGGGATGCTGTGATGCCCCAAATCTGGGCCCCATTCTGTTTAGCTGAGGAGGTTGTGCTGAATCTTACTTTGGTGTTGGGTTTACGATCAGTTTTCAGATGTGCCTTCAATGACAAAGAAATCAAGGGTGAGCGTGTTTGGAGAGAGCCAGCTTCTATCTGAAGACCTAGTGAAAGACCTGCCATCTCCCACCACCAGCCCTCACTTCTCCCTGCTACACCTCACATGTTGTGAGGACCTGAGTGTGCCAGTCTGAGTGGTTGTAGAAGGAGTTGGGATTCCTTGAAGAAATGGGCTCTGAGCCCTATGGGGAGGAACTATCATCAGATGGTACCTAGGATTTGACTACATATTGGGGTATTTTGCATTTCACATCTTCAGCTGGCTTCTAGCAGCACACATCTGGCTCTAATTTTTTTCATCAAAGTGTTAAACAAAAAAAACAAAAACAAAAAAAAAGCAAACTGGCTGTGGTAATCCTAAAAAAGATATAATTTCCTAAGATAAATCTGCTGAAGAGAACATGTATTTCAAAACCCAAATGTAAATTGACTTACATGTTTTCTGTTTTCAGTTTTATGTATTGGCTTTTCATTCACAAATATTGATTACATGCCTAGAATGTGCTACTGCTAAAGGTGAGCAAAACAGACATTCTTCTGGTCTACAAGAAGCTCGCTGTCAGAGTTACGTTCCATCCAGTTATCATGAATCTCAGACTGGACTGTGTAGAAATCCATAGCCTTAACACTTCAAACCCACTGTTTTACCTTGTCTGAATACCTTATAGCTCTAAATTTCAGCATCTTGCATGTAAAACAAGAGGAGTGGGTCTGGGTAATCCTTAAGGTACCTAGAAAACGTTCAGCAGGCCTCTGCTGTTAGCACCTGTGTGTTCTTGAGATGCTGCTTCACATTTCTGAGTCATGAACCCTGCATAAGTAAAATACTGCCCAATTTGCAAGGGTTTACATTTTTATGTTTCTTAATGGAATAAAGATTAAAGTCCAGCCTGGCCTAACAGTATTTCAGAACAGAAGTAGCTATTACTGTATTGTTGCAATTTTTTTGTGTGAATCTGTAAATACTGCTTTTGATCCAAGGATTCCAGAATGTGTTTTATTAGGTTTACCAAAATCCCCTGGTTCTGGCATGCCACAGTTTATGGTAGGCAATAGAATTGGGTTTCTAACGCATCACTCTGTAGCATTTTTTTTATAGGCCCACATGCAGGAGCATAGATGAAAAGAGACACATATATTCATGTTTGCCTGGTAATTCAGGGGCACGCATAGGGTCCATTGCTATGTACCTAAGGAGTTATCATCAGAGAGTCAGCTGCTGCATATTGACCTGCTCCACAGTGACAAATTCTTAAGTCACACTATTACAGTTTCAAGAAGCAAAACATATGTCAGTTTACATACATCTTTTATTTTCCTCCAGCTTTTTCCTTCCGTGTTAGAAAAGTGACAAACATTTTTCTGGGTACTAAATGGAAATAGAGGATAATAAGGAAACTTCAGGAAGGTAGTGAATATTTTCTTTCAGAGCCAAGGACACGTGAAAATCAGGCCTCTGAAACATCAGCCAAACGCTGGAAACTCTTATGATTTGGTTTCATTAAAGATACCGAAGGATAATTAGACCATAGGGGGAATTCTGTTTTCCATTTCCCAGAGACTATGATTAGTAGGTGACTTTCCAGATCATTCTTTTTTCCACTTCCTGTTTTTTCCTCCTTTAAGAAAATTGTTTGCTAATGATCAGAATGAATAGAGTGGGAATACTCAAGCCCCCTGAGCTGGATGGCTGACCCAGGGTGTGCTACTGGTTTTTCATTTCAATCCAGGAGACGTAGGCTCTCCTGCAGGCCTGGACAGGGACTCTCTTTTCTCTTCATCTAGGCAGCCAAAATGATAGAACGTGGGGATCTTTTCTTTGCATTGTTAATCTTAAAAAAGAAAAAGAAAAAAAAAGATGGAGGAAAAAAGGAAATAAAAGATGTATGCTTAGAGATAAAGTGAAGTTACTTTGTTAGTGTCCCTAACAAAAAGACTCAGTAAAACAGTGTCACCAATAGGGAAAGACTTTCAAGGTTTTCATTATACTAGGAACTGTACACAATTAAATTGAAATATAAATATAAGCCAGCATTTCAGTTAAGCTGCTTATTAAAATAATTAGGCCAGTGAAGCGAGGAGCATGTAAGCCAAGGAAATTGTGAGGTTTGGTTAAAATGCTCTCACTGCAGATATACACAGAGTTGAATGAAAAAGTTGTAAAGTCCTGGGTTTAATAAATAACTGTCCTATATTAAAAGTCAAAAGACAACAAGAAAAGGACCAAATATATATATTCAGAGTAATAGAAATCCTGAGCTGGAAGGGATTTTTGTGAAACCATTTCTAAACTGGCGACCATCAAGTTCCCATTTAAAACTTATTTTTGCCTGTGAGTTTTACTTTTTGAAAGATTCCCTTTACAATTTGTGCCTATTAAGTGCCAATTAACTTGATTTCCCAGTAAGTAAATACATGATCTTCCAATTAGAGTATGGATTAGCACGAAATAACTAGTGGTACCTCTTTCAGTTAATACAATTTAAGCAAAAACCAAATAAATGTGACATTTTGATTATCCTGTGTAATCTTATTATGGGTAAATGTGTGATTTCTGTGAGTCTTTTTCTGAAAAGCAAAAATAGGGCAAGAAGGCCCACTGCCACCTTTGAGGGCTACTGGTTGGAAGCCACTGTCTCTTCCAGCCCCTTTATTGCATAGTGGGTTTAATGGCTCAACCTCAGACCATACAGTTTTGTATAGGGTCAAGGCTAAAATACAGATCTTCCAATTTTTCATCTAGCCCTCCCTTTGCTAAACCACACCACCATTTTATAAACTTGTGAGGCTGAGGAGTTTTGAGTACTGTTAATTCCAATTTTAGAAGTGCAACTGCATTTGAAAGACCATAGAAATAGCACTGTGGTAACCCATTTTCTTCTTAGGGTTTCTCATTAGATTTTCTTAATATCAAGTTGGTCATTTTTTTTTAAAAATTTTTTGGTCTCATGTGCCATGCTGTTACATAAGGTTCATAATTTCTACTCAGCTGCTCCACTGTAAGAGTTTGCAAATCATTGGATCTTCCCTATTTGAGTCCTTTAGTACAAAAAGTGCCACCCTCAAGCCTTCCTATTTGATCATATAATCAAGTAAGATCTGGAAGAGCTCAGAAGACCCTTCTCTTAAATGAATAAGTGTGTTAAGATTGCTTCTTTCTGATTATAGCTACACTTGGAATCCAATTCTATACTCTTTGTATCACAAAACAAGCTGGCCAGTAACTCACATGTTCTGTTGGGGACTGAATAAAGATTATGTGAAAATTATTTGAGTCATGCAAAAGTATGTTTAGAACTGTGCTCTTTTAGAACTTTAGGGAGAGTAGACATTGGAAAAGTCATAACACATTTTTTTTTTAAATGCAGTGTGTCCAAGAATTAGAATTGGTGACAACAATTTAGGGAAGTGTCCACAGCCTCTGAGTCTGGTTAGTACTACTGTAGGCTAGGATGCTGTAATGAATGGCTGGTCCATAACACCTGATGATATCCTATTTTTAGACCACCAGGGCATGTGGTGAATGTGTGGGAGGCTGCCATTGCTTATTAAAGCCCTTTGGAAAATGTGAGCTTGATGAATGTCACATAGCCCCCCCCCCCACCTCATATCAGTCAACTTACATTTGGAAAACAGAATGTTTAACTGCCTGCCATTTTGAGCTGCTGCCGCCAAGGCACCTCTATCCCAAGGCAGCTTCAGGGGGACAATTGTGAGATCTAGCGGGTGTCTCTCTCAACCTATCAATTCGGAAAAGAGGGAGTCAGATGTGATATATTAGATGGCCCTAAGATGGATCACTCTGAAAAATCTCATATTGGCAAGAGTAATTCAAGTTGCCAGGAATCCAGAGTTTGCCATGTGACATCCCCAGAAGTCTGATGAGGTTTGACTGGTTTACTCTGCTAAATGAAACTGCTGAGATGGCTGTCGCGAGGTGATTAATAAAGTACATAAATCTTAACTATGGGAAAAAAAGAAGATGAATCGATGCATGCATATATTGGAAATGTAATGAAGCCAAATTGAAGCTACCAGGATTTGCTAATATATTACAGAAAAACAATATCATGTTTAGTGTTTCTCACTGGTGTTCTTTGGTTGGTCTCCTTTTGAAAATGACCAGGGAGATGTGTTTGGTTTTGTTATTTTTTAACACAGGAAACCTAAAGTGGGAACAGAGCAGGAGAGTAATAATGACATAGTGAATATGTACGGCATTTAGCATTTGTCATTTATTCCCACCATGTTAATGGAGCAAAAAGAAAAAGAAAGAAAAAGATTGGTTCAGCTTCCCTCAAAGCTGCTATTGAATGTTGTTAGTAATCATATACAAAGTTTTGGTAGTTTTCAGAGTAATTAGAACCCCAGAGCAAATAAACACTAGATGAGTTCTCATCTTTGAAGTTCTTTATTTCTAACTAAATAGCTCTGTTCTGCTATAATTATATACTAGTTATTATAAAATTAAAAATAATTTTAAGTGAATGATTTTTTAAGAAACATTTTTTCTTGCTAATTATTATGAACTAATTGTAGTTCATGATGGTCTACAAGAAATCTGAAATCACTGTCCTAGAGCCCCAGTCCTCAATGGTTATAAGTTCAATTCCAGAAGGAAAAACTAATGATGGGAAAGAAGGTCTAAGGCCATCAAAATATGAATTTTCATAACTTTGAAAAGATCTGACTTCCTGAAGGTCATTATGGACAACTGTGCAGGGATGGCCTAAAATATCTTTATTGTCACATCCACTTGGAATTTTATTCCAGCACTATTAGACGCTAACTGTGATTTCTGGCATGTTATTTAATGCCTCTAATCCTTGACTTTTGCATTTGTAAATGGGGATAACATCTACCTTGCAGCCTTGTTTTCAGAATGCAATGCAATCTATAAAACTTTGAGCACAGAGGCTGGCATCATTGTTACTGTTGTTATCATTGCTTATCATCATTTCCATTGTTATTTTTGTGGTCAGAAAAATACTACTGCTCAGAAGCCAGAGCTTGGTCTTCAGGACAGTCAGTTCATGACATCCTGTGACAGTGTCATTTTCTTTTTTTCTCTTTTTTTTTTTTTTAAGATTTTATTTATTTATTCATGAGAAACACAGAGAGGAGGGGGAGAGAGAGAGAGAGAGAGAGAGAGAGAGAGAGAGAGAGAGAGAGGCAGAGACACAGGCAGAGGGAGAAGCAGGCTCCATGCCGGGAGCCTGACATGGGACTCTATCCCAGGTCTCCAGTATCACGCCCTGGGCTGAAGGTGGCGCTAAACCGCTGAGCCACCCGGGCTGCCCTGACTGTGTCATTTTCCATGGCAAGCTTAGGTCTACCAAGAACAAGGGATTGAAGTTCAACAATCCAGAAAAGCAGAAGTTTTCCATGTAATTTTCCTATCCTTGTGATCTAAGCCAGGATAAGCATGGGTTGAAAGTGTGACTGTATGGACTATTAGGGGCTTTCCCATGAACCAACAAGTCCTTAAAACTCCACCCTTTCTTAATTTCATGAAGGTCCACACTTTGCCAATATATCTCTAGGACAACAAGGAAAATAAAAGGTAAACAGCAGAAATAGTAAATCAGAACATTGAACAACAACAAGAAAAACCCCTACAGATGTGCCTCATATATGACCCCTTTACTCTAGTCCTCTTTTTCTTACTATTTATTACAAATTAATATCATGAGTTGTATGGTGAGTAAAAACTGGGCACCAGCTGATTCTCTCGGGAGGTGGAGATGATGAATATCAAAGTCAGGGTTTCCCTCTGACTCCCTGCATTATCCCAACTCATTTCATCAATAAACTATTTCTTTGTACTATCCTTAGCTCTTTTCTCTGGCTGCTCATTTTTTTTATTTTGTTGTTGGTTTAGAGAACGTTCTTCCTTCGTTTCTTGGTTCCAAATAGTGAGTTTGCTGATTGTTTCTTATATTCCAAGCACAAGGTGCTTCACATATGTTATCTTAATTAGTCTTTAAAACAATTCAGTATTAGGGCTAAGAAAAAAATGATAGGGTCATAGAGATAGTAAATGGTAGAGCAGTGATTTCAGTGAGTTATTTCAGGTGCATTAAACCAGGTGAACTTCATGGCCATATTCAACATGGTGGGCACAGATTGGTGATTTTAGATGGAAATCCAACCAGAGAAACCAAATTTTGATTCTGAATGTAGATGCTCTGATAGATACTGAGACTGTGGATTTTTAATCTGACTTATCCAAACCTCTCTTACCATTCTCACTGGAATCTACCCAGATCTTCTAGTGCAGAGGTTGGTCAAGAGTCACAAATCCAGCTGATATCTAGGCTTTCTTCCTTCCTCCCTTGATCCATTCTCTTCCTAGTCACAGCCTCCTGGTCCCGCCACCCTGGATTCCTAGTTAAATGAAGCAGGAGAACTCTGCCAGCTTATGACACATCGCCTCAGGGGTAACAGAAGAAAATGTTCTCATCTCTGTAGAGTAAGGGAGTGGTAGTATTAGCCTTTATTACTTTTCTTAAAGATACTGGAAGGAAAAGGTTGGATGGATTTCAGAAGAGAGGAGGAAAAGAGATTGATGAGAAACAGGAAACCATGATCAGACATGAACAGGCCCCAACAAAGACAAGAAAATTGCTGTCCCTAACTACATCTTGGACAAAAGAGCCCAACACATCTTTCTAACATAGGCTTGCCCCCACCCACCAAACTCAAGCATCACTATTATATAAGCAGCCATTCTGTGTCTTTCTCCAAGTATCAAACAAGGGTTCTCATGGGGTCAGACTTTTACAACAGAAATTGCTAGCAATTATCATACACCCACCCTGTGCCAGGTACTGGACTAGGTCCCATTCACTTTCTTCAATAACTGTGAAACTGGTAAATTATTATTCCCAGCTTACAAGAAAGCCAAGGCTGAACAAATGTAAGCAAATTACTGCTGCCACACAATTCGGAAGGAACAGATCTGGTGTTGAAATGACGCCATGTTGTCTCCAAAGCCTGTGTCCATTTCCACTATGTCACATTTCCTATGGCAGGACAAGTTTTCAAATGTGCCATTCTAAATTAGTAGATCTTTTAGAGAGACAGAAGTAGAGAGGTGAAAAGGGTTTTAGAGAAGTTTGTTCATGCCACAGCAACCTGAGAAAATTAGCATTGGTTTCTTATTTTTAATGGTAGCATTCATAGTTCATTAAATACAATAAACCTTGAACAAACCTTCAAGCTGCCATTTGTTTTTTTATTTTATTTTATTTATTTATTCATGAGAGACAGAGGAGAGAGAGACAGAGAGAGAGAGGCAGAGACACAGGCAGAGGGAGAAGCAGGCTCCATGCAGGGAGCCTGATGTGGGACTAGATCCCAGGATCCCAGGATCATGCCCTGAGCTGAAGGCAGGCGCCAAACCGCTGAGCCACCCAGTCATCCCATCAAGCTGCTATTTGGATTGTTTGGCTTTTTCTGCTTACCTACTTTTTTTTAAGAAATTGCTGGGTTCTTCCAAAGTGTATGTGATGACTATTACATGGGGGCTATCAGATTTCGCATGGAAAGATTCAAGTCTCATGAATGCCCACTGTGCAATTTGGGCAAAATGGATTACAAACCACTCAGAATTGTGAGATGCCGTCCAAAAGTCTACCCATGCAACTAATAGTCCAGGCTCTTTCTTGTAACCACTTCTGAACAAACATGACTAAGAGCAGAGAAATCAGATAGGAAATCAGAAGGAACCTGCCTGAGTATAAGAGGATAAAGGCAGCACATAACCCAGACTTCTGAATCCACATAGAAATTAGAAGAATTAACTAGGTCATTTATCTGCCTGGGATCATGCAGTTTCAGCATCAGATGAATTTTTATCTACTACTTCTTCAAGAGTCACATTTTCTAGAGAGATGCCCATTTTCCAGTCAATCTTGATGTTTCTTTTTTGTCTAGATAGAAAGGGGAAGGCGAACTATTACACACTTCTTATTGATGGAGGTTGGAAGAAATACAGGTACATCAGGTAATCACAGTCATTCACATGTCAAAGTGTGCAGATTTTCCAACAGGATATGCAGATTCTTGTCCAACTCAGAGGGAAAATTTATAAAATTCTATCACTTGAAATTATGAGGTCATCCTAGCCAGTTCTGCCTCAAGCAAGGTACAAGCCCAAACTGCCAAAGACAGAGGGATTGGCTTATTGTTTCATCTACCTTTAAAAAGTGCAAGAAAGCTGGTGCTTTCTTCGTTTTATCATAAAGGGGGCAAAGAGTGACTATCAAGATTGCCTATAATGCATCTAAATGAATGTATTTGGAAAGGCTTAATTTAAAGAGCTTGGTAGCATAGCCCGGGTGGCTCGGCGGTTTAGCGCTGCCTTCAGCCCAGGGCCTGATCCTGGAGACCCTGGATCAAGTCCCATGTTGGGCTCCCTGCATGGAGCCTGCTTCTCCCTCTGCCTGTGTCCCTGCCTTTCTCTCTCTCTCTCTGTCTCTCATTCATAAATAAATTTTTAAAAATAAAGAGCTTGGTAGAAGATTTGGCAAACTTTTAAAGTCACCTTTAAAAAAAATAAAAAATAAAAAATAAAGTCACCTTTATTTTACCCATTTTATTGACATGAAAGCTATGACTCAGAGTAATCTTTGTTCTTTGAAAATGAGCTAATACACCTTCCAGAATGTGATACATAATACTTTAGGGTGCCACTAGGCATCTATAGATCAGACACCACTGGGTCTCCATGCTTAGAATTTGTGAATCAGAACATAACCACAATAGAAGTTTCTGAATGAAACTTCAAGATAATGAGAACAGAATCCTATTCTGCAATCTCAAGGCAACCCCTATTCCATATTCATAATCTATATTCATCTGCTCTATCCACATATTTGCTCTTTGGAGTCTGTTACTCCTGGTCCCCTTCATCTCTCGAAGTTCTAGCCATACTTACAAGACCCAATGGAAACCCTCTCTCTTTACAGAAGACTCATCACCATAGTAGGATGTACTTCCCTTCCCTAGGATTCATTGCTTGGTTTTTCTTACTCTTGTCTTTAGCTTTGTCTCACAAACTAGTTCAGGAATAGCCAGTGGGCTTTTCATCTCATTTTTGTGCCAATTCAGATATAGCTTAGATATAGCTGATTAGATGAAAATTGCAAGACTCTTTACCCAAGTCTGTGTGAAGGATGCTTTGGTGAATTAGCAGCATCTTTCTTAGGTATACAAGGGAGAAATAGAACATTTGGGCCTTGTAGCTTTGTATATTCCAAAACCAGCCCTTAAGTATCTAAGGAATAAGAATCTCTCACTCTGGCTTATATTCCTTGCATGCCAAGTGTGGTTCTGACCTCATGGTAGGGGTTTAAATGGTATTTGTTGATTGATGTCCCAAAAGGTGCCATCGACACAATAGGGACTAAGTTCTAAATGAGTCTGGAAAAGTAATATCTTGTTTTTACCAAGAGACAACACTTCTCCTAAAAATAAAGTGTCAGAGGAGTATTAAATATTTTTCTTCATGAGTCCTAGCCAAATGCAAAGTGAAACTCCACATGCAACCACATTTCAAACTAGATTTATTTGTAATAAGTCTAGGCTCATTGGAATTTTTGTTTGTATATTTAGTCCATGGTAGTAGTTGTCCAGCTCCTTCTACCTGATGTCTAATTTGAGTTTAAATGATATGCTTCAAGGGGAAAGAAAAAAATACAAAATGAATCTGACTGATGAAAAAATAAAATGAAACTATGGCAGGGAACCACAGCTAATGAAAACAGCCTGCCTGATAAAAATAGTCATATTTGCTTTGAAAACCTGTACCTCTTCCTGATTTTCTAGGGGGAACAACCTGGGTGGTGTCTGCTGAAGCATCTGAATCCTGATCTCTGTCCAGTTTTAGCAAATCCCAGTAACATTTGAGGTTCATTCTCATTTCATAAGAGACAAAAACTCCCTCATAGTTACAATACTTAATGCTAGGGTTAATTGGAATTTCAACTTCAGCAATTTCTGTAAGCTCAGAGCAAAATGTATATTTGAAAAGCAAGAGAAACAAATTGCAGAAGACGGACAGGCTGGGTTTACATAGAAGTTTCACATTCTTTAGATCACAGGAGAAAGGGGCAGCTGCTGGAGCCCAGCTTTCAACCTGCTCAGCAGATAGCTGGCACCAGCCTTTCTGGGGAGATGAGAGGTGGGGAGAGCCTTTACCTGGCTTGGACCTCATGTCCTTAGAAAAATGGAAAGGATGGTGGACTTGGAATGAGAAGACCTGAATTAAAGTTTCCCCAGATGTTTGACCTTACACATGTGACATAGCCACTCCAAACCTTGATTTCCCCTCTGAAAAAAGGAAATGGTCATTTTTACTTACGCTATGAAGTCATGATGGCCGGAGAAGAAAATGGAAGCTAGAGGACTTGATAAACTATAACCACGACAAATTAAGCTATTACTGCCCAGTGTCACTCAACCCAAGTTGTTTAGCCCTTTCTCCAAATAACTAGCCTTCTGACAAAGATCATTAAAGTCTTTCGTCAGAGGTAGGGACCTCACTTCTCCCAAAAGCCCCTGAAGGATACACGTTCTGTATGAAACAGTGGCTTTCTATACATAGATGGTGGAACAGGAGATAGAATTTGCCATGACACCCTAGTGAGAATCATAGCCTTTAATGTAGAAAAATGGATCCTGAGCAAACTTTAGGGAGGATAGAGGACATGGGTTTAGAAATTAGGGACTGACTTCTAACTCTCTGGAATTCTACTTGGTAGGGAGTCTCCTGAGTCATACTGAGAGAGTCTATGACTGAGCACTCTACCAGCTTGTCTCAGGGCCTGATTCAGAACCCCTCCCCCATCCAAGATAGGTATCTAAGCTACTTCTAGATGTTTTGTATCATTTACAAAGATCATTGGTGGATAGATGGCATATTGTGTTTTTCTCTGGTCAAGAAATTGTTACTTTATGCCATATGTCAGCAATCTATTCCTAAAAATACCTAGTAGCTACCAGAAGACATACATTCATTTACCTAACATCACAGAAGGGTTCCTGTGCTAGGAATGGACAATAAAATGGTAAGCAAGATAGAAAGAGTCCCTGCCTCACAGCATTTTCATTCCTGGACCAACAGCCATGGCACATAGGAAAGCCTTTGAACAAGAGGAGCCTCCCATCTAGATATGTTCAATGCTACTTTTTAAAAGAGCACTGGATTCTGAGTCTTTCTGAACTGTCAGTTCTTTCTCCCTTACTAATTCACCATGTGACCTTTCATTGTCATCCTCTACTTACAAATCTGCGAAATTGGAGGCCAAAAATGAGTTCTCTTGGGACCCTTTCAGTTCTAGAATAAGATAATTGCTTGACCTTAGGAAAATCTGTGCTTTGGTTTCCATATTTATTAAAAAGAAATTATGATACTCTCCCTACTAACACTGCTAGCTATTTCTGAAACTGAATTCAGATAATATGTGAATGAGTTTTAACTGTATACATGTAAACATAAGGTGCTGTGAAGACTATTTTTAGGATGTGATCACTAACATAGGACAAAGGAGGGCAGCTTTATGATTTCTTCCTGGGGGCCCAGAGTGTACATTTCTGCCACTTAAAATAAAAGCATGGAGCTACCTGCTACTGTGCAGGTGACTGACATAGCCTGCAATTATTAGAAACTCTTCTTTCTGTCTAGAGGACCTACAGTGCTTGAGGCACAGTACACATATAGTAATACAATTGAGATAAGTCTCAGTTGCCTAATGAGGAAATAACCTCCTGCCACCATTTATGTGTGTTCCTTAGAAGCTTGGCTCAAACGGGTTTCTTCTCTTTTCTGAAGAATACTTGAATCTTTTCTTTCCCTTTTACTGCTGTTTGGAGCCTGCTCTTGGAAGCTGACCTACAACTTCTTTATTTTTCCTAAGCTTGATTGTCCAAAGGCATAGGCCTCCCCTGACCAGGTCATTAAGTCCCACCAGCAGCGTTCAGACCACCTTTGCCACAATTCTATTGAGGGCTGTAATACAAAATCACCCCAGAGGTATCAATGATGATAATTTTGTCCTTGATTCTATCTCAAACTTGAGTTTACCCTGCCCTTGTAGCATACAGTGGGCAATGCAGCCGATTGGAGATAAGCTGTACGTGCTCTGAGTGACCATGTTCCTCTGAGTTGCTTGGCTACAAGATGGCATGAGGGGAATGCTTTGCATTTGTTCTAACACCATAACAATCAGACTCAAGTGTATTTTGACTAAGAATGAAGACATCGTGCTATCATTTACACGGGGATTTGTTTTTGGAATTCCTTGTTCAGCTAAAGAAAATGTTATGACTATTGATTTTGTGGTTTATCTGGGCACCTGCAACAGAATAAAGTCTACAAGCATTTATTGTGCTTCCCTCATCACCGCCACAAAAATGGAAAAATGGCCCAGTCCCATGTGCGAGTGGGGAGAAAGTGCAAGGGTCAATTCTGAATCTGAGGGGTATCCTTTAAAAGGGAGGTATTTGCAGATGAGAAATTTGCCAAGGTAAGTCATGTATCCATGTGTTGGTATGTGTGTTGCTGTTTGAGCTCAAGTTGTCTTACCCAACTATCTCTTTGGTAAAGTGAATCCCACAGGGCCATGCATTACATCTCCCTTAGCTGTCCTAAAAAGAAACATAAATGTCTCAGACACACAGGGAACAGAATTGTGTTACACAGAAATCAGCAAAATGCATCAAATATGCATGTCTTGATTACAATGTTAAAACAGACTTTTTACATATTCCCTCTTATGTATATATAAAACACTGACAATGTACCCCACAATGTCAGAATGAGGCTATGGTAGGGGAATTAACTATTTCAGTTCTGTACCTAACAGCTATAGTCTTTGCTACAGTTCAAAGCATAATTCACATATGGCAATGGCTGATTAAAATCAAGTTTAAAAAGATAACAGTGTCTGATTTTTCTTTAAGGTTCTCCTAAGTCACTCTAACTCATGGAAATGTCTTCTGTCTTTAAATTATCTTCTTTTTCTAAGCTTACTGTTTTATGACCTTCAGTTGGAAATTATGTACAGCTTTAAAATATCTTGATTGAAAGATTAAATTTGCTTAAAT
The DNA here is from genome assembly GCF_003254725.2 of Canis lupus dingo. Taxonomy (NCBI): domain Eukaryota; kingdom Metazoa; phylum Chordata; class Mammalia; order Carnivora; family Canidae; genus Canis; species Canis lupus. Next base: position 17,780,453 of record NC_064255.1, on the reverse strand, counting down.
GTCAAAAAAAATAATAAATGATACAGGAGTGTCTGAGTGGCTCAGTCAGTTGAGCATCTGCCTTTGGGTCAGCTCATGATCCCAGGGTCCTGGGATCGAGCCTTGCATCAGGCTCCCTGTTTAGCAGAGTCTGTTTCTCCCTCTCCCTTTGCCCCTCTGGCTGCTTGTGCACCACCCCCCTCAAGTAAATAAATAAAATCATTAAAAAAAATTTTTTAAGATACATTGTTTGCATCATTTCTCATGTAACCATTTCCAATTAATGTTAATCACAAACATTAATGAAAAGAGCATAGTGTATGATTATTGCATAATATTAAAATACACAAGGCACACCCAGTTTGATCTAGATTTCCTTCCAGTTAAAATCATGGGAAAGTGTTAGGATGTTTTTTCTTTTCATGTGTACTCAGTGGTAAAAGTCTATTAGTCTGATCAGTAGAAAGGCTTAAAAATAATAAGACTAACACCAGCTGATTGTAATTTATCTTTCAGAAAAACAGTTGTTATATTTTCCATTCCAAGGAGGGAAAAAATTGTCAGGAGTGAGCATTTCTGCTCATTTTGATCACTTGAAATTCATCTTCATTTTTGAATCAGAGGCTGAAAGAGCCCCAGACCCAGATGTGCAATTGATTTTTGTTCAATTTCAACTCTGGGGAAAATTACACAGAAGTGCGTAATGCCCAGATTATGTAAACACACCCATTTCGTTTTAATAACAAAACTAGAGACATCCACTGGGAGAGAATGCTAATACTTTATTCCTCTCTAAATTGTATTTTGGGGCAAACCTTGCACAAAGAAGGATTTAGGGCCTTTTATAACCTAGGGAATGATAACATCTTATGAGCCATTTTGCAAATACATATGGCTGCATGTAATGGAAACAATGCACCTTCACTTCTCTTCACTTTACACTGCCATATTGGTCTCTTTGATCATGTATGAAGCCTTGAAATAGAAAACTTGCCTGGCTTGGTTTGCATTTGTGATCACTGACCTCTGAATTATAGTGATCCAAACTCTAACCCCTTCCCATATGGCTTGAGTGTGAGTTGCCTGAGAATGTTGCTTCCAACCTGGTTTTGAGCAGAAATCGTTATGTTCCACTAGCAAGGCAGCCCATGACCAGTAAATGGTCCAGTAACATGACCAGTGAAAATAGGCCCATGCGCCATCTTTTATGGCTTGTTCTCTAAGCTGCCCAGATGCCAGAATTCTCTTGGATCTGCTTTAGACATTTCAAGTTCAGCTAGGGAAAAAGCGACATGTAGAAAGGGAGAGAGAGCCTTTTCCTCAACCCTTTCCACAGTGATAAAGCAGAGAGAGAAAATAAGATTAGCTTATCTATGGCACTCTTGGGTCATCCATTAGACTTGGCAACATGGCCTTCAATAACAGTTTAGGCTTAGCCTGCAGGGCTACATAGGCTCTTGCATAAACAGATATATATTTTTTATGAGATTTACTATATGAACTGACATTAGGAGATTTTATGGAGGGCTTAATTACTCTCAGAGGTTTAAAGAGTGTTAAATGGGAGATATTTGGTCAAAAGTAAAAATGACAATTAGAAATAAAAATGACTTGACACTAGGACCCAAACAAAGGTTTGCTTTGCAAGCATTTGTTTGTGTTATCACTGTTTATGTTTTCCCACAATCTGGACTCTTTCTGGAGTCAATAAATACCATGTTTGCTAACAGAATGAGTGCTAGCAATTAGCAGAGTTCTAAGCAATGCCGGGTAAATAGCTGCATTGTTTGCTATGAAAATTACCAGGGAAAGACTAACCAGGATTGTTTTTACCAGCTCCAGAAAGAATCCCTTAGAGCCCTCAGGAGAAAGGCAGCATAATTCAGGAAAGGGTACAGACTGTGGAATTAGATAGGCAAGAGTTTGAATCCCAATTCAGTAATTTAATAACCTCAAAATGTGATCTCGGATACCTCATCCATAAAATGAGAGTAATAATAACTATCTCATGAAGTCATTCTAAGGATTAAATAAAGTGAGTATATGAACATAATATGCATAGTGGAAGGAAATCATTTTATTAGGTTCATCCCTTTTGTTAATTCCCTAAAGAATATGATCTGAGAGTTTATTTCTGCAAATTTGCAGGAGACATACAAATCAAATATATTACTTTTCCCCCTTTGTCCCGGGCTTTCGTCAACCTGTCAAAGCTACATAAGGAAATGATTGCATCGAAACCAAAGTGTGGTCTTCCATTTCTAGCAAGATGAATGACCTTATGTTTAGAGAAAACCCTCCCAGTTTGCACTTAAATACACTAGACATAGATAAATAGGTAGGTAGACAGATACAGAAATTGAAAGGAGAACAAAGTCAAGAAACAACCAAAAGCTCTACTTCACAGGGATAAGCAAGTCTTACAACTGGCATCTTGTAGTCTAGGTATTAGAGCTGTGACCAGTGTGGGAGAGAGATGGGCAGGAGTTAAAGAGGACCCTGATCAGGACAGGAGATTGAATCTTTACAAAAAGCCAGGATCCCATCCCAAAAGGTGGCATTCTTAGTAGGTGAATATGGCAGGGGAGAGGGAGCCCACACTACAGAAGAGTTGCTGTTCATGATTCCAAGTGATAGAGGGTACATATAGTCTGTAATTTTGAAGCTTGTAGAAGAAAAACTGCAAAAAAGAGAAAAAAAACTTCAAAAACCTCAATAAGTCAAGAAAGAAAAGTGGTAATAAAAGAAATATTGAAAAGTGAAACAGATACCCCGAAATAAAGTTGTAAAATGAATCCAGATTTTTCAGTAACCAAAATCAATGCAACTGTATCATCTTTCCATGTTAAAAGACAAATATTGTTGAACTAGATTAAAACACACACACACACACAAAATCACACAAAATCCAGCTACATGTTGTTTATAAGAGGCACAGAATGGTTAAAAGTAAATATTAGAAAAAGGTATTCCAGGCAAACATTAACCTAAGCCTTCATTAATATAATAATACCAGACAAAAGTGGTATTAAAGGCAAAAAATAATGCTCCAGAAATAAAGAGGTGAATTTTCTTAACATTTCTCAGGAAATATTATGTTGAGTTTATATGTGATGAATAGTAGAGCTTCAAATTTTAAAAACAAATTAATAGAATTACAGTGAAAAATATACAATTCCATATCATAGTAGGAAATTTTTACTTAATGGTTTTCAGTAGAATATAGAAAACTAGAACAGCACAAAGAATAAGCTTGACCTCAAGCACATATGTAAAACACTGTTCCAATAGCTAAGGAGTAAAAATTCCTTTGAGGGAGACACAGAAAATTTATAAAAATTTATCATGTTGTAAGGCATAAAGCATGTCTCACCAAATGGTAAAGAATCCATTTTATCATAAGAATATAAGCAAATCAGTTATAAAAAGATATATGGATACATAGAGAAATTTTTAAATCCACTTTTAAATAACCCATGGATCAAATAATAAATTATAACAAACTAGGGAAATGATAAATACTACTTAACAAAATATGTGAGATGAAGTTAAAATAGTAAACAGTACTTAAGGAGAAGTTTATAGTCTTAAATGCTTATATTAGAAAGAAAATAGCAAAAAAAAAATTAGCTAATTGTCAACTGAAAAATTTAGGAAAAGGGCAGAATAAACCCAAAGATAATGGAGAAAAAGTTAACAAAAACCAACGAAGTAGAACACAAAAATAGAAGATCACCAACATCAAGTCCATTCTGTGAAAAGAATAATGAAATAATAAGATTAAAAAAATGAAATTGCACAAATAATATATAGGATGTAAAGGATCTTTACACATGCATATGAAATTAATTAGATAATAAGGCAAAATTATAAACTATGCAGATAAATTTGAAAATTCATGTACAATGGACATTCTAAGCATACATATTTATTATCAAAACTAATTTGAGAAAAAACCTGAATGATCCTTTAACCATGAAAGAAATGAAATTGGTACTTTTTTTTTCTACTGGAAAACACTAAAGCAGAAGGTCTTGCATATGAGTTATGCCAAATATTCAATCCAAAATACATAAAGTCTTTTAGACAACAGAAAATGTGGGAATATTCCCAAACTTACTCTACAAGGCCAATATTAACCTTGGATCCAAAACTTGACACAGAGAATAAGAAAATAAAATTACACACCATTCAAATATCTAGAACATTAACAAGTAAAAAGAATATTAGCAAGCCAAATGAAGCAATGGATTTTAAAATGATATATCATAAATTTGGGTTTATTCCTGGAAGCAAGGTTAGTTCATTATTAGAAAATTATTTAACGTAATTCATCATATCAACTAATTAGAGGAGGAAGCTATATGTCATCTCAGCATACAGCCATTCAAATGATCATTCAATAAATTTGTCCATGATAAAAATTCTTAGCAAACTAGGAATAGAATGGCACTTTGTTAACCTGATAAAGGATACCCACAAAAAACTTACGGCAAACATAATATTTGATGGTGAAATTTTTTTAAAGCCCTTTTAAAATCAGGATCAAAATGATCACACATCACAGAATATGTATACAGTATCATTCCACTTATTTGAAGTTTATATAAAGTTCATAAGAAGGCAGATTTTAATATATCCCTTAATATATATATTATGTGTAAACTATAAAGAAAAATAAAATGATTAGCACAAAATTCAGAATCTTGATTGCATTGGAGGGGAGCAGGGTCAAAAGGATCCAGGAAGGGCTAATGTATAATTTTCCATATCTTGAGCAGGTAATAGATGCATTGTTGATTCCAACAATGAATCATGGCTTCCCAGACTAATAAGAGAGATGATAACCTCACTCCATTTGGCTTAAACTTAAAACACCTGTGACCTCCACGTCAGTTACCCAATAATTATATTCAACCTATGCGGTTACTCATTGGTCTGCTCATGGTATAAATATCTTATCTCTTCTTTATCCTTGTTTGTTTTCTGGGTTTGTTAATTTGGGTTTTTTTTTATTGGGTTCCCCCTCTCCCCATGTGTCCTTTCTCTCTGTAATCCAGAACTTACATCACTGTTGTTGTCTTTTGGATTATAAGATCAAGTGTATGATCTAGAGAATGGCCAAGGATGTACAGAGAAGATTGTTAGGAAAAACTATCTTATATCTGTGTCATTTATTTTCCTTTTAATAGCCGAGCTCCAAAAAGTAATAAAATTCAGCACACAGTGTGTTCTGTGACTCCTTAACCTCTCAGAAAAAAAAAAAAAAAAAAGACCAAATAAAAATGAGGAATGTTTCCACTCGGTGTGCTGTGTGTACAATGCAAAAATTGTAATCCAAATAAACATTTAGAAAAGAAAGATGAAAACTCAAACAAGACCATTTTACCCTCTGGGAATTCACTATCTAAAAATGACAAACATATAGAGTGAGATAGGAGAAAAGAAAGTGGGTGGTAATGATATTGCTGACACTAATGTCTATTCAGGAAATGGAAATATATAGAAAGAAAAGTCAGCTGGTTCTTGGGCATTGATCAAAGAAAAAAACATATAGAAAGAGAGGAAGGTCACTTTATTTTATAAAATTCTCCTTCTGACTGTAGGTGGTTACACAGCTGGTCTACCTCCGCTGGCCCCAGGGTTCTGGGGTATTTTGGCTAACGCTTTTGCAGTACCCATAAACTCAAAAGAGTTTAGTGCTAAAGGGGATATGACAGAGCAGTCGTTGTACAGAAAAAGAAAAAAAAACTCAAATACGTTTAAGAAGTGGAAAAGTCATAGGATTTTGTGAAGCAACCTGGTGATGTTACCAGAGTACTGGAGAATTATGGAGTACTTTCCCCTCCCCCACTATCACTAAAGGCAGTCACATTCCAAAAACTTCCTTTATTGTACCAGCCCCACTAAATATGTCCGCTGACTCCAGCTGACCCATAGAATACCTGTTTGTGAGCTTTAACAACTCCCCACAGATGGGAGATACCTACAGTGGTAGTGATTTATCCAAAATTGCACAAAGAGAAGCAGATATGAATCTAGGATCCAGATCTGTTCAGCATGATGGACTCAGTCTGAAACCATGAAGGAGGAGGCATGTGCATGTGTTTTTACGCAAACAATTTTTGCTAGCTAGAATCAAACGTGAGGAGTATAGAAGTTTTGTAAACAGAGAAGTTTTATATTGGGGTCAATAAAAGAGACCAAAAACTTGATTGAATAAAACATCTTGCTTCCAGCTCATTGCATCCTTGTCCATATTGATCAGCTGTAATAGAGCATGACAGAAGTATTGATTGACTGAAGCAATTCTCAGGTATTTGGGACCTGAAAGCAACCATAGACTATCAGGAAGGCAGTGCTCTACAGAAGCCTACAATTAGGAGAATGAAGCGAAAAGAGGACTTGGGCATAAGGTGTTCTGTATTTCTATCAATCTAACAAATGATACATTTGAAGCAGAATGTGCCTCATTTTCTTCACCTATGAGTTAACAGATAAGCATATGTTGGTTATTGTCTTATAAAGAGATGTTGATGAAATGCCTACTTAAAGTATTTTTGCTAATATTGATTTCTAAAACGCTGTCAAAAACAATGACAGCAGATTGGATACACACTTCTACATTTGTCGTCTACCAGGAAAAAAATGCAGAAAAATAACAGCAAAGAAAAATGTTAAGGACATAAATCTATCAAGACACGGAAAGCAGAAGGGAAGATGGCAGTACACACATTTTGGAAGCTGGAAAGCAGACGGGCGCATGGTAAATGCATTAGCAGGCCCAAGATTCTAATATCTGAGCTAAAATAAAGAAGATGACTGAAAAGTTTGAGAAACAGCCGGACCCCCAGACCTCCTCTCCCACTCCTTATATTCAATTCAGGAGACTGCCATGCTCCCAGCCTACCCAATGACTGAAGCTTTATTCCAGAGGAGGGTAAAATAGTTCCTGGAAATGGAGTTCACCAGGCACAGATGAGAGCAAGGCTCCAGAAAAGACTTCTCTGGGAAGATGAAATTGATAGAATACGTAGTATGGGGATATCTTAACAGGGTAGTTACATAGGTGGTGAAGATTTTAAGGCTAAGGGAGTCATAAGTGTCTAGAAAACCCAATAAATTAAGAAACAAGGTAATTTTATCACCCGGGAAAGAGTAGTCATGCAGGGGAGGAATTGTGATGGTAGTTTATTCTGGGTTCAGTTTGGGGGCAGCATTTAATTACTATAATAATGATTCTAGCTAGGGTCCTGGGATTGAGTCCCTCATCGTGCTCCCTGCAGGAAGCCTGCTTCTCCCTCTCCTATGTCTCTCTACCTCTCTATATATATCTCTCATGAATAAATAAATAAAATCTTTAAAAGAAACAAATTCAATTTAGCTAACGTATACTGCATTATTAGTTTCAGGGGTAGAAAATAATGATTCATCAATTGTATATAACACCCAGTGCTCATTACATCAAGTGACCTCCTTAATGCCCATCACTACCACCCCCGCCTCCCCTCCAGCGACCCCCTCAGTTTATTTCCTAGAGTTAAGTGTCTCTTATGGTTTGCCTCTCTGTGTTTTTATCTTATTTTATTTTTCCTTCTTTTCTCCTATGTTCATCTGTTTTGTTTCTTAAATTCCACATATGCATCAATCCTTTTTTTTTTAAGTAGACTCCACAACCAACGTGGTTCTTGAACTCACCACCCTGAGATCAAGAGTAACATGCTCTACTGACTCTACTTCTCTAGCCAGACATCCCTTAAAGTTGGACTTTTTTTTTTTTTGACAACTTTTTTTTAAGTAGCAATATAAGTATGTGATTTAGAGATAAAGGAAGTAAATACCAAAATAATCAGCTGTGGGAGTGGGGAGGGTAAGGAGCGCTATCAGAGGATGTTTTTTATGGCAAATCTTTTTTTTTTTTTTAGATTTTATTTTATTATTTATTCATGAGAAACACAGAGAGAGAGAGGCAGAGACACAGGCAGAGGGAGAAGCAGGCTCCATGCAGGGAGCCTGATGTGGGACTCCATCCCAGGTCTCCAGGATCATACCCTGGGCCGAAGGCAGGCACTAAACGCTGAGCCACCCAGGGATCCCTATGGCAAATCTTATAGAACAATTCAGTTCTTTAAAATTCAGCCTAGGTATCTTTGATTTAAAATCCATATATTATTTATTGATTTCAAACCAATTAATAAAAAAAAGTATGTGCTGAAAAGCCAACTTCATGTTTGTTCCAACAGCAAGAAGGGTGAAGAGGAACAGAAAATGATACTCTCCATCCTTGTGTCTTTTCCTAGCAAACCCACCCTGTCCACATGCTATTCAAGTTGATGGCCTGGTCTTGAGCAGATGAAATAATGTACCCCAGCTTAAGGATAATGGGAACCAGATGGCCTCAGCCTTCTCAAAACATCTCATTTGTAGCTGCTTTTATTTATCTTCCACTTTTAGTTGTCTTTCTTTAGAACATTTTTAGATTTTACAGATAGTAAGAATTATTTTCTGAGAATCATAACATCACTATACTTGAAACATTCTTTGGGGCGTATGGATTCTACTTACCTACCTACTTCCTTCAGAATAAATTGAGTATATGCCTTTTACTTAAGAAGGCTGAGTGGGAAAGGGAATAGTCACTGCTCACTCACCTTAGTGTGTCTTACATTATATGTCTTACAGTCTTGGATGTGGAGCTTGTGGCTCTTAACCTTTTTTCAGTTATGAGGCCTTTCATCTAATTAAAGCTGTGGCTTCACTCTGTATACAGATTTTTGCATATACTTTCAGAGAATTACAGAGTCCCTGATGCCCATTCATGGATCACTTGAGTGTTCATGAACTTGTTAGGAGTCTGATCCATATCACTTGCTATACTAATAGATTCTGAATAAATGTTGAGTTAAATGAATGGATCCAAAGAGAGGGACTGTAGTTCCAGCTGACTTATTAGGTGAAAACAAGGACACACAATCAATGCACTGTTTTATTTTATGTCTTTGATTTTCCTCTCGGAATATGGAAAATTGGTTTTGAATCTCTTTCTCTATTTGCTGTTTGGATTCCGTCGGGCCTTACATCCTCCTCCATTTATCCTGAAGCAGCACAGAAAGAATGTTTTCCCTACTACCCAGACTCCTGAATTTCTAGCCTCAACTTGTAAAAAGTACTCTCAACAGTACATCTTGCTATTCTAAAATAAATAAATAAATAAATAAATAAATAAATAAATAAATAAATAAAGCTTCATTATGCCCAATTTGTTCCGCATATTCAAGGCTGCCATATGGCTTCAATGGATGTCTAGTGAAAATGTATTTAATATCTCATAAAACCTACATAAAGATGTCAAATGCCCGTAATTAAAGACGAATCCTCTTTGAGACATTGCTTTACCAATTAGCCACCTGGAGCTGTCTGGCCAAGTCCTAATCAATTAGGCAGTTGTGGACATTTTGAAGATGTACAAGTCCTAAGGAGAGTCGAGAATACTTATTAGCAAGTTGAGTAGTGATGATAGTGCTGGGATAACCGGGCTCCGAATGTTCTCATTAGGAAAATGCCTCGTTGTGGTCCATTTCTACTCCCTTAGGTAATCCCCATTGGAAGGAACGGCAACATTACCTGAGCCCTGTCCTGCATAGGATAATAAAACTTTCCATGGCCCTGCGAAGAGCAATACAGTAGAGGGCATAGAAAGGTACTTGAGGAATTAACCTTATTCTGTTGGTGGTCCTTCCCATTCTCCAAAAGGTCTCAATATGAGTCCTCACCTTGCATCACTGCCAGCTCCACAAGATTCCATCATCATTCCCTTCTCCATCAGTTAGTTCTCCAACCCGGTAAAAACAGCTGGGGGAATATAAATTTTAGTAAGCCTCCGAACTGCCCTGGGAAGACATATAAAACCAGGCAGAGAGATGTACATGTCACAATCCCAATGATTCTGCTTGTCGCTCCAAGTACATTCAGTTCATTCCCTTCCCCTGGCCTCTGCCTTCACCTGTTTCACCCCTGCACGTATGGCCACAATCTTATTTCCATGCTAGTGGTTTTTAAGCAATCAGCAATGAGCACCCTGAAGACTTGGTGATGGGTCACCAAGGCTTGTAGAATGTTTTCTATAACAGTAATCTTGTCTTCCCTTTTTGGCTACTCTAGTGCATGATTACTGACGTTGTTAAATTGAAACATGAGGACACTTGTTAGGGTAGAAAATGTTGTAAAGATGGCCAGAAATCCCAGATGTGAGCATATCCTTTAGTGGATCTCAAGAGGGACAGAAGGTGGAGGAGATGGTGTCAGTGCTGATATTACCAAGACCCCTCCAAGGGTGGTAAAGGTGCCAATAGAACAAAAGCCATAGGGGTGGTTACCTGGGAACCACTTGCCTTATGGATAGTGAGTTACTAGGAGACTGTTGATTTTTGCAGGTGTTCTTAAGAAAAAGAGTAAGAAAGTTGGACTTAACCCTAAAATAAAACTGAAACTTATGTTAAGAAACAACAGAATGTAGCACTATTTCAATTGCAATGGAATCTGGCTTTAGCTTTCACAAAGTAAAGGAAGTCTCAAATTACATGATTAAAACCATCTTCTTGAGGCTTAGGAGAAGAGTGGTCGGTGCATTTCCATTTTATGCAAGCCTTTTAAGGAGTGTTTATGCATTTACTGTCAGCGCCTTGACAGAGCACCATCTCCATCCCCACTGCCTCACAGGCTGGGCCAACTGCTCTCCACTTGCCAGCGCTGCCTCTGAGCAGGACCCATTACTCAGCATCTCCTCCGCATTTACATTTACGTAGAAGATTCTTCTGCTGTATTTTCCCATGTGCTCTTCTGTATCTTTGCCAGGGTCTTTCTCCTGAAGTGCTCCAGCTCTGGGTTCAAACATAGAAGTCAACTTCCTTGAAGCTAGCAGCCATTTTTTTCTCCATCTTCTGGTGGCGTTTAGGGCAATACTACAAATAAAAAGCCCATAAACTTGTGGACTGACTCACTAATAGATCTTTTTTCTGAGGTGCACGTCTCCACACTTTGGAACAGAATCCTGTTACTTAACTTCACTTAAATGTGTGTCCAAAGAGTTTCATGTTTCCTCATAGCCAATACTTAAAACAATGCCAGAACATAAAAGCACCTGATATTCCTGTCCTGTTTTGTTCTACCCCCCACACTTGACAAAGTCTCATTTTCCATACCTTCAGCCATTGTTTTTATGTGTCCACAACATAAGAATTGAAATGAACATTTATTGAATACTTCCCGTTTGCAGGATTTTGTGTTTAACATCTTTTCAGCCTTTCTCCCCAACATCAGCTCTAGGAAGTTGGTACATTTTATAAACAGGGAAACTAAGACAATGCATTTTATCCAGACTGGCTTAAAATTACCTACAAAAATAAGTAGAGAGGGAGTAAAGAAATGAAACAAGAGTGGCAGACATTGGTGGTTATTGAAACCAAATGGTGATTGATTATAATGCAGTTTCAAAATACTATTCCTGCTACTTTTGTAAATGTTTGGAAATGCCCATAAAGGAAAAGTGTTAGAATTATAAAAATACAACTAATTAAATTTAAAACTTGGGAGAAATAGCATCACTTCTTTATCTAACCTATGGTTAAGATTATTTGGGTACCTCTCCCTGTTATGGAAAATGCTCCTAATCACTGAGCTCTCCACTAGAAGTCCACTGAAACCCTGGGTCGTTTGTTTCCAACCATTATTACCTACCCATTGCCTTAAATTGTTCAGATTTCCTTTAGCTTTCCTCCTGAGTATTGCATGGAAGCCTGAGTTGTATCCCAGGAAGACATAAGGGGATGTCATTTCAAATGCCATGAAATAATCTTTTTGCACTGTTCAGTTGTGATAATGTGTGCATTTCCCTGTAGCTTCTCTCCAGTGTAAACTGCTCTTTTTCCATGTTGTCTGCGCCGCCACCTCATTTTCTTGTTGTTAACTGAAGAATTGTTCATCTCTATTTAGACTTCAGATCTGCATCTGCTTTATGCTGTTCCATCTGTTCTGCATTGTAGTTTCTTTGTAATATATTAGGTGCTGGGTAACATTTAAAGAGACAGTCAAGTTAGGATGAGCCTTGAGCTTTCTTTCTATCTCTCTGTATCTCTCTATCTCTTCTATCTTAACAGAAATAGAAATGGTGTTTGTCACCAGGCAGAAATCACTTTACCTTTGAAAATTTGTAAAACTGCTGTGTAAAACATTCTTTTTTCTCTCTCATTCTTTTAAGATTATTTTTCTCTTTACCTTCTTCCTTAGCACCACCCCAAACCCACTCTCAAAACTAAGTGACTTGGTGTCCCTGGGCAGATTGGAAGTCAAACACTTCCACACCAAAAGGACCCGTATATAATGGATTAGAAATTCAAGGATTCCCCATGTGTCTGCATGTCTCTGATGCTCGGGGTAAGGAGCTATTGATCAGAAAAGGGCAATTTCCAATTTTTGGCTTCTGAGTCAGCATATTTGAATTGAATTGAATCCTCTGTAGAGCAGCAGGATGATGCCTACCTTGTAGTATTGTCATGAAGATCACCTTTAAATTAAAAAGTTTCCAGCATAGGACCTGTCACCTCTTGCGGAAACTTCAGAAATGGTCAGTAGCTATAATTACTATTAATTCTATAAGTCACTGACAGCATGGGAAAGTGCTAACTATGGACCATAATAGCTACAAAAAAAAAAAAATCATGTGTTTTCTTGGTTGCCAAATTAAGTTGAAACCAATTTTCACATTAACAGCAGGCATTCACTAACTTAGAAAACACAGCTACCAACGAGGCTCCAAAAGAAGGTCTTTGAGGCTGATGCTCATTTAATGTGTCATATTCGCTTTGGGTGAAAACTTTTGCTGAAATGTGAGAGGATCGTTGGATTTATTTTTTCCTTTCTTGTCTACCCAACTGTCATTATGTGTATCCTCAGAGGTGGAAGTCTTCTGACCAGGGCTTGGTTAGGACAGGAGTTTCGTGCTTTGATTTTGTTTTGTGTTTGAGGTTTGTAATGAAGAATTCAGAAGGAGAATTGTTAGATGCTCTAGGGAAAGCACAGACGTCACCATGCTTCTGTTTTCTGAAAGTTGAAAATGACAAAGAACAGCAATGCTAATAAGTGGTACTGTGTCTAGTCGAGTTCAAAAAATATAATTCACTACTTCTGAGGAAATCGAAGCCTTTGATGAGAGTAGCTTTTTTGACAAATGAAAAAATTCTAAAACTAGCTGAAAAAAATTTTTGTACCATCTGTATTCATTCATTTATACTTTTAGCAAACATTCATTGAACATCATCTTTGGCCAGGTATATTGTTAGACACTGGGATGCTAAAATGAACAAAACTATTGTTAAAAGGAAAGGAGTGGCTCAATGACATGCTATAATTTTAGGAGAGTTTTGAAAAGGAGCTGATTGTAAATGTATGGACTGGGTTTAGATAAAGTCATAAGGATGGTGCTGGTACTCCAGGCATCATGACAGTGGCGAGCCGTTACCACACCTTGGCCTAAGTGGACAAGAGGAAGGAGTAAGTACTGGGACCTGGAGGAGGCTGGTCACAGTCAGCCATAGATAGATGCATGGCCTTATGCAGCAAGCTATAGGCAATCCAAGATGGCTTGCCCAAGGAGGTAGCCAAAGAGGATAAACTCTACCATTAGGCCTCTCCTACTATCTGAAACTCCTACCAGTGCTGCCTGTTGGCAGGTTCCCCACTGGTAACCAGAGAGAAAGGGAGCCCACTGGTGCAATTCACAGAGGTCAGCCTCCCCGGGCACAGAGCAGAGTGGAGAAGGATCTGGAAAGGGCAGAGGGAAAAATCAGCACAATATGACCTCCCTCAAGAGACTGCCGGTATAAGGTAGAAGACTGAGGCACAAGCAGATAATTTTTTTTTTTTTTTTTTTTTTTTTTTTTTTTTTTTGCATTTTCTTTTTTTTTTTTTTTATTGGTGTTCAATTTACTAACATACAGAATAACACCCAGTGCCCGTCACCCATTCACTCCCACCCCCCGCCCTCCTCCCCTTCTACCACCCCTAGTTCGTTTCCCAGAGTTAGCAGTCTTTATGTTCTGTCTCCCTTTGTGATATTTCCCACACATTTCTTCTCCCTTCCCTTATTTTCCCTTTCACTATTATTTATATTCCCCAAATGAATGAGAACATATAATGTTTGTCCTTCTCCGACTGACTTACTTCACTCAGCATAATACCCTCCAGTTCCATCCACGTTGAAGCAAATGGTGGGTATTTGTCATTTCTAATAGCTGAGTAATATTCCATTGTATACATAAACCACATCTTCTTTATCCATTCATCTTTCGTTGGACACCGAGGCTCCTTCCACAGTTTGGCTATCGTGGCCATTGCTGCTAGAAACATCGGGGTGCAGGTGTCCCAGCGTTTCATTGCATTTGTATCTTTGGGGTAAATCCCCAACAGTGCAATTGCTGGGTCGTAGGGCAGGTATATTTTTAACTGTTTGAGGAACCTCCACACAGTTTTCCACAGTGGCTGCACCAGTTCACATTCCCACCAACAGTGTAAGAGGGTTCCCTTTTTTCCACATCCTCTCCAACATTTGTTGTTTCCTGCCTTGTTAATTTTCCCCATTCTCACTGGTGTGAGGTGGTATCTCATTGTGGTTTTGATTTGTATTTCCCTGATGGCAAGTGATGCAGAGCATTTTCTCATGTGCATGTTGGCCATGTCTATGTCTTCTTCTGTGAGATTTCTGTTCATGTCTTTTGCCCATTTCATGATTGGATTGTTTGTTTCTTTGGTGTTGAGTTTAATAAGTTCTTTATAGATCTTGGAAACTAGCCCTTTATCTGATATGTCATTTGCAAATATCTTCTCCCATTCTGTAGGTTGTCTTTGAGTTTTGTTGACTGTATCCTTTGCTGTGCAAAAGCTTCTTATCTTGATGAAGTCCCAATAGTTCATTTTTGCTTTTGTTTCTTTTGCCTTCGTGGATGTATCTTGCAAGAAGTTACTATGGCCGAGTTCAAAAAGGGTGTTGCCTGTGTTCTTCTCTAGGATTTTGATGGAATCTTGTCTCACATTTAGATCTTTCATCCATTTTGAGTTTATCTTTGTGTATGGTGAAAGAGAGTGGTCTAGTTTCATTCTTCTGCATGTGGATGTCCAATTTTCCCAGCACCATTTATTGAAGAGACTGTCTTTCTTCCAATGGATAGTCTTTCCTCCTTTATCGAATATTAGTTGCCCATAAAGTTCAGGGTCCACTTCTGGATTCTCTATTCTGTTCCACTGATCTATGTGTCTGTTTTTGTGCCAGTACCACACTGTCTTGATGACCACAGCTTTGTAGTACAACCTGAAATCTGGCATTGTGATGCCCCCAGATATGGTTTTCTTTTTTAAAATTCCCCTGGCTATTCGGGGTCTTTTCTGATTCCACACAAATCTTAAAATAATTTGTTCTAACTCTCTGAAGAAAGTCCATGGTATTTTGATAGGGATTGCATTAAACGTGTATATTGCCCTGGGTAACATTGACATTTTCACAATATTAATTCTGCCAATCCATGAGCATGGAATATTTTTCCATCTCTTTGTGTCTTCCTCAATTTCTTTCAGAAGTGTTCTATAGTTTTGAGGGTATAGATCCTTTACATCTTTGGTGAGGTTTATTCCTAGGTATCTTATGCTTTTGGGTGCAGCAGATAATTTTAATACCCACAGTAATTAACATGGTACTGATATCTACAGAATAATAAGAGAGGCTGGATGACAAAGCTAGCAGCTCTGCGGTACTAGGGAACATTTATTCTGGATCTCAAAAAATGAGTACAAGTTTGCTGGATGACAGAGGAAGAAGGAGGAATAGCACAAGGGGCAGAGGAAAAGGCAAGTATATAAATCACACAAATGGGCAAAGCCTGTTAGAAATCAAGCATGACTCTGGTGCAAGGTATATAGGACAAAGGGAAAGGACTTGGGATTCTGCAAGGCTTTGTTTGGACTGGAAGAGAATATTATCCAGAATCACTGCAACATGTCCAGCAAGCAAGTAAGATACTTCTGACCTGCAGGCTCTGAGAGAGGAGGTGTCTGTACATGCAGCACTTAGGATAGCATATGGCACATGTCCCATGCTCAATAGCTCTTTGGAAAATGGATGACAAAGTGAACCTAAGTCCCAAGACTGCATTTTAATTTATTAAAATTAAATTTGATATGGATTAGTTGTGAGTACTATTTTGATTCTTCTTTTTTGTTCTGGAAATAAGTAGATCTGCAGAAAAGTAGTTTTGTGGAACAGGCATAGGATGAGGAGTCAGGACATCTATTCTTCACTAGAAATATCATTTAGCCTTCTCTGTCTCAGCAATCCTGTCTGTAAAGTGAAAATTGTGCTCACTCCCTCAGCTATCTCGTAAGATTATTGTGGAGATCAAATAGATCAAAGGTGCCTTGACAGGTATAAAGAACTTGACAGATAAGATGCAGTGATGCCTCCTCCTCCTGCATCAGTAGCTTCTGAGATGAGCCACATAAGTGAATTTTTCAAATAATGTAATGTTCCATTAACAAGGGTTCCTCATTCTCAGCACTATGTTCATTTGGAAGCAGAGTACTTCTCAGCAGCCGGAGTTGGGGGATGGAGTTCTACGCATTACAGGATATTTTGCAGCAGCCCTGGCTTCTTCTCATTGGCCATCAGCACCCACCCCTGCCCTCTACCCCTGCAGCTGGTTGTGACAACCAAAAATGTCTCCAGACTGCCAGATGTCCCCTAGAGGGCAAAATCATTCCCTGGTTGAGAACCACTGCATTGAACATTCATTTTTCAACCTTAACCATTCTAGATGGAAATCTTTCTAAAATATGTTGGTCACATCCCTGCCCATTGAACATGGTCTCCTGAGTTGCTACATGAGAATACTGGCTGCAAGAATCAGAACATGTTCAAGGTGTCTTAGAATTATTTGCTCATATCCCTGGTCTGCTATATTTTTGTAGGCCTTGTGCCTGCATTTCATGCATTTTCTTTTCCCTCCCTCTCTTCCTGTGAGGCTGACAGCTGTCATTTTCCCGTAAGCTTCGAAGTGTACTAATTTGCTATTTCTAATCTGCTGAGGATTTAAAAAGCAGTTAGCTAGCTTTCCTAGAACGCATCTCAAATGAGAATCAACAGTCCCTGAGTTTGGGTGTTCAGGAGCCTGGCAGATGGACTTGGTCTGTGTGAGCTATGCAGTGGCCTTACTGTTCTCACTTCCTAGCTCCTCTGCTGCTAGAGACATCTGCCAAGTAAGTATGGTGTCATCTTGATTATTATAATGTGACTGTATGATGTTACAAACATCAGCTTTCCCATATCCTTGATTTAGGATGAAATAAGAGGGTGTGGATATCTGATAACAGTTCAAACATCCCTGCCAATTGCATACTAACACTACAGAGAACAATTAGTCTTTTACTTTTCCCACCACCTTCCTCACTCCTGCTTCTATCTCATAGAAATTATATGAGGGGCAGTGCATCATTTGTATTATCTGTGAGGCTGCACCGAGCATGGTAGAAAGTAAGCCAATAAGATAGCTTTGAGATCTTCAAATAAGTCTGATGTATTAGCACCTCGTCTAGTGGTGCCAGGCACGTAGTAGGCCTGTCTGTGGAAGAGAACCCCTGAGTAAACACGAGAATATAGCCTCACTTTTCAGGTGTCAGTGGGAAAAAACTCATGTGAGGTGTGGCAAGCCAAAGATAAGGATTTCAAAACTCCAGATGAGGAAAGTGGTTTGTAGTGAAAGCACGGGCTAATCTCTAATGTCACAGATAAAGAGAGAACTGTAATAGTCCCAGAGACAGGGAAATAAAATGACTGAACGTCAGCCGGTTTCCTGTTCCACTGCAGTTCTCTTGAAAGTTCGCTGATTGGGGATGGCCCCGTGGATTCCAGCTCGCAGGACAAATCCGCCTCCCATTATTTCCTCCGTTGCAAATGCTGGTGTTTTTCACTGGGCAGGAGGAAAGGTTAAGATTCTCAGTGTCTGCCTGACACCGGTGGGTAGGATTCTCAGGTATCTCTAACAGCTCACTTGTTCACGTTGTTAGGCTATTTCTGTCTCCTGTAGCAAGGAATAATCCTTCACACCAGAATAAAGCAACCTGTAGGGGAACTTTTACCTGAATGGTGTGCAAGGTCAGAGAAAAGCATCCCATTTAAAAATGGCTCTGTACATAATAAGAAAGGGATCCGTGTCCAATAGGACTCTAAACATCGGCAGAGGAATTGACTTGCTGCATTTTCTCAAGGTCATGACTGGTCTTAACAGTCCCCATGGGTGACAAGTTTCCAGATGGTGATTCTGGACCAGCCAGACCCTTGAGAAAGGAAGCCAAGCCTAAGCAGTTTGCTCCGGGGAATATGAAACCTGAGATCATGCTGGTAGCAAGATCATCCTCAGGGCTTGTCCCAGAGTCCATGCTAACCCCAGAGTATGTCATCTCCTGAATATGCTGGGATGCTGTGACTTGCAGATTTTATCCAGTCACTTCAGTAAGGAGTTCCATTGAAGCCATCAAGACAATCTGACCTGGCCAAAGTCAGGAAAAGAGCCAGTTCTCAAAATATAAATTCTTAGAACATAGTAACCATCTATTTGTATTTTCCAAAAAGGCAACAGTAGTCAGAAAACATCTATGTGTCTTGGGCTCTGCAATCTCGACATTTCAGATAGGTCACTGGTTAATTGGGCTGGGTTAATGGTTCTTTTCATTATGGTGACTTTTGACCATCTTTCTGGCAGAAGGGGCCTGATTAAATCATGAGCTGCCGTGGACGAAAGATATTGCTTCTATGGCATTTAGCCTCCCCAGAGACTACAGAGCAGGAATTACATGGAGTGACTTTGGAACATGGTGGGAACTTAGCTTTGTTTTGTCTACATTCACAACAAAGAGCACCAGTCAGTGGTTCTGAGTGCCTTTTCTAAGGAGATGATTACACAGAATCTGTGGCAGTTTCTTGAGGCCAGTGTGTCTACAGTGGGAGCAAACAGGGGATTGGGCTCAGGATTAGAAAACTATCAGGAAATGAGGGCTGAGGGGGGTTGCTTAGGCAAAGGTGGGACCTGTGCAGTTGATAAATGAAAAACTCTTGGTTGAATTCTTGCAATCTGCTCGAATCCAAAGTATCCTAAAAGAAAAACTCCTTGAGCAGTGAGTCTGTGACTCAAAAAAAATGCAGAGGCTTTAAAGAGAGCCAGAGATGTTAAAGAGGTCCTGCTGCCCATTTCATAATCATTTATTGAGTCCTTGCTAGGTGCTCACCATTTTCATATCTGTGATTTAAGAGAATTTTTACAAGCCTTTGAGATGTGAATTATTATCTTTATTTTGAAGATGGGAAAATGAGGGCTTCGTCCCCATTTGTCTTACACACCTTAGACTGAAATGACCTGTAGTAGCGCCTTATTTAGGAATGGTAGAACCAAAATTGGAAAAGTGATTTTCTGATTCTGTTTTGTCCATTTTCTACTAGATGAAGTTCTTCTTATCCTTCATAAGTTAAATTAGTTTTTGAGTTCTAGTCCAGGAAACCAAACACCAGGAATAATCCTGTTTCAATGAGGGGGTAAAAAACAAAAGTCTTCTCAGAGGAAATGTAAAAAGAAGTCAACACATAGTCCATTTGTTACTTGTAGACTAACCACATGTTTACACTGGTTATAAAGAATAAGTTCTGTATATAGTAAGTAAATACATGTGTAGGGGTGTGTGTATGTGTGTGTGTAACCTATTTATTTATGTATTCTGTACCCACTACACACAGAAAAATTCTGAAAGAATAGACATTAAAATGTTAACAATAGCTATCTCCAGAAAATAGGGTTTAGGGTCTCTTCATCTTATTTATTTATGTGTTTGTTGTTTGTTTATTCCTAATCTAAAATTTGTTTCCTATAACGGAAATGGAGCACAAAGTATATTTCTCAGAGACAAGAAATAAAGAAGCCACACACCTGGCTTGTTTTAGATTCAGATGTATTTGATTTTCCCTCCTGTAGTTTGTTCTTTCATCAATATTGGTTTCATTACAATGATGCAGCACGAGTGATCAATTTGAAGGTGATTCTTATTAAAGTTTGATCAGGTATCAAGATTACAAAAGCATCAACTCAATAAAACTGAAGCCCATTGTGATAATTAGGATTGAGAGAACATTTGGGGAAGTCACTATGGGGAAGGAATAGAAATACCTAATCTAGAAGACCCTCACTGAGAGGCATCATTCTCGGGAAGGGGATGAGCAAGGAGAAATTAACACCAGAATTGTCCGTCACAACCCCTGAAATCAGTCTGGGAGAGGAATAAAGGACAAATCTCAAAGAAGAGCCCTAGAAAGATAGAAAAACATAGGCCAAGGAGACTAAGTAAAAACAAGTCCTGAGCTGTGTGGTGGAAAGTTTGAGGAACAGCACCTACATGCACTGGGCACTGGCGTGTTTGAAAGCCTAGTCATGTGGTGTGATCATGTAGGAAGCAGAGGGATTCTCATGACTCATTTGTCATGGGAAGAAAGGGGCAGGCGAGTGGCACAGTAGGGGTGGAGGGGTGCAGGCGTGTGTAGGAGGAAGGAGCAAAGCCCCCAAGACAGAGCGAATGGAAACAATTTAGATATGTGTTATTAATTATTGTCTCCAAAGAGCTTGGTGTGGCAAGACAGATGATGACATAGGGGGTATTACTTAAATCCCTTCCAACATAGCTCACTGTCTCTTTCCATGTGGCATGAATCATAATCTCTGGAACTTTCTTGTTTCGAACAAGGAGGCTGCAACACTGATAAAGGCTATTGGGGAGATTGAGTGTTACATCACCTCCATTTTTGCAACTGTTCTTCACCTTCCTGTCAACCCAAGCCTGAAAAACCCCAGGGTGGAAGCATTTGCTGCAACCTAATACTTGATAAATAGGGTATTGACTTGAATGATTTTTCAAAACTTAGATTATATTCTAAAATGAGTGGTTTCTGGCCTCTATTCCCACCATCCTTCTCTACATCTTTTATCTTTTTCCCACAGCAGATGTGGCCAATTTTCGCATAGATGGAATCTATTTTACTTGCAAGAGAGTATGGTTTAAGCTTTATTATTGTTATGGTGGTGGTTGTCATTGTCATTTCAACTTCACCTATTTCTAGAAAGTGAGACAATTTTCTTGGATACAATAGAACCTTTCAACAAGATTGAAATGTAAGAACTTTTTAATAGAAGGGATAGTTACAAACTGTAAGCCCAAGTGTCACATTTTCCATTCTGGGCATTTTCTTCTTGGTGCGTAGCAGGTACTTGATAAACCTTTTAATATTAAGAATAATGGGTTTTGATTTCACATAATACACCTCTCTGTTGCCTATTAGTGTCCTATCCATTGGTCACATTATCTTCCTTTTCTGGGGCCACCTGGTGTTGGTTGGGAGATAGGTTAGTTGATTAATTAATGTGTTAATTCAACTAACTGATCACATGCTAAACCACAGATTATGTGAGGCCTGGGGAATGCATCACTACCCTGCATACATCTCAGCAGCAGTAACATCATTAGGAACATAAACATCCCCAAATTCCTGCTGTCTACCAGCCATGGTTCCCAAGACAAGTTGGGGACCTACTGTTTGCAAGACAACTTGCTAAGCCATGAGATACAAAGACTCTATAGGATATCCTCATAAGTACAAGAAGAATGTAGAGTATTTTATTTTGGAATAAAAATACATAGTGCAGAACTTTATCATATTTTACTATAGATAATTTGCACTGAAGTGGTACGAAATCTATCTTGTCATTCATATTTTGGCACTGAGAAAACCGAATTTTGTATCTCAAAACTTAGAAACATGATGTATTAGTCTAGGTTGTCCAGAGAAATTGAACCTATAGGAACAGAGAGAATGACAGGGGAGGGGGGGCTGATTTACTGTAAGAAATCAATTCACACAATGATGGAGGGTGAGAAGTTGGCAGGCTAGAAGCCCAGGAGATCTGATAGCATAAGTTCTAATTTAAGTCAGGAGCCTGAAGCAGGAGAAGACTGATATCCCAACTCAAAGACAGGAAGAGAGAATCTTATCTATCCAGTCTTCTCTTCTACTGAGGTTTTCAATGGATTGGACGAGGCCCACCTACACTTAGGAGGGCAATCTCCTTTACTCACCCTACTGATTCAAATGTTCATCTCATCCAGGAACACCCTCACTGGCACAGCCAGAAATAATGTTGAACCAAACATCGAGCTGACTTGTGAAATTAACCATCATATGTGACTTACCTGCTATTGCACTCCCATGAAGAGGGAGTCTAAACCACACTGCCCTTCCACAAGGTTTCTCATTGAAACATCAGCCACTCCCAACTCTGCTTAGTTTTGGCACACATAAAAGATGGACTATGTTTGGATGTGCATTATCTAGGGTTGGCTCGCAAAGAATATCCCATCTCTCCGCATTGGCCAAAGGGCTCTCCCATTTCTCCGATGGGAGCTTCCTGGTCTCCCCCATCAGAGCTGCCCAAGAGGTGCCTGTGCTCGGCTCAGCTTCTCATTACGTGGAGCCCCTCTTCCTTTCTCTGTGCCATCACACTCTGCTTACCCCATGGCCATGTTCCATAGCAATTCCCACAGGACCGGGCCCACTGCAGGGATTAGCACAGCAGCTGGGTCCCACAGAGGACAAAGGATGGGACTTGCCTTATCTCTGAAGGCTTGGCACAGCCTCCAGCTCGTGTGGGGATGGGACAGCTTGGGCCTCCTGTGTGTTCCCAATGCCTGCCTGGTACAGTCACTGGCCTTTAATAGACAATCCATCAGGATTTGCTAGATGAAGGGAAGAGAGGGCAGGAAGGTGTGGGGAAGGAGAGATGTGGAAGAGGGAAACAGACAAAGAAAGGGGAGTAGAAAAAGTGAAGCGTAAGAGAAAGGAGAAGGAAGGAAAAAGAAATGAGAACAACCAGAGGGAAGAAAAGAGAAGCCCAAAAAGCAAGCAAGGCAGCAGAAAGGGTGCTGGGGCTGGGCAGGGTAGGTGCATGACCCTACCCCAGGTAGAGGAGCACCATCTGGACCCAAGAGGAGACGACTCTGAACAAGTCACCAGCCTTTGTGGACCGTGGAGGAAGGCTTTAACATGTGACAGGAGGGGATCAGGCCAGATTCCCCAGAGCCCCTCTCTACATGAGCACCCCTGCTGCCACGCTGGTCTTCCAAGGATTGACAGAAGCCACCTGGCAGCCAGCCCTCTGACCCAACCCCATTCTCCGTTCATCTTCCCCGTCTTTATTTCTTGCTAGGTGCAGAAGTGCCCTAAATGAACGACATAGGGAAGAAAGCACAACTACAGTTTCCATAGGAGCTAAATTGCAGCACACAGAGAGAATTTGAGGACAAATCTGACTTCCCGTAGCCTCTTCTTTAAATCCAAGATCCACGCAAATGCAAACCTCAGGTTCCGCCTTCTGCAGCACTCAGGCAGAGCCCGACTCAGAAGCTTCAGAAAGGAGAATGTAAAATGAAATATAGATATTTATAATTGAAGTATCTCTCCCCCTGGGTATCTGTCTCTCTCTCTCTTTTTTAAACGAAAATTCAGTCAACTGAATATTTAGCTCCCCAAGGAAGACTCAGCTGTCGATTACACTGTGCGTATGGGGAGACACTCTAACCGAAAATGACACCTGCTCATGGCTAATGATCACCTTGCACAGGATCAGTACAAGACAAGGTCTTTGAGGTCGGCCCCTTTTGAGCTTCGAATTAGATATTAGATACAGAATATAGCTAAAAGCATTTCGTATGAGCCTGCAAACCAAATGGGCGCCGGATCCAATTTTATACATGTACAGGTATATCAAATAAATTTAATTTCCCCATTGAAGATGCTTGCTTTTAATTCTGGGGCCAGCAGTGCAGAACAGTTTTGAAGATTAAATTTCCATTCCGCGAAAGAAGTAGTCGGGGATAGAACTTCTAAAGCAAGAGTAACCAAAAAGCAAAGATTTTCGGAGCTCACAGAGAAGGTGGGGGCGGAGGAAGATCTAGGGAGCACTAGACAGATGAGAAACCTTCAGGGGCGAGATTACCCCTGCCATCTTCTTTCAAATCAGATAATTACCTTATTTATAACCAAAGCAGGGATGACTTTGATAACGTGATTGCAGCATGGGGACCCTGCTGTTATCGGAGATACCTGGTGCTCCTCTGTGTTATATGTGACTGCCCAACATCCTTAAGGCATAATTTTAAGACCAAACTTAAAGGTTTTAAATAATAATCCTAAATCACTTCTTCCAGAAAGGGTTTCCTAGTTTCGGCCATCATCTGACCACTCCAGCTTGTGACTCACAGACTCAGACCAGGTGCTCATCTCCCTGACGGCAACTGGAATGTGACGTAGTGTTGCCTCAGGGTTAAGCCCTGCAACCTCAGGCAGTTTGCTTAACCTCTGTGTATTAAGGTTTTATGCATTTTAAGTGGAAATAATAATAGCAGGAACAGGAGGATTGAGTGCAAAATATTTAAACCGGTACTTGGCACACACAATAAATGTCATAAGGTAAATATCACAGGGCTGTGGGGGACAGACCCTGTCTTTGACTCTAGAACTTAGCCCAGCTTAGCAGCAAAAAAACAATTGATTGGCTGGCTTTCAATCTCAATGTTTCATCTGCCCAGCATTCCATACTTCAAGCCCTGTATGGGTTTTGAGGGGCACTCAGCAAACTGAGCAAGTTTACTCTATGCCCATGTATTGTGTGCCCACCGCATAACAAGTTCCAGGTCCTCGGTAGAAAATATTCTAGTTTATCCTATGTAACCCTCTTATGTTTTCTGATCTAAATATTAGGAAAGTGAGACACAGAGTTTAAATGGCAGATTTAAGGTGATAAGCAGGTGTTTAAAGAGACAGGATTTTAACAGGGCCCTCGAACTCCATGCTTTTCCCACTTTCATGTACCAGGGATTGGATGTCCAAATGGTGTGCCGGCACCCTGGCATGCTCTGCCTACTGACACAGACGGCTCCCCCATGTGATCGAGGTGATTCTGAGGCAGCCTAACTGCCTGTCCCTCCTGCCCCAGAGGCCAGACACTCCCCTTAAATTCAGACACGGGGGATTTGTTCAGCTTTTCCTGCAGCCTCCCATCAGGCCTCCCACCCCAAAACCTGGAGCATGGTATCGCCTGTTTGCTTAGAGGCTCCAGGTCACCCAGTTAGTGACAAGGCCAACAGCAAGCACTCTGGGCCTCGAACGCCTTCCACCCATGACTCCATCAGAAGTTTGTGGTGTGGTTGAAAAATAATCCTATTTAAAGTTTATGTGTCATCTGTGCTCACTCTCAGGAACCATCGCTGCTGCTACAAGCAGGAGCGAAGGGAGCCTGCTGGCATATAGACAGTACACAGAAATCCTAGAATTACTGCATGTCTTTTATTAATGAGAAGCTAGCTGCCGTTAGAATTATCTTTTTTGCTTTCTAAAATACAAAATCTTTTAGGAATTACTGTTGTATAGGATTTCTAAAGTGATTTATGAGAATTGAAAACTGCTGGTGAAGAAAAATATGTATGTGTGTATGGATATATATGTATATTCCTTTTTAATAAAGTGAAATAACTCAGTTCAAGTAGTATTTTGACAATAAGAGCAGTTCCATTCAACGGATGGTCCTTGAGCATGAACAGATTCTCATGAATAAAGAGGTGCTCATAGCTGTATTTATCTTACAATGGATTTGTTTTAGTGAGTTGAGTATTTTAAGGAGAAGCGTATGTTAAGGACTTAAAAGAATGTTTTAATAAAGATTTCTGGGGCCTTTTGTTAGTACTGATCATATTTTAATTGGCCTCCATTTGTTGCACTTATGTTTCAGAAGAAGGTGTATGTCTTCTGATGTTTAAAAAAAACAAAGTCACCTACTCATTAATCATTTTATCAGATAGTGGCCAAAACAGACAGTGAACTAAGACCAGGTTGGCCATTATACAGTCTTATTACCATCAGATCCTGCCTGTGCAATGGCAGACGTCAAAAATCAATCTGAGCAATCTAACAGATGCCTGGGTGGCTCTGTCGGTTAAGCTTCTGCCTGCGGCTCAGGTCATGATTTTGAGGTCCTGGGATCAAGCTCTGAGTTGGGTTCCCTGCTCAGCAAGGAGTCTGCTTCTCCCTCTCCTCTGCTCCTCTTCCCTCTTGGGCTCTCTCATGCTCTTTATCTTTCTCAAATAAATGAATAAAATATTTTTTTTTAAATCTATCTGAGCAATCTTAACATTCTTTTCAACACTACTCTTCATGCAACACCACTCCTATGTAACACCATACTTGAAGAGTTCCCAAAGCCTGAGACCAGGGCATTTGACTCCAGTTCCCCACCATTGTGAGTACATGTTATTCATTGCCTGGAGGCCTATCTAGTCCCTACTCCACCCTCATAAAGCATTGTTTACACACACACACACACACACACACACACACACACACACAAAGACACCAACCCATTGCTGTTGGCCACCAGTCTGAACCTGGGCTAACAATCTTTTTGTCTTTCCATAGTTGGAGCCAATGTTCATACAAGAGTCGCCAAGAGTAAGAATAGGATTCCATGTGGAATAATAAAAATTGAAATATTCACTGTGGAAATCACACCATGTGATCCATATATTATCAGCAGAAATGGAATAGTAGCTTTCAGAGTAGGAAAATAATTGACCATTTGGAGTCAGGCTCCAAATGTGTAGGGTAAGGAAAGCACAGTTCCTACTGTATATAAAGTTCATGTCTTCCGCTGCTGAAATGTCCTTACTCATCTATCTGCAGAGACATTATCCCAGTCTGCCACTTACCATCTCTTACCCTAACTTCTATAAAACTCTCAGCCAACAGTAAGCTTGTCAAGGGCAGGGACTGTGTCTGTTTCCTTATCATTCATTGTTATGAGTGCCTAGTACCATTTGGCATCATGAGTATGTGTGAATGATTTCATCCTCCCTAACTGAGCTCCCTGCCTCCTCTAATTATATCTTCCACCTTACAGCTATATGTAAATCTAGATACATAGATACTCTCCTGCCTAAAACCTTATCTTCTTTTCACCCACTGAGTGAAACCCAAATTGCTCTCCAGCTACATTGCTAACCAGCCAAGCATTGCACTTTATTATCTAGTAATACTAAACTTTGAAGTTCCCCACAAAAATCATATAGTTCATGGTGTTGTGTCTTTACTCCTAAGGTTCCCTCTGCCTGAAACTCTTTTCCCACCTAACTCTAGTTCACCCTTCAAAACTCATTTCTTTAGAAATGCTTCCCTTGGGGTACCTGGGGGGTTCAGTTGGTTGAGCATCCAGCTCTTGACCTTGACTCTGGTCATGATCTCAGGGTCATGAGATTGAGTCCCATGTAGGGCTCCCTGCTCAGTGAGGAGTCTGCTTCTCTTCTCTCCTTCCTCTTTCCCCCATTAGCAGGCTTATACTCTTTCCCTCTCTCTCTCTCTCTCTACCTCTTGCTATAAAATAAATAAATCTAGGAAGAAAAAAAGAAGAAAGAAAGAAAGAAAGAAAGAAAGAAAGAAAGAAAGAAAGAAAGAAAGAAAGAAAGAAAGAAAGAAAGAAAGAAAGAAGAAAGAAAGAAGAAAGAAAGAAGAAAGAAAGAAGAAAGAAAGAAAGAAAGAAAGAAAGAAAGAAAGAAGAAAGAAGAAGAGAAGGAAGGAAGGAAGGAAGGAAGGAAGGAAGGAAGGAAGAAGAGAAGGAAGAAAGAGAAGAAAGAAAGAGAAGAAAGAAAGAAAGAAAGAAAGAAAAGAAGAAAGAAAGAAAGAAAGAAAGAAGAAAGAGAAAAGCTTTCCTGTATCCCAGAGTTAGGGTCAATGCCTCTCCTCTAAAATTTCATGTCACTCTGTTCATATTTTTATCATAACACTCACTTTATGATATTGGAATGATCTATTTTTATATTTCCTTAAATGATAGTGTTTTTGCTGCATGATACAGAAAATCCAACTCAGAATATATTGGTCCACATAAATGAAGAGCTATGAGGCTTCAGGTATACTTTAATCCAGAGATTCATAGTCACTAGGCTTCATTTTTATGTATTTCTTTTGGCCCTGTCTTCCTAGATTTACCCTCAGATTATTCCCTCATGGTATCAAAGTGATTGCCAAGTTTTCTCAATGATATCCAAATGACAAGAAAGAATTTATCTTTCCCTCACTAGCCAATGAAAGCTCTAACTGATTAAGTCACTGAAAAGACTAGTGCCCTTCCCTAAACCAATCATGAGTACAAAAGAAATGAGAGTCTGCTCATTGGCCAAGACTCTGTGGCTGAAAGGTTCAGATCCTTGTAGGAAGGAGTAAGAAGTAAAGATACTTTGGAAGCCATCAACAATATTAAGTGTACTTTCCAATGAGACCAGGCTCCTGATGGTCTTGCATTCCCTGCCACAGTCGTCTTTGGGTTCCAAGTATGTAGCACAGAGCTTGCAACATGCAGAGCAGGTCATCAATTTATATTTGCTTACCTGGAGGAAATTGACCCTTCCTGGAACTGAAAAACACATCTGTATCCATGCCCACCTTTATCTATGCTTCTCACTTTAGCCCTGCCGATCCACCTCCATGCTGACTACTTCCTACAGCTACTTCTTACCTTTCCACTTTATGAAATCTGCTTAAAATGAGTCCCCACTTCCCTTATCCTGGGTTGTTCTTTCTCAATCAAATTCACCTTAACTGCACTCACCTCACCCCCACCCCAATTCCAAAAAGATCTTGTTTAGAGGTTCTCTAAAGTTTCCCTGCAATTTGAAGATTCTGTGATAAATGTACAAACATATCGCCCCAAATGATGGAAATATCAAAAAAAGAATGGTTTGTCAGCCAGTCTTTTTATTTATTTAATATTCCCTGAAGGTAGCTGCTATATGTCTTTTGATTGTTTCTTCAAAAGAAAGAGCATAACAGAGTACAAAGAGACTAGACTTTGCAAACAGGCCTGGGTCAAATGCTGGTACCATCACTTCTTAACTCTGTGAAATGTTGGGCAAGTGATTTAATCTTTCTGAGCTCAGCCCCCTCCTGTGTCAAATGGGGATAATAATACTCACCTCCCAGGATTATAATAAGGGTTAAATAAGATAAGCTATTTAATGTGGCTGGGACAGTACACGGTCAATTGATGTCACTTCCCTCCTCTCTCTGTGCCATCCAGAGTGCATTATTGGCACATCTAACTTGAGTTCCACAATTCTTTCCAATTTTCCTGTGATCCAGGCTGTTGAAGAAGCTCATTGTTACTGAAGGTTAGTCTGCCCTCCCAATGTCTAAGCATGGGAAATTGAGACTCGTTAGCAATCTTTGAGAACTTCTCCAGTTCTCTCCAAAGGCTGATATCTGCCTACTTTGGCATGCCCTGGTTTTGTTTTCTGGGTGAAGCAGAAAATAGCTTGCCAGCTGTGGTCACTTTAAAGAAATAGATAGGATGGTGTGAGAGTCAGGACCACCTAAGAGTCTACAAAGCTTTAAGTGTCCTCAGGGTCCCTCCATCTCGAAGTTCTGGCTTCTGCACATGCTGTCTCCCTGATATAAAACTCAGCATCATCTCCTAGTTCAAAAAATAAACTTTACTTAAAATTGTGGCAGAGAAGGGAAGTTCTTTATCGACCTCAAACAACATCAAATTTTATCATTAAAGATCCTGTTTCTAGAACCCCACATAGGGCTGTTACCTGGTTATTCCTTCAGCCCTTCTTACCTCCTCTGGATTCCTGTCTCAGTAATCTCTTCCCAGTGTTTGCTCTACTTTCCTTTTGGGAGCAAACAAAATCTCATTCAATGTAGTTTATCATCAGTTTTTGTGATTTTGACAACTAATCTCATACCCTGGGAGCTCATCAAAAAATTTTATTGAACAAAGATAGTTCCCTTCTTCAGAAGAATTCTAATGTCAGCTATTAGTAGTCATTATTAATAACATATTCATCTCATATATAAATGTGAATGGATTTTTTTTCTGCAAAATGTACAGAAAGGGCTATCCCATGGAAAGGACTGCAAATGTTCTAAAATTCTAGTGACTACAAAACAGAAACTACTGGCTTTATTTGACACCTGAATAGGAAGAGGGCAGATATCTTAAGTGTTCCTTACCAGTGGACTTCCAAGAGGAAAACAGATTTGGCAGCCCTTAGACTAAGACATTTTTTAACATTTGTATTTCTTGGGGAAGCCAATGAAAAAAAATCATTACCCAAGTATACCATTTTCTCTCTCTTTGTACAGAATTCTTTCTTTTGGTAAATACAGTTGCCAAGGCTCAACTCTTTAAAGTTCTGCCCCCTTTCTATTTTCATGACAAGGACAACTAGAAACAAGGACTTCCAGTTATCTTTCAGGGACACGAGTCTTTACAGCCCCACACCATGGGCATGTGTGCAGATTACGAAGATAGAAAGACATGGCACTTATTTTTAATATTTTGCCATCTCTACATCCAGCATGGGGCTCAAATGCCCAAGAGTCACATGCTCCACCAACTGAGCCAGCCACACACTCCACCTGTCTTCAGGATTCTTAAGTAAAGTCATTTGCCTTTGTCCATCCTCAGTAGTTAAGAAATAGAACTACCCTACAAGCCAGCAATTGCACCACTAGGTATTTACCCAAAGGATACAAAAATACTGATTCAAAGGGACACATGCACCCCAATGTTTATAGCAGTATTATCTCCAATGGCCAAATTATGGAAACAGTGTAAATGTCCACAGATTGATGAATGGATAAAGAAGATGTGGTATATATATAATGAAATATTACTCAGCCATAAAAAAGGACAAAATCTTGTCATTTGCAATAACGTGTTAGAGCTAGAGAGTATTACACCAAGCAAAATAAGTCAGAGAAAGATATACCATATGGTTTCACTCATACGTGGAATTTAAGAAACAACAACCAAAGAAATGAGCATTGGGGAAAAAAGCAAAAGAGAGGCAAACCAAGAAACAGACTCTTAACTTTAGAGAACAAACTGATGGTTACAGAGGGAAGATGGGTGGGAGGATGGGTTAAATAGGTGGTAGGGATTAAGGCATGTGATGACCACTGGGGAGTTGTATGGAAATGTTGAATCACTATATTGTACATCTGAAACTAATATTGCAATGTATGCTAACTGGAATTTAAATAGAAACTAAATTTAAAAAAGGAATGTATGTCCATTTTGTCCATTATGGAAAGTCTAGAATATGCAGATGCACAAAAGAAGAAAATAATAGTTGAATCCCTTTCCAGAAGTATATAGAAATAACCACTGTTATTATTTCATTGCAGATGCTTTTGACTTTGCAGGTGTATATGTTCACTTGGGTATATAGTTTTTATAAAAATGAATCATAGTTTTTACATGAAGGTTTTCTTTTTAGACATCAGGTACACAGGGTTGACTTAACGGCACTACTTGGTTCATGGCATACAATTTTTTCAGGTCTTTCAAAGGACTCTTGTTGGGTTTACCTCTCCTTTCTTTTTCCAAATTTCATTTCCAATCCTACCCACCACCCACTTAAGCAAAAACTCCAGTGTGTTTGATATATTATTAATATATACTGTCATTTTGTATGAATGTTTATAATCCATTATAAAAACAAATGATATATAACAAATGATATTGTGTTATAGACCTTCCAGTTTCTTTTTTTCCATTCAATATTTGAAACCTCTCCGTGTTGCTTGCTATATGTATATCTAGTCTATTGTCCTATTATTGCTCCTTAGCATTTTCTCACATTTCACTTAGCTACAACCCTACATATGCTTGGGTTGCCTCATACAAAGACCTGGGAAGAATTTATCTACTCTGGACCAAGGGTGGAGATTCCTGGGTCATAAAGGTACCTTTGTGTCTAATTGCACCAGTTGGTGCCAGATTATTGCTCATAAGGGTGAACCAGTGTATATTCCCTCTGGAGTGGTTGTCATTATCTAGATTTCTAATTTTTGCCAATCTGATAGGTGTAAAGTGGTATCTGGCTGTTTTACCTTATGTTTTCTGATAACCAAGGAATTTGAGCATAGCCTTTCATACTTCTTAGGCAGTTAGATTTCCCCATTCCAAGATTAGACTTTTTAAAGCCTTGGATTATTTAGGATGGAAGTTTTCCTGCCTCTTGTTCTGCTTATTTGTCTGACTTTCTTGCAGATTTAAGATAATACGTACTTTGGGGCACCTGGGTGACTTAGTTAGTTAAGTATCTGATTCTTGATTTTGGTTCAGGTGATAATCTCAGGGTCATGAGATCAAGCCCTGCATGGAGTTTTGCACACAGTGGGGAGTATGCTTGAGATTCTCTCCTTTTCCCTCTGCCCTTCCCCCCACTCCAACACACTCGTGTGTACTCTCTCTCTAAAATAAATAAACAAATCTTTTTACAAAAAGATAATACTTTAAGGTTTTTGACATTGCTTGTGTTTTGACGATCTGTTATCTTTGTGTTAACTTTCTTTCTGTAGTGTTTTTTGCTGATCATAAATTCTTATTTTTTTTTTTTTGCCCATACAAGTTGATTTAAACATATTGTGCATATCTTTCAAATGTCATTATTTTGTGTTGGCAATGCTGGTTAAACCTGGTGTAATTGTTGTAGAGTTTCTTGCTACAGCTGGAATGATTATATAAATTGAAAGTATTTAAATTATTATTTTTGGAACACTTTTATTGATACCATCTCATTTGATCTTTCTAAAAACCCTGAAAACTAGGTGAAACAGGTATTATTCTCCCGATTTCATGAATGAGGAAACTGATTTGACTCATTGACATGTAGTTACCTGCCCAAGTTCATATAGCTAATTGGTGAGCAAGCCAAGATCAACAGTCAAACCTCTTGTCCCCTGTGCAGCTTATTAAGAGTTAGGATTGTTTCCAACAAAGCAGAATTATCTTAAACTTCTGCATGAAAGAGTCATTCACTGCCTGATGAGATAGTCACATCAAAACATGTTTTAATAAATCTGGATGACTTATCATTTTGGTCTGAGATATGAGCCAAATGGTCTTCTCAATAAAGGTAGAGGTGTCAGTGTGGGAAAGGGTCCTCATCTCTTTGAACACTGTTGTGGGAGAGAAGTTTCCTTGTTGAATCTTATTCTGAAGATGGTGACTGCAGATAAATAATGGTTTTCAAGGGAAACTGTCTTCCACACTTGCCCTCAACTCAGAGATGGAATGAATCATAGGACCAAGAAGAGCATAAACCTGGATATGCAGATGGGAAGCAGGAATAGTTTCCAATCACTGTCACATCAAAAAATATCATCCCAGAAAATGAGTATGTAGTTCATTTTGACCTCAGTGCAGACCATAAAAAGATTCAAGAGAAATGTTGGACTCTGGCCCCTAAAATCAATTCCTGGGGATGGAACTAATGAGATGGAGGTCAGGTGAATGTTGTAGGAGAAGGTGAAGCCCAGCTCTGGGCTCCTGCTGGTGAAGGAAAAGGTAATTGAATGATGGGGTGATGGAGGACTCATTCTTCAGTATGATCTTAATTACATTACAAAATGCTGTTCATCAGCATTTTGTGGACAAGGAGAGGAAAGCTCTGTTGGCTGCTGGTTGGTTAAGGCTTTTTAATCCTGGCATATCCTTCAGCACCACGGGCAACAACAGGCAAAACCCATGTTCTTTGACTGAGCATGTCTTCCTCATAAAAAGACTCCTTCTGTATAATCCAACTAAGCAAAGCTTATGGTTGGTGCTTTAAGAAGAATGAGTATTTCAGATATTTGCCAAAATGAGCTCCCAATGTTGTGATAGCAATAATAATTATAACTTCCAAATACTGACTGCTTACTGTGTGCCAAGCATTGTGTTGAATAAGCATCATTTTATTTACTCTGGAGAGAAAAGAAACTTGGGCATATGTACTATTATTATCCCCCTTTTGCAGATAAGGAAATTGAGACTTAGGGAGATGGAATGAGTAGCCCAAAGTAACAAAGCTAATAACTGGCAAAACTGTAATGCAAATCCAGAGCTGTCTGACTCTGAAGATGAGTTTCTGTGCTCTCAAAATTTGTATTCATGATCTATTTCTGCGTAACAAATTGCCCCCCAAAATAACAACAAATGTTATTATTTCTTATGAGGGTTACAAATTTAAGAGAGGCTTGGTTGGATGTTTCTGGCTCAGAAATGCTCATGAAGTTGCAGTAAAGGTGTCAACCAGCTCCTCACTATGTGAGTCTTTCTGGAGAGCTACCTGAGTTTCCTCCATAAAATAAAGATATCCTCAGGGTTTTTATGAGGATCAACTGAGACAACCTATGAAGAAGTGCTATGGAAGCTGAAATAGCAATAATATTATATGAATTTATCACCATCTTGCATAGAGCATTCAGGGAAGTGGAGATATCCCTGACTCCTGCAGAAGAATAACCAAGATCATGCCTGATTCACTCCATGCCCTAGGAAAAAAGCCCAGCACCTATGAAGGGGACATCTAATCCAGGACACTTTAGAGTGAAGAAGGCAAGGAAACCAAGCTTCTGCACATAGCCCCCATGAGACAGTTCATAGTCAGTGATCTGACTGGGCTTCCCTGCTTTCCCTTATAATGAAAAGAAGGGAGGGCAGGAGAGGTATTCTTACTTAGAGAGACCTGGTAGCTTCTAGAAAGTAGGCACCCAACCCCTTTTGCTTTCTGGTGCAAGATGTTGGGATTTAAACCAGGGTGGAAGTAACAAATGGCCTGGATAGAAAATGAAGCCAGAGCTTAGGCTGAGAGGAGACTGTGGTAAA
This sequence comes from Canis lupus dingo, assembly GCF_003254725.2. Taxonomy (NCBI): domain Eukaryota; kingdom Metazoa; phylum Chordata; class Mammalia; order Carnivora; family Canidae; genus Canis; species Canis lupus. The sequence continues at coordinate 17,745,636 of NC_064255.1, read as the reverse complement.
AAGTCTATGGTGTAAGACAGACTCATTTGTGCCCATTTTTGTTATGAGGAAACTAATGCTCATTGAAGTTCTTTAATCTGCAGAATGACATATTTTGTGTGTAAAGCACATAGAAGACTGGCACACAGGAGGTATTCTAAATAGAAATTTAGGGGTAATTTTCATTATGACTGTCATCATTCTAATCTCATATGGCTGTTTTGAGGATCAAGATAACATATCCTATTGCTTATTAGATTATAAGCTCCATGATCTTGCTCCAGGGTATCTTGTATAGTTTGAGACTTTGTGTGTCTGTCTTATTACTGTATTCCCAGCATCTGTAAATGGACCTAACACAAACCTGGTATATAGAGGCACTCTATGATTGATAGTTCTTAGCATTTTCATCATTACCTGTATCATCATCAATACCATCATTATCACCACCACCATCAGCACTCCCATCTCCAAGACATAAGATGATTCAATAATGTTCTTAGTCTGTGAACCTGAGACTTAATTCTTTTTTGCTTCAGGTAGCCTTCGTTCACAGAGGAGTCTGTGTCTCCCATAGTAACCAAAAAGGTACTCTGCCATATTGGTATTATGTTATGTTTCAAGGCAAAACAAAACCAAAACCAAATCCCTAGGAAATTTTAATAAGCCCTGTCACCAGGTTCATCATAATATGTTGGAATTATATTCCCCTGGTATTGGATCCCATCTCTACTATTTACTATGTGACCTTGGGTAAGTTACCAACCTTCTCTGGCCCTCCATGGTCTCATGTATAAAATGAAAACATAAAACCAACCAAATACCAATATGACTGTTGTAAGGAATAACAGATTCTCTTTGCCAGATTTCTCGCATGCACCCTTTCCATAGCAGGTAGATGCCCAATAAGTATTTATGGAATAAACATGTTGATTAAATAAATGCTGTAATTTTATCTCCAACTTCACTTCTCACTCTAAAACTTGGGTCTGCATGAAAGGAAGATGAGATCCTTTCAAAGTCTGGGGAATTCTGATGGAGTAGAATATACAGGTTCCAGGACTCATTGTAAGTTTGGGCAAGTCACAAGGTCTGATTCAGAGTCTCATGAGACTTACCCACAAAATAGGAGGAATTGATGGCTGCACAAAATGTGGATGTACTTAATTCCCCTGGCCTACACATTTAAAAATAGTTAAAATGGTAAGTTTTATGTTATGTATATTTTATAACAAAATGGAAAAAAGAAAAGAGGAAAATCTTAGCTGGCTGGAATAGTAGCTTTCTGAACTTGAGACAAATACTATTGGCTAGCAAAAATTATCTTTTACTATGTGCCAGGCACTGCCCACATGTCAAAAGCATGATCTTATGTAATGCTTTTAGTGGTCCTGTGAGTGAGGGAGAATTCTTACCCCCATTGTACAGATGGGAACATACAATCTCAAGCTAGTGTTTCTAGAGATGAGATTTGAACCAATCACAAATGCAGTCAGCTCAGATCCTGGTCAAGAAGAACCTTAATAGAGAAGAAGTATCAAGCCCAGTCAGAGTTTGAGAAAGGCCTTGGCTACTTCTCTTCTTTGAAGCTCCAGTATATTGGAACAGAGGGAAAGAGGGAATGAGGAAAAGAAAGAATCAAGACAGAAGAAAAAAAATGAACACAGTTAACAATATTTTGCTCTTTTTAAAATATTGACATTTAATTGTTATTTTTATGTGATTCTAATGATAATGAAAATATTTTATTGAGCAATGACATCAAAAGTCCAAATCAAGACCCCACAAATTTGGGAGGGCTGAGCAGTTTCCAGCCTCTGCCTCTTTCTTCCCACCCTCCAGTTCGTGTGGAGAGAGGCTCTGAGTGACACTGTGATGTAGCCTCGGGGGGCTCATCTTGGCGTACCTGTGGATTATAGATGGGACTTTGAGGACTCCATAGCTGGAGAGGAACAGCAAGTCTAAGGCTCCCATCAAGTCATTAGTTTGACAAGATAGAGCTATCAGGACCACATTTCAGGAAAGGTTGTAAGGTGGCTGGCTCCCTCCTAGTCCCCTGTCATGGACTTGATGGAGTCTTAAAATAGCTGTAGCATTAAAATAATTAATTAATAAGTTTTAGTAGTCATAGTAATAATAATAATAACAATAATAACAGCAGCTAACACACAGAAGGCTTATGTCTGATGATAAGCATGTTATACATAGCCCACTCATTCCTCCCAACAATTCAGTCGGGTAGGTACAATCATTCATCATCATCTTCTTAAATATGAGGAAACAGCTGCATGTAGAAATTAAATAATTTGCCCAAGGTCACAAAGTTTTTAGACAAAATGGAATTACACAGTGGCTACCATTTATGGCATATTTACAGTGGAGTTGTATGGAATAATTCATGTGAACATTTAACCCAGAGCCTTACAGCCACCCCAGGAAGAAGGTCCTATGACTACTCTCCTTAATTTACCAACAGGAAAAGCATGGCTTATGGAAGGCAAGAAACTGGCTAAAAATACACAGCTCAAAAGTGGGGGCCTGTCTGATGCCAAAGCACAAATGTGATTTCTGTCCTCTGACTTTAGGAACTGACTAGTAACCAAGAAGGTAAATTTCCGACTGTTGTGATACCACTTGCCTGCTTTCTGTGCTATGAACCAGTGTTTTTTTGTTTTGATTTTTCATCCACGTGAAGCACAGGGGAGGGTTCCAATCTCCAAAAAAAAAACATGTCTTCTCATCTTAAGCGTCATATTCGATCATGAAATAAACTGTTCTCTTCAGTCCCTCTATCAAATTCTTCTGGAAAATGGATATTGTTTGTGGTGTCTTTCATAGGCATGCGTTGTGATTGCTTTTCAATAATCTTTCCATATAGCAATGCAGAAGCACTCCAGGCAGCCCAGGAAGGGTTGTTCCCATAATTGTGCCAACAATAATCCACCATTTTATATTTATTTCATCAGTTTCCATAGTTCACAAGAACACCCATAATCTTAGATGCAGTAATCAACTGTTTCAAAATTGTCCCATCCTAAATTTAGGCCCTGAACTTGGTAATTTAGCTAGAGAGCTTCATTGTTGAGTGCCACTCTTTCACTGATGAAGGAAAGTGCTACTATTTGGGCTGTATTTAATTCATATTATTTCACAAGTTGAACTGGATACCACGGAGTTTAATAACGCAGGGTATAATTGCCTTAATGCCATGAAGGCGCAAGGCTGCCTGACTTCCCTAGTCTTTGCTAGGACTCTCTCACAAATGGGTTGCTGCTGCTCAATGGGGCTTTGCTGCTTCAATATTTTAATAAAACAAATATCGTTGTAATGTGGAATTTGTGGATGGATCAGCAGAGGCTATGAAATAGTCACTAAACAGCTTTTCATCACTGCTAATGCTCATTGGTTGAAGACTTGCTAAGTATAACCACTGTACCGTCAGCTTGTTCAATGACCACAGCAAGCCTACAAGGTAGATGCTATTACTGTCACATTTACAGAGGCTTGAAGGGACTCTTTAGAGTAGGTCACATAATCTGTACCCGGGGACAACATCCACTCCAGAGTCAGAGTATACGATTCTTGCTATATTGTCTTCCTAGCTGCTTTGTTATTTTTGCAGACCCAAGGAGGGAATGAGAGTCCGAAGCAGAAAACTCAATGCGTATGCCTTGGGAGGAATGGAGTCCCTTGTGAGTTGTGAATTCTGGGTGTTCATTCTCTAAGTGGGCTGTCTTGGCATTAACTGCCAATCAGGGTGTCCTTATTCCCCGTATCCCCTCCAATCTACTTTAAAAAAAAAAAGATTTATTTATTTTAGAGTGTGTGTGTGTATGCAGAGGGGGAAGGACAAAGGGAGAGGGGAAGAGAGAGAGCATCTCAAACAGACTCCCTGCTGAGCAGGGGGCCCCACACAGTGCTCCATCCTATGACCCTGAGATCATGACCTGAGCCAAAATCAAGAGTCAGATGCTCCACCAACTGAGCTACTCAGGTGCCCTACCTCCAATCTACATTTATTTTATTTTATTTATTTATTCATGAGAGACACAGAGAGAGAGAGAGAGAGAGAGAGAGAGAGGCAGAGACACAGGCAGAGGGAGAAGCAGGCTCCATGCAAGGGAGCCCGATGTGGGACTCGATCCCGGGACTCCAGGATCAGGCCCCGGGCTGAAGGCAGGTGCCAAACCGCTGAGCCCCCCAGGGATCCCCTCCAATCTACATTTTAAATGTGACCCCAACATCCAAGAGCAGAATGAATTTTATCCTGAAAAATAAAGTGTCTTATGAAGTACCAGTTCCAACTGCATGGACCCCTTTCACATTCTAGTGAGACTCACATTTAATTGCCTGATGAAAGACCATTCTCCCTTTATCAAAATGTTTAAGCCCTGTGGATACCAGTACACATGTGAAAAATAGACTTATGGTAATCATGTTTATTTAAAATGATTATAATATGTATGGTTTTCTGCTCATAGACTGAGAGTGACAGCATGCTGACCCTAAAATATAAGGCTTATGCATTTGAGACAAGGGAGCCAATCTTAAGATAAATGATGGTACAAATGACAGCTTATTTGGATAATACCTTCTGATTACCAAGAACTGGGATGAAATTCTAAAATGTAAGCATATTTATCTAAATGTAACATAGAATTCATTGGCCAAACACTGAACTTCTTGACGATACTTCTGTAAGGAAAAGTGGATAAAAATCAATTCTGCTTCTAAAAGTACCTATAAATCAAGAAAAAAAATGGCTATATTTTCCAGAGAAGTATCTATTTATAATATCTCATTTTGCAGCAATAATTTTATTTTTACTTAATTGTCCCCCTAACCTCTAAAACTAAAAACAGCAATCATTATACACAATATATGTTATTTTGTTCATTGATTCCTCTGATGCATGTTTCTGTATCAGGCGTCATGCACTAGGGGTACAGTAGGCAAGCTGGATGCAGTGCCTGCCATCACAGGTGCATTCCACTGGGGAAGACAAATTATGAACACAAAACCAAATCAATATGTGTCATTTCGGATGATGATAAATATTGTGATGAACGTAAAGCAAGGTAGGGAGGCAACTTCTTTGGGGAGAGGGGTAGTCAGGGAAGGCCTCTTTTGGAGAGAACATGTCAGCAGAGACTAATGAATGAGAAAGAATGTTCCAACTCCTTTCATGTACAGACTTCTCACCAAAAACAATTGGAGAACCACCCAGTCCTACCTAAAGGAAAATAATTCTCTCCTGCCTTCTTCCCTGCCATTTTGTTTTTCCTAACTCTGTTTTCTTTGGAAAATATGCATTTGTCTAAGATGAAAAGATCTCAGATCATCTCTCCTTACATTATTCCCCAAAGTGAAGCCAGAGCATTTCACTTGTCCTACAGCTGAGCCAAATCTGAGTGGCCCTGCTGAGGGAACCAGTTCTAAGAACTAGCTTACAGCCTGCTTTTTTAATTTTTTTTTTTTTTTATGATAGTCACAGAGAGAGAGAGAGAGGCGCAGAGATACAGGCAGAGGGAGAAGCAGGCTCCATGCACCAGGAGCCCGACGTGGGATTCGATCCCGGGTCTCCAGGATCGCTCCCTGGGCCAAAGGCAGGCGCCAAACCGCTGCGCCACCCAGGGATCCCCTACAGCCTGCTTTTTAAGGCCCATATGTGCTTGGGTCTACCTTGTTCTTTGGACCCTTCAGATACCTCTCTCCTCATGGGAAGCACCTTCACATTTAACCAGCAGACATTTTCCCCTGATCTACCTATTTTGCCAGGGCTGATAGTGACCTATGAGGCTTTCCCATTCACGAGGCTGAGAGTAAGGAGTCCACATGCCAGCATGGAAACAGTAGTTGTCCTGCTGTCCAGTACTTCATGACCCTTCTCTTTGCCTTAAGGAAAAAGAAGAGTAAGGGAAATGCCATTGGGTAGGATTCTCCTAAAAAGCAGCCTCTATCCCAGACATTTGATGCACCATACTTTATCTGATCTTTCCAACATACCTGGGAACTCAAGGGTCCCAGAGTGCTTAAACACTGTCTTCAAAGTCACCCAGGTCGTAAGTGGGAGATCTGGGATTTGATCTCATTTCAGTTTCCAAAACTATCGCATGTTCTTTCTACTGCATGGATCCAAAAAGCTGTCAATTTTCCTTGTCCCAGAGGGAGATGATGTATGGAACTCTCCCACTACTCGGCATATCCAAAACCTCTGCCTAATTCTCATAGTCACTGCCTGGCAAGTGTGATATCAAAGCTATAAATGAAGGTTTCAACCAAATAAGATTCTAGTTTCTAGAATACAATTTCCAATAAGAAGATATGTCAGGCAGTGAACCAACTACCTTAACAGTGGGTGCCAAAACCCTATGGGCGATTTATAGAGAAGTTGAAATAAGGAACAAAACAAATACATTTAGACTTTACTGAATTCCTCTCCGTTTGGGAGGAAGAAAAATATTATTCTCTGCAAATGGAAAAAAATAGATTCATTTCTCTCTGCTATTACATGGGTCCAGCTAAGCAATAATGCACGGCAAAGCCAAATGCTCTGATCGGTTTCTCTGAGCTGTTATTAAAGTTTGCAAAATATTGCTCAGATTCTTCCTGGCAGGGTTTCAATATTGTCTGTTTAAACTAGAATTGGGCTGGTACTCTTCATTTCTGTTAAGCTTGCCAGGACTGGTGATCCCACCACACAAATCTCCTGGTGCCATGGCCTTCATCCAGCATAGGCTGGCAACCCCCTCTGTTGCCTCTCTGATATGACTCAGTTTGAAATGACTGAATCAACTCTCTTCCTTCCCTTTTTCTTTGCCTCCCTTTTTTACCCCAAACATATGTGTACACGTGCATTTGCACATGCACCCCCACACACATACACATGCACATACACACTTTGGGCTTTCACGCTGGGGTTTGAAGGAGAATGGGGAACTGCAAAGAACAGTCTGACTTAGAAGGCATTTCTCCAATGAAGTTGGGGTTCTGAGCCCAGAAATCTAAAAGGGATATGAGATTCTTTTTTCCCTCTGTTATTAGACATAGACGACCATTGTGATTGTCACCCTCCTGCTCCTTGTATTCTCCTGCTCCATCCACCTCCTAAGCAACTTTTTAGGTTATGTCAAAGCAACCATTATAGAACACTTCTTCTCCAGACCACTAAACCTTCCCTTTTTTTTAAATCCCTTCCCCACATGGCAGATTCATATTTCTTCTCTCACAGACAGATTATATCCCAGGAGGAAGTGTGGTATTTCTGCACCCCAGAATTAGCAGAAGTTGAAGCATCTGATGCAATAAATATGATAATTGGGCTTCGGCTGCGAACTACAAATGGCAGTCACCACTGGTCATAACAAGGCAGCCATACATTCTCTTCTTCCAGGGAAGTCTTTCCATAGGGGAATCTGAGATGTGCAAATGTCTGTAATGAAGGGGAAAACCAGAGAGAGGAAATGGAAGCTCATTTTCTGAATGCTTTTATCCATCCTGATATGCTTAGTTGAGAGTCAGAGCTTGGCCCAAGTTAACTCATTAAGTTCCCAGAGTTTGTTGTGGATTTTTAGCCATTAGTCATCCTAGTCAACACCACATGAACAAAAGTAATGAAAATGGTACCTGGGGAAGTGGGAAGGGCAGGTCTGAAAGTCCAGTATGAAGTGAGAAAGGAGGAAGGTAATAGGCCAAATGTAAAAAGCAAAACAAACATTAGTTAATGACAAGGTGTGATGTGGACTTTGGGAAGAGAGAAAGAAGTCCGGGGGAAAAAAATCTGGACATTGTACAGGAGACACATTTTTCCTAAGTCTTATTTGATAGCCATGGGTCACTTTTCTTTTCCTTGTGGTTAAAACCTGTCCGTATACAGTTGGGGAATGGAGAGGATAAATTCATTTATAATCATAATAATTTGTACTAATAAAATGTTCTTCTTAGAGCTGCAGAAATGTTCAGACACATCCCTGTGAGTGAGAGATCAATTAAATATCAATATTGTTGTCTAATGAATGAGGAAAGCAAGTCTCAGCAAGGCAAATGACTGATCCAATGTCATACTTCCATGTTGTGTCATGCCCCAGGAGGAAAACACATGTCTTCTAATTCCTACTCCAGTGTCCTTCATTCCAAATGCTGCCAGTGGTTTCTGGAATGTTCCATTCATTCTCCCTCTCACTGTTCCTCAGTTTTTCCATACACACTCAAAGCTGCCACATTTTTCTAAGCAACTCTCATCAGCTTACATGTCAGCCCGTCTGGAAGCTCTTGATTCCCACAAGCTGACCTACTTCCTTCTTCCCACAGAACCTTGCTTCATCCTAAGATAGAACCCGGATATCACAGGATCCTGTTCTTTTTTTTTTTTTTTTTTTTTTGCAAGACCCCTCCACACACATGATGATGACTTTCTTGAGGGCAGAGACTGTGTATATATTTATCTTTGTATCCCCAGTACTTTACACAATGCTTAGCACTTAGTGGACTCTCCACAAATGTTTGCTGAATGGTTGATAGAGAGATGGACAGATGGATGGATAGAAGGTCTTTCAAGGTTGAAATTTAAATTTTTTATTTAAATTTAAATACATGAGAAGCTTGCTGTCAACAGAGGGCTTTCTTGACCTGCTGCTAAAGATAGAATCCTTCTGATGTTCTTGGTTTACATCTGCTACCATAATCACTTATCCATATTCTACCAGAATTACCATTGCTGAAATATCTATTTGATATCAATCTTCAATATGTCCCAAGGGAAAGAACTGTCCCAGGCACCAGTGTAGTAGGAATAGCCGTCTCCAGATAATCAGAATTTGAATCTTGATTCATCAAGTTATTGAGTATATGGATTTTTGCTAGTAAACTACTTCACCTCGTCATACCTCAGTTCCCTCTTGTGTTAAATGGGACAGTCACAGCCCTTCCCCCCTCAACCTGTACAAATGGTTTGTGAGGATTAAATGAGATAATAAATATAAAATGCTTAATATGCACCAGCACTTTGGACAGCGCCTGACATAGAGTACACACTCAGTATGTGCAAACTCTTCTATTTTCATGTTGCATGAATACGAATCCTGTGACCCAGAAAGTTGGCTAAGTCAAGTCTGTATCTGCAGATGCAGTTCCTAGAAAACCTGAAGGGGTGATTGAAGCTACTCTGGGGACTGAACCAGCTATAATTCATGGCATCCTTAGCCAACTTACTGCCCATCCCCAAGCCTCAGTCCCTTCATCTGACCTTGCAGAACTGGTTCGATGTTGTCATGAGCTCCAGACCAAGCTGCTCCCTGCCTTTACCTCATCCTGAGGTATGACATGAACTGTAAGCTCATTGAAGGCAGGGACTGTTTTAACCTCATCCTTACACATCCTGGCCCAACTTGCTCCTCTGGATTCCCTTCGTAAAGTTTTGCTGAGTTGAAATAAACTTGCCCAAATCGCTTAACATGCTTTTTTGGGGACTTAGTCAAACTCCTGAACACTAAGCTCCAGAAAGGTTCTGGCCCATTACCCCAATTCCCCTGCAAGCAGTTATTGAACTTAATGATCCTGCTGCCCCCAGCATGGCACCAAGCCCACTCCCTCCCAGATCACTCCCAGGTCCTCTCTGGGAGCCAGCAGTCTCTGAATGCCCTGGCAGCACAGCTTTCCCCACAGCATTTAGGAAGGGAGGCCAAGTTCTCTGTGAAGTTAATGAAATGACCTTCTTTTAGGTTCTGGGAAATCCAGCTCATGTTCATAGACAGAATGCTCCCTGGAGTTGTGAGCTCTTTAGTGTTTATGTCTGTGCCTGCCTATAGCACAGCACCCAGAACATGACAAACATTCAACATATGATGAATGCATGCGTGCATGCATGCATGAATGAATGCATGAGGCATATTTTTGATAGTATCAACCTGAAAATATATAGCATTTACCTAATACAGGAAGAAGACCATCCAGAGGTGCTTTTACTGTTTTCTAATAAAAAATGTCTTCTCCCATGAGTGATTTTATGACCTCTATAAGCAAAGGGCGGGGGGGGGGGGACAACAAAATCTTTTGGTCATTTCAATATATACTCTCTCGAACCCTCTGCCCTTTCAAGAAGTCTCAGCTGAGAAATATCTGTAATAGGTGAGCAATGATAATGTCATTGCTTGCATAAAGATTGATGGAAACAGATATAAACCCAAAATGTTTTTAGTGCCAGAAATACTGTTTGCTCAACAATAAGTTACATCAAAGGACTTAAACATTTCCCACAGAGGTCAGCATTTCTGTAAGCGAGGCACTGAAATTCATACCTCTGCCAGACGTGCACCGTGTCTGGCATGAAACAGAAAAAGTCAAATCTGTTAACGTCAATTCCCAGAGGAGGCAATTTTGCCTTTTCTGATTATTGTTCAGGTGTGTCATTCTCCAAAGAGCCAGCCTCTGGAGGCTTGTTAGACCTGTAATAAAATTAAAAAGCTTTGTTTTAAAATGTATAAATCTTTCTTTTTTTAACTCATGGAACTAAAGAGGTAGCCTGCAGATGTCTGTCCTGTGTGAATCTTAGAGGCACTCCTGTTTCAGCAAGCATCGCTGTTCCCATAATTGGCCATGTCTTGAAGCAAACCACCTGGACTAAACTACATCCTTGGCTTTCTTAGTGATTTTCAGATATTGCCCTTTGTCATTATAGCACCTACTATCTGAGAATTGTGATTTTGGAGTCAAAAGTATTTGAGATTAGAAAGTATAATAATAAGAAAATTTTTAAGGGGAGTGCCTGGCTGGCTCAGTCAGAAAAGCATGCAACTCTTGATCTCTTGGTTGTGAGTTCAAGCCCCATGTTGAGGGTAGAGATTACTTTAAAATGAAGAGTAATTATTAGAGATTTTAATTAGAAAATATAATAATAGTAACATATGAGTGCTAGGTACTTTTTCTTCTCCTACTCTGTTGAGTCATTATAACCCATGATCTGTGTACATTATTATTTACATGGTATGGATGAGGGGAGTCATCCATCACCTATCAACTTCTGAAATACAAAATAATGTACTTAAGAAGTGTGTTTTTTATTGTCTCTACTGTCACCAGAATATGAGTTTTATGAATGAAAGAAATCTTCTTTTTTTCCTCTGTTGTTCATTGATGTATCCCAAGTTCAAGAACAGAGCCTAGCACATAGTGAGCCTTCTACCCATGTTTCACTGGAGGAAAAACTGAGGTCCAGAGCCATGTGGTGATTTACTGAAGATGGACATGGTGTGCACATTGGCAAGAAAAACCAGGCCTCCTTACTGCCTGCCCAGTCCTTTGTCTAAATCCCAATTCAATCTTGCCACGCTTTTATTATGCTATAAAATGAATAACTGTTTATGAGTTCATTCCCAGGCACATTATTGCTTTTATATCACATCAAATAACTTGAGACAAGCAAAAGATATAGCCCTATCGATTTTTCTCAGAAACTCAACTTTTCCTTCCTCCTTGGAATCTGTCCTCAAGGCCCACTTTGAGGACAGGAACCAGTCGCTAATAGAAGACTGTCTCCAACGCCTCTGACCTCCATGTCAGGGCAGGGTTGCTGTAGGTTTGGCTTTAGGAATCTTGAATCAGTCATCTGAATTGAGGGTCCTTTAATTCTCCTATCTGCCAGATTCCCACAGAACCTTAGGACTGTCCTAAAGTTGGAATGCTGAGATGTTTTCAGCTCTTGGATACCTGAGCAAATTGATGTCTTCTAGGGAAAATCCAGATGCTGGAAGAAGTAACATGAGAGTGTCTCACCCCTACCTGAATCAGGCATGGAGTCCATGGACCTCATGTAGAGGTGGGAGTTCCTGGCTGGTGGCTGAAGAAAAAAGTGACAATTTTAGAAGTAAGGGTATATTAAAATAAAGAGACTTGTGTTTGGCTTTCTGAAAAGAGGAAAGGTTCCAGAACCTGAAAAGAGGATATATTCATTCAAGCATGAGTTGTTTTCTCAACACCAGCAATATACCATATATCCTAATCCTCATATTAATAGCTCCTCATTCTGTTAAAACTGGAATATGTCACTCTCGGTAGAAGATGTGTGTAGAGATATTTTCCTATTTCTGATGATGTGCCTAGACTACTCTGCTGTCATACCCATTCACAAGGCTGCTGGCCAGAAGGGAGGGACTTACCTGTACTTTTACCAAGTCAGGTGGCCCAGGTTTATTAAAACTGCGGCCTTTAACTAACTAGTACCATGCTCTATTCAGGGATGCACTGCAGTCTTCTAGGGTAGTGATAATAATAAGTATGAGTCCTTATAATGTTCTGTACACTCTATAAATCACTTTCTGCAACATTTTTAAAGTTTAGATTATTATAAAATCACACTAAGTTAGTTATGGCAGGGATTCTTATTTCCATTTCATAAGTTAGAAATCTGAGTTAAGGTTAGTTAAGCTAATGACATGCCCTGGGACACAGAACTGTTAAATGACAAAGCCCAAATCCAGGGTCCCCTAGTTTCTCAGTTCTTTCTACCAAGACATTCTGTCCACTGGCCATATAATATCTCTACCTGGGTTCCTGTAAGCTTCTCAAATATATGTGAAAACCACCCAATTCTTCCCTATTTATTTATTTATTTATTTATTTATTTATTTTTCCACTTTTATTTATTTATTTTTTAGTTGAAGTTAAATTTGCCAACATATAGCATATCATCCAATGCTCATCCTGCCAAGTGCCCCCCCAGTGCCCGTCACCTAGTCACCCCATCCCCGCCCACCTCCCTTTCCATTAACCCTTGTTTGTTTTCCAGAGTTAGGAGTCTCTCATGTTCTATCATCCTCATTGATATTTTCACTCCTTTCTCCTTTATTCCCTTTCACTATTTTTTATATTCCCCAAATGAATGAGGCCATATAATATTTGTCCTTCTCTGATTGACTTATTTCACTCAGCATAATACCCTCCAGTTCCATCCATGTCGAAGCAAATGGTGGGTATTTGTCGTTTCTAATGGCTGAGGAATATTCCATTGTATACATAGACCACATCTTCTTTATCCATTCATCTTTTGATGGACACTGAGGCTCCTTCCACAGTTTGGCTATTGTGGACATTGCTGCTATAAACATTGGGGTGCAGGTGTCCCAGCGTTTCACTGCATCTGTATCTTTGAGGTAAATCCCCAGCAGTGCAATTTCTGGGTTGTAGAGCAGATCTATTTTTAACTCTTTGAGGAACCTCCACACAGTTTTCCAGAGTGGCTGCACCAGTTCACAGTCCCACCAACAGTGCGAGAGGGTTCCCCTTTCTCCACATCCTCTCCAACATTTGTTGTTTCCTGTCTTGTTAATTCTCCCTATTCTCACTGGTGTGAGGTGGGATCTCATTGTGGTTTTGATTTGTATTTCCCTGATGGCCAGTGATGCGGAGCATTTTCTCATGTGCTTCTTGGCCGTGTCTGTGTCTTCCTCTGTGAAATTTCTGTTCATGTATTTTGCCCATTTCATGATTGGATTGTTTGTCTCTTTGCTGTTGAGTTTAATAAGCTCTTAAAGATCTTGGACACTAGCCCTTTATCTGATAGGTCATTTGCGAGTATCTTCTCTCATTCTGTAGGTTGTCTTCTAGTTTTGTTGACTATTTCTTTGGCTATGCAGAAGCTTCTTATCTTGATGAAGTCCCAAAAGTTCATTTTTGCTTTTGTTTCCCTTGCCTTCATAGATGTGTCTTGCGAGAAGTTGCTTGACCAAGTTCAAAAAGGGTGTTGCTTGTATTCTCCTCTAGGATTTTGATGGATTCTTGTCTCACATTTAGATCTTTCATCCATTTTGAGTTTATCTTTGTGTATGGTGTAAGAGAATGGCCTAGTTTCATTCTTCTGCATGTGGCTGTCCAATGCTCCCAGCAACATTTATTGAAGAGACTGTCCTTTTTCCAGTAGATACTCTTTCCTGCTTTGTCGAATATTAGTTGCATAGAATTGAGGGGCCATTTCTGGATTCTCTATTCTGTTCCATTGATCTATGTGTCTGTTTTTGTGCCAGTACCACACTGTCTTGATGATCACAACTTCGTAGTACAACCTGAGATCCGGCATTGTGATGCCCCCAGCTCTGGTTTCTTTTTTAATATTCCCCTGGCTATTCGGGGTCTTTTCTGATTCCATACAAATCTTAAGATGATTTGTTCCAACTCTCTGAAGGAAGTCCATGGTATTTTAATAGGGATTGCATTAAATGTGTAAATTGCCCTGGGTAGCATTGGCATTTTCACAATATTAATTCTGCCAATCCATGAGCATGGAATATTTTTCCATCTCTGTGTCTTCCTCAATTTCTTTCAGAAGTGTTCTATAGTTTTTAGGGTATAGATCCTTTACCTCTTTGGTTAGGTTTATTCCTAGGTATCTTATGCTTTTGGGTGTAATAGTAAATGGGATTTACTCCTTAATTTCTCTTTCTTCAGTCTCATTGTTACTGTAAAGAAATGCCACTGACCTCTGGGCATTGATTTTATATCCTGCCACACTGCCAAATTGCTGTATGAGTTCTAGCAATCTTGGGGTGGAGTCTTTTGGGTTTTCTATGTACAGTGTCATGTCATCTGCAAAGAGGGAGAGTTTGACTTCTTCTTTGCCAATTTGAATGACTTTTATTTCTTTTTGTTGTCTGATTGCTGAGGCTAGGACTTCTAGTACTATGTTGAATAGCAGTGGTGAGAGTAGACATCCCTGTCATGTTCCTGATCTTAGGGAAAGGTTCCAATTCTTCCCCTTTCAAGAACACCCACTTCTCTTCCTCCTGAGTCTTTAACAACTGCACTTCCCCCAGTCACCTACTCTAGAAACCTTAGAGTACCCCTTTTCATATCCATCCTTTCTCCTAATCTCTTAAGAGTTAACCTAGGATTTTTATTTTAGGTGTGTTAATCAAAGTTCTCTCTTCCCTGTTGAAACTGACCTTGCCTTGATTCAGGCCTTCATCATCTGTTGGTTGGCCTATGCTAATATTGAATAGTTTGATTCCTTCAACATTGAAACTCTGCTGTGTACCAGGCACCATACTTGGTGCTGGGAAAACTGTTCTGAGCAAACATGGACCTTGTTTACATGGTGTCCTGTTCTCTAGTAATAATCAAATAATCACTCCAACGTATATAAAAGGGCAACTGTGACAATTGCTACAAAGGCAAATCCATGATCATCCTACTGGCAGTACCAGTACAAAATATTTCTAAACCATAAATATAATCATGGCACACCCTATGGTTCCTGACTACCCATTGTCTACATGATAAAACCCAAACCCATTAGCCAGGTTTACATGTCTCTTCATGATCTGGCTCCGAACTTGAGATTAGGTTGCAAGCCACTGCACCCCATTTCTCCCTCCACCCCTCACTCAATTAACTCATCTTATGACTAAGCTATATCTGATATTTTTTCACATCTTGCCATTCTGGAAACAACTCTAATCCTTCATTCTTCCACATCATGGCTTAAGCAAAAATCTTTTCCAGAAATTCCATTCCTCCAGCTATACATAGAGAAATATTCTACTCATCCTTCCGACTCAGCTTAAATGCCCATTCTCACTCCCTTGATGTAATTAATTATTCCTTATGTTTCTAGAACATTTTCCACACCACTCAGATAGCACTTATCCCATTGGAATGTGGCTACTTTCTCTTTCTACTTCTCACCCTGCCAGATGGTGAACCACTTGTGGGCAGAGATTGTTTTAATTAATGTACGTTTGAATTTGTGTTTATGTGATTGCATGAACCAGACCATAAACACATAATAGGGAAGACAAAAATATTTTGTTCATTTGTTATCTCTTCAGTATGGGTCTGTAACTTCTCATGAGCACTCCTTTGTCTCCAATTTAGTTTTGAAAAGTTTTTTCTCCTATTTTTTATTACGTATATGCTTTTTTTGTTTGTTTTTTGTTTTTAGAAATGATGTGCAAATAATTCCAGAGGGTTTTTTTAATATAGATTTTATTCATTTAATTTGAAAGAAAGAGTGCATACACATGTAAGCAGAGGGAGGGGCACAGGGACAGGGAGAAAGAGAATCTCAAGCAGACTCCACACTAATCGTGGAGTCCATCTGTGAGGCCCCTGAGAGCACTATTCAAGCCGAAATCAAGAGTTAGCCACTCAACCAACCAAGCCACCCAAGTACTCCAATTCCAGGTTTTTACATCATCATATTCTACTGTTATCTCTTTTCTCAGCACAGTGAGTCTCCTACCTCTCCTGTTTTTTAAACCTCTGGCCCAAGGACAGCTTTTGCATTCAAAGGACAGGATTTGCATAATCATTGGTTAAATGATTACAAAGTAGCCATATCAAAATATTGAAAAAGTACTCTTTGGGAAGACTTTGATCTGTTTGTTTAATGGGGACAAATTATCAGGAATGGATGAAGTAACTATCAACTCTGTTTCCATTACCTTTCCAGCCTTAGCCAAGTCTAGATCTTGTCTCTCTGCACTTAAATCATGATTATTGCCAATTGGTTCCCAGGGCTTGCTAAAGGAAATTGAGAAATACATGAGAATAGTTGAGAATAGTTCTTTGAGAAACTGATTTTACAACGTGATAAGAATGGTAGAAGAAAAATGTAGTGATTAACTAAAAACAGATTGTTGGAAAAGAGCTAAGCTTTTATTTAAAATGTACACTATTTTTAAAGACCTAAAGATTTCCAGGATCTGGCAACTGAAATGAAACATTTCTTAAAGACTATAAAATTTCATATTCCACAACCTAACAGTCACAGAAACAAAGTCATAAAATATAGAATTATGGCCAGAGTATTTATGTAGATCAAAATAATGGATAGATATCTCTGTTAAATATAAAATTAAAAAATTAATAACCCAGCAGAATTGCTGTAGAGACCAAGATATGACTTACCATGCCATTCCTGAAGGATATGACAATGGAATGATGCATCAGCAAGTGCTCACTTGCACCAGTGTGCATGCCAAGAGACACTAATTCTCTCAGCAGCAAAACTCCCAGGTCAGCCCTTCCCTTCATGAGCAGCCTCAACCACTACCTTGAACACCAGGCAAGCATTATCATTTTCATTGGATGTCATAACTTTAAAAAGATAAGTAAAGACTTGAATGTTGGTAATAAGGATACTCTTCTGGTATACAGTGGAAACTCAGGCTAAATTCTGTTTCATGTATCCATCACTGTGTAGTAACAAACTGCATTCACAATGTAGTAGCTTAAGGTAACAACCATTTTATTATATCTCACGGTTCTCAGCATTGGGGATTGGCTCAGGGCTCAGCTGGGCAGCTCTTCAGCTTCACGTGGCATTGAATGTGGTTCCTATTTGGTACTCTGCTCATGGCAGGGCTGGTCCATGACAGCTTTACTTGCTTTTCCTGGTGCTTTGGCAGAGATGGCTGAACAACTTGGCTCAGCTGGGCCCTCCCCCTCTCCATAGATTCTCAAGGTTTCTCGACATTGGACAAGAAGGCCCCAACTGCCAATTTTTCAAGGAAGTATAAATCTCCCAATTTTTACATGTGGACAATTAATTCGAATTTGGCCTCTGTACCACTAGTTTTTAGCCCCTAAAGTGGACAACAGGTGCTTTGATGACTTGGGAGATGAAAAGATGATGTTAGACTATAGCAGTGCTATTTACTATAGGTTGCAAAACCCTGGCAGGCTGTGGACTGTTTATTACCGATCCACAGTGGAATAAGTAAAAGACTTGAAAATAAGCATTTAGGCTTTCAGAGCAGTTTAATACCCAAGCTTGTAATGAGTGCACTTGTCTTGTTGGGCATGAGTCGGCTCTGGTGTTGCAGAACTTGGGCTGTGAGCCGTGTTTGGTGTGAGCCGTGTGCAAGGCATGAGCAGCAGTACCCCAGGGAACCACACGCTGGAATGGAGCCCAAGAGGTTGGCCCACAAATAATAAGTTGAGTTGGGATAAATCCGAAAGGACAGAAAGCTTTCCTAGGCATTAGGAATAGCATCCCCAAAAATCAGAGTCCAGAAAGCACCAAGGTCTTCAGGGGAGGGGTTATTTGGGAGGGATGTTGGAGAAGTTGGCATGGTTGAGTAGTGACTACAGAGAGCTTCCGGTGAGGAACAGAGGTGGCTTTGAATGAAACCAGGTGTCACTAACTTCCTAGAGTGCCCTTTCCTCTCAAAGTCCACCTGCTCCAAAACCAATCCATGAAGCAGCCAACACTTCATTATGTGAAATACAATAAACCGTTCTTTTTCTCATCATATAATTCCTTATACTATTAATTATCCTTCTATAAGTATATAGTGTCTCCTTCCTTATATTTTCAGGAACCAAAACTCCCTTACCCCAGCTCCAAATCTCCTTCAGAATCTAGCACAATCTGTTGCCTGTAGTGAATATTCATTTGGTATGTGCTGATGAATGAGATGGGTAGTTTTTCCAGGGAGACCAAGGTATAGGAGTGTTTTGAATAGATTAGCACAGAAGAATAAAGAGTTGGAAAGCAGATAAGAAACTTTTGCAGGTGCCTATGAGGAATGCTGAGGCCAGGAACAAGACGGGACAGACTTCTGTGGGGAGGTGGGTAGTGAAGGAATATTTTACATGCAGTGCACACAAAGCTGTAGCATTGGTGTCTTGAAGTCTCACACCACATTCATACAGGGCCGATACTTTATTGAGAAACATTTAGAATAAGCTCCAATACTTAAAAGTTTTCCAGATTATCAAGATTTACTTACTCTTTCAAGCACCTAAATATATTTTTTAAATCTCTCACTGTGTACACCAGTTTATCTATGTAGTTTGTTAGTTATCTGAAGAACTACATAGTAAATAATTTAGGCTTTGTGAGTCATATGATCTCAGTAGCAGCCACTCAACTCTTCCATTGTGAATGGAAAGCAGTCATAGACAATACATACATGAATAGGTGTGGCTGGGTTTCAATAAAACTTTATTTACGAAAACAGGTAGTGGGCTGGATTTGCCTTGTAGGTGCTTAGCTCCTATTCTAGATTACTAAAATTGCCAGAGCTTAACTTTTGAAATAGAGGAGTTTAGCTATAACTTGGTTTATAAAAAAAAATAACAAATAGAATTTTTCTTGTGAAGAAGAGTTATATTCTTCTAGCTTGATCTTTTTTATTCAGAATTGTTTAAATGCTTCAAATAAATTCTCCTTACGTTGAACAACTGCAGTAACAGCCAGACCCCATTGTATAACCTCTCTTCTGAACAGTGGTCCTACACAGCCTCTGCCTCCACCTCCAGCCACTGCTCCACTGCACTTTCCATTCCTCTCTGTTGTGTCCATTTGCCACAAGGCACTGTCTCATATGCCACTGATTTCATTAAGAAATGGGAGCTTCGCCATCAACCAGCAAGTCATGGGAAAGAATTACAATTTCATAAGTGCTCTAGCTTTAAAGCAAAGATAAACAACAGCCATTTGTATTGAATTCAACAAGTTTATGTTCTCTTCCCCTCTTGATTTCCAAAATAAATTAAACACCAAACTTCTAACACTCATATCCATGGTAGATAGCATCCTGCATATACGCCTATTAAAACGTTTCCTGCTTCAGTGATATTTGGAGTTTCTCTGACACAAAGATCTGTCTCCTTAAGCCTCTTTAGCTGAACATTGCACTGCAAGATGAAATACTTGACAGCATAGCCTGCTTAGAGGTAGATGTCTCCACCAGGGGCACAGACGCTTACCATTAGCGCTCATGTGCTGCACAAGCCATAGCATCAACACATAGACTGTTATGTGTGGAAGCAGAAGATCTTGACATCCTGGCATAGAAAGGGAACAACAGTGTGAAATATACTTGGTTGCTGTCTACAGTGACATCGTGGTCAGCCAGACTTCTATCTCTATGTGGAGCCTTTCTGTCATAAGGACATGACTGGTTCCACTCTGTTTTCTTTTTCTTTTTTTTTTTTAAGATTTTATTTATTCATGAGAGACAGAGAGAGAGAGGCAGAGACACAGGCAGAGGGAGAAGCAGGCTCCATGCAGGGAGCCCGATGCGGCACTAGATCTCGGGACTCCAGGGTCACACCCTGGGCCAAAGGCAGGTGCTTAACCACTGAGCCACCCAGGTGCCCCCCACTCCCTGTTTTCATCTGTCACCAAGGTAATCTATGTCTCCTGGGGATTCGATTCCATTCTGAATAATCTATGACTGATATGAATGCATCCCCTGAGATTCCAACTTATTTCCACGAGGATATTATTCCTTGAGGCCACCACCAAATATGTTAAAAAGCTGGGAGCATCGTAAGCATATTTGCATCTAATTCATAAAATCTACCCTCAAATTCCAACTAAGCTTTAAGATTGGAGGGGGGGGATGCGCAATGGGAGAGAGAAATTGAAAGATTGGAACTTTTCCACTCTTGAGTGTTCTCTTTCCTGAACCCACCGGAATTGGTCTAGACCAGTTGGCTCTCATCATATAGTCAGATGAAAGCTAAGGAGTAAGACAGTAAGAGCCCTATAAGCCCTGTTTAGCTCCTAATAACTCCATTGTGCAGAATAATTATGCAAGGGCCTCAGGCCAAGGATCAGAAGGTCTAGGTTCACTTCTGTGTTCTATTCTTTGGATTTCTAGAACAGGCCTTGCTCAGAGCATCTGTGAAAATTAACAAGGTAATGAATTTCAGTTATCTATTGCAGTATAACAAACTGCTCTGTATTTTAGAGGCTCGAAACTCAATAGTCATCATTTGGCTATGATTTGGCAATTTGGGCAAGGCTCAGCAGGGACCTCCCATTTCCCCCACATGCTATCAGCTGAGACTGGAAAATCCACATCCAAGATGGTGCACTCAACTGGCTGGCAAGTGACTCCAATCAGTTTGGCTGGTTGTACAGTTGTTTCAGCTGAGAGCCTCAATTTTTCTCCTTGTGGGCCTCTCCATGTAGCTCGTTGACTTATATGTAGCATGGTGATAGGTCCTAAGGAGAGAAAAAAAAGCTTCCAGTCCTCCTAAAAGATTAGACCTAACTGGCTCAATACCATTTCTGTCATATACTATTGGACAAAGCAGTCACAGAGCTGGCCCAGATTCAAGGGAGTAG
This sequence comes from Canis lupus dingo, assembly GCF_003254725.2. Lineage (NCBI taxonomy): Eukaryota > Metazoa > Chordata > Mammalia > Carnivora > Canidae > Canis > Canis lupus. The sequence goes on along the minus strand of NC_064255.1, from coordinate 17,724,584 downwards.
GAAAAAAGCCCCCACCTCTGGGTGGGAGATACAGATAGGAGCTGCAACAAAGAATTTGCAGACATACATCATTCACACAGAGTTTGGAAAAATACTTTGATTTCTCTGGAGATCATTCATGATTTTGTGTTTCTGAAATGTAAATTGTATCTAACAGGAATCAGATTTAAATCCAATATCTTATTTTTTGCAGAAAAAAATGAGGTCCGGCCTCCCTGCACCTTTGAGATTCACCACATTCTCCTTCTTTATTTAAAAGGGAAGGGATTTGAGATTTGTTGGGCATCTACTGGGTGCAAGACCCATAATATATGCTCTTTCATTTACCATGTTTCACTGCATCTGAAATGCACTTTTTTCATATTTTAACATTTCTGAATTGTACATTTTACAATCTAGGCAGTCTTATAATCATTATAGGTCAAGTGGCATCTTACATCCATGAATTTGGCTCTGATTGTTCGCATTTTCATCACTTCACTCAAGTTATATATACTGTTAGTACTTCACCTGTTGAGTTTAATTGCTATTTTAAAAAGTCTTTAGAAATATTACACTACAATTTGGCACTGAAGAGAAAATTTATCTTGTATGCCAAAAGTCACTGAAATAGGGTACCATTAGTGAGGCAAATGTTTGACATCAGAGAGATGGCCTCTATTTCATATACTTCTGCAAAGCAGCAATTGTGAGCTTTACACTACCACCTTAGAGTGGAGGGTATCACAAGTAGATGAAGGTGTGTTGTGTTTTATTACTGGAAGGCATGCAGAAGGATTGCCTTTGATACACAAAGCTTAAAACTGAAGGCAGAGAAATTGTCAGCTTCTTCAGAATAAATGAAAGAATTTCAAAGCAGCAAAAGGCTAATATTGTCCCTTGTCCTGGACTATCAGAAATCATTACATCATAATTTAATTAGCACAGTTTTTTTTTTCCCTTTGTTCTTTCTTTGTAGTACATTAAAAATTGTATCTTGGGGAGTACCTGGCTGGCTCATCATAGAGCATGCAACTCTTGATCCTGGGGTCAGGAGTTTGAGCCCCACATTGAGTGTTGAGATTAATAAAAAATATATAAATAAACTTTAAAAATAATTGCACCTTGGAGCACCTGGGTGGCTCACTTCATTGGGGGTCCAACTCTGGTTTGGCTCAGATCATGATCTCATGGGTTGTGAGATAGAGTCCCACATGGAGCTTTGCACTCAGAGGGGAGTCTGCTTGGGGATTCTCTCCCTCTGCTCCTCCCTCACATATCTCTCTGTCTCTCTCTCTCTCTTAAATAAGTAAATAAATCTTTTTAAAAAGTTATCCTGAATTCAATGAAAAGTAGTAGTTCTCACAAAAATGTCTGCAGTTTCCTCCTTTTACAGGTGGGAAATGCATGAATTCCCTCCTCTTGCAGATGAAGCAGCTGTGGTTTGGAGAGGTTCAGTAACATGATTGGTCTCAAAACTAGCAAGTGGAAGAAACTGTTATTTTTATTATCCTACACTGACTCCTTAAAATTGTTGGGCAAGGAGCACTGGGTGGCTCAGTGGGTTAAGGTCTGCCTTCAGCTCAGGTCATGATCTTGGGTCCTGGGATTTCCCTCTGCCCCTTTTTGTATGCTCGCTCTCTCTCAAATAAATAAAATCTTTTTAAAAAATTGTTGGGTAACACAGGTTGGTGATTCTGAAAAGAGACACATGTTGTGCAGTGACAGCCATCCCACCTTCCGTCTCCAACAAATTTCAAAAATATGAATGAAATGCTGTTCGCAGTCTCCAAAAACCAAACTTGAACTCTCTAGAGAGAAGGCTTTCATAGGGCTGGGCCACTGCCCAGGATTCCGTCGCACTCCTGTTGAGAAGGGTAACTAATAAAAATAGCTTGTTTGTACAGAGAAATTTTTTTAAGATTTGTTTATCTGAGAGAGAGAAAGGGAGAGTACGGAGAGGGAGGAGTAGACTCCCTGTTGAGCTGGGAGCCCTATGCAGGGCTTGATCCTAGGACCTTGAGATCATGATGTGAACTGAAGGCAGATGCTTAATCGATTGAGCCACCCAAGCACCCTGTACAGAGATTTTATGAGGGGCCAAAGAATGCTAAATAATGAGAGGAACTGCTCTAAAATGGGAGCAACTTAAAACAAGAACTATTTCCCAATATTTGAAGACCAGAGTACGTTTCGGGAAGACCTGCCCAAACTCTAATGTTAAGGCAGTACATTAGCCATCCCTTGACCCCTTACTGAAGAGCGCTACAGTTTGGGCCAGTGGTCTCACTGACCCTCTCCCCCTCCCTCTGGGCCAACACCACCGTGAGGCTGCTGTGAGCAGCCATAAGGATCTGCCTCCCTTTTCTGCACTTCCACCAGAAAGAGGGGAGGTGGGAAGGCTATGCCTGTACCATAGTGACAGAGACCCTAGCCCTTCTACTACACGTCTTCATTGTTTACCATACATTTGCTCAGGTTCGAGACTATGCTGAATGCTCGGCACTGTACATAGATGCAAAAAATATAACCCTTATGAACATGAAGTTCCTCTAACTAGGAGGGGTGACGAGGCTTGGGCAGATTTTCCAAGCATATCTGCAAACAGCAATGAGCACCCCCCCTTTCTTTCTGCTCCCCTGGAATCTCGCCCTTCTATGGTAGCATACAGGACATTCTACAGTAGTAGTTTGTCTGTGGGCCTATATCCCCAGTGTTTCATAGAGTGCTAGGTACAGTGATCAAGAAATGATGTTATTTTCCCCTTTCGTCCATCCATTCATTCAATAAAATCATAAGGGGTTCAGAACAGGAGAGATAGGCTTTGTGAGAATATGTGAAGGCTTTGTAAAGTGGCCTGTGACCTGGCCTTGTAGGAAGGGGAGAATTTGAACAGGAGGATGAGGAAGGAAAGAGGGACCATATAAACAAAGGACAGGCAGCATGGAACAAATTCCATCAGTTCCTGTGTCTGGAATGCAGAGTGCAGAAAGCTGAAAGGATAGGCTGGACTGTGATCTACAGGGCCTAGAATATTAAGCCAAGTATTTTACTTTTTCAAATGGGATGCCATTAAACAGAATCTCCCTCCTGCCCCAGAGCATTCAGGAGGAAGCCTTGCTCTGGAGGAGAGCAGGGAATAAGAGTGTAGAGAGCTTCTCCTTAGAAAAGTGTGCCTAGCATTTGTCTTCTGTGTTGCAAATGATGGAAAATGAATGCTGCATTATCGACAACAGACTCTAGGTCTTGTCAGTGATGCCACTGATCCCTCCTTAAAGAGGTGACAGGTGTATCATAACGGAGCCTGGCCCCAATCAGGGTGACCCAAACACTGTGTGCTTTAGTTTTCTGGGTTTCAAAGTGGAGCTGATACTCATATCTGTCTCAAAGCTGCTATAAGGCTTAAAGGAAATGAGGCACAGTGGGGAACAGTAGTGCTTGGCACCTAAGAATGCCACAAATGTTACTATTATTATTCCATCTTTTCTGTGTACCTTGGTTTCCTCATCCAAATGGAGGTCATAATACCTGTCCCAGCCCATTTCTTCTAGTCCCTGACAAAATAAAATGCAATTAAATGTGTGAAGGCAATTTGGAAGTTAAGCGCTGTGGAGTGGCTGTACTGGCGAGGTGCTGGAAGGCTGGTAATTACCATATCCTTGGCTGAAAGGTAATCCCAAGAGCAGGGGCAGGAAGGCAGGGAGCTCGTGCATCTCCAGGCTACAGCTACAGGTGCGTAGTTGTGAATGGCTTCTCTAGATGCAGAATGCCAGAATAAAAGGCCTTAACATTTGACTGGTCTAAGATGACATCAAGATGGGAACAGGAAAATTTACTAAGCAAGAAATAAATAAGGTTTAAGCCCTGAAGCCTTGCAAGCAGTATAATTTCAAACATCATGGTCTTGGACATCTGGGCTCTATTACCTGAAATCCCATTAAACCTCCAGTTTCATAATTCTGTGTAGAACCTGGTAAATTGCAAGATCCTGTTGATGGCCACCAGCCAGTTCAAGCAATTAATCACGAGGGTCCCCGAGCAGGTTTGCAACTCATGCCAAGTGGATTCTTTAAGTGGAAACTGTGTACACAAAAGAAATAGCCCAATCCATGCAGTTTCATAGCAACGCGCTTTGTAGCTCTGCCAACACAGAGAAATTATCTGTTATCATTAAGACATCCAAGCCTCATAACTTTTTTCCTCAATGGAAATTAGTACTCACTAGCCCAGGGAAGATTCCCCCAACCTCGTTAGCTGTAATATAGGCTGTAACCTGCTGAGAGCTGACAAATCCAGTTTAGACAAAACCAAACCCTACTGTCTCCCCACCCTCAGCATTTTCTCATTTTGGGAACTCAATGTGAAGTGGGCTTTTTTTCCCTTTGAACTTTTCTAGACTATATGGACTGTTCACATCCGCTCCTGTGTTCCAGGCCAAAGGGCCAAAATCCACAATAAAGAAATAACCTTGGAGCCTATATTCCGAATCCTATGAGGCATACCCAAAGTGAAAGGCCTATAACAAAAGAACTCTTTCTTTTAAGACTGGTTGCTTGGCTTTTGCCAACTCAAAAGGATTTATGTAAACGAGATCATTCTCTGCACTTCAGAATGTTTATAAAGTCTTTCCTAATTACATCATTTTGTTTATAGAATGATTCTGAGAAAATGATGGAGAACAGAGGGGAAGCCTGGAGCCCTTGCTATAGAAAGCAGGAAGGGGAGATGAGGATCAGAATAATTTATACTATGGTTGAGGGGATCTGTGGTTCACCTGGTTTTTTAGTTTTTTTCTTTCTGAAATTTTTACTAAATCTCTCTGTTTTCTCCTCTACAAAGCTGGTTTCCAATATGGTAGCTACAAGGCACATGTGACCACTTAAATTTAAATGAACTAAAATTAAATGAAATTTAAAATTAATGTCCTCCAGGCACTAGCCACATGTCAGCTGCTCAATAGCCACATGTGGCCAATGGCTACCATATTGGAGGAAGCCAGTATAGGACATCCCCATCATTGCAGAAAGTTCCACTGACTGGGCAGTGCTGCTCTAGATTAAGAACTCTATGGCCTTGCTACTCAAAATGTGGTCCACAGACCAGGAGCACCAGTATCACCTGAGAGCTTGTTAGACCTGCATGATCGGCCTTTTAACAAGATACCCAGGTGACTCATGGACATTAAAATTTGAGAAGTACTGTTGTAAAATACTCTTCCACTCTAAGATTCTGTATGGTGAAATTTATCATCGTTATCAGCATTATATCTTAATATTTATTTAGCTTGTATGGCATTAATTCCAAAAGATACTTTTGTACTTTGAGACTTGGCATGCAAAAGGAGAAAGACAATACCTGTGTACTCCCTTTAAAAGCATGTTTTTCTCTTTCTCTTGGAAAAGCTGCAGGGCCTAGAGAATTTTTTTTTGGAATTTTTTTTCTGAAGAAGTGAATCTTAGCATTTTTCCAATGAAGAAGCTATTGGAATAGTCAACAGAGAGACCTTTGAGATTAAAATAAGATTAAACAGAGAGGGAAATAGATTAATCAAAAAAAAAAAAGGAAAAGTAACTTGACTTACTCAGGGGTGCCCTGCCCTGGGAGGGAATGAGGTGAGAAGCAGAAGCAATGGGAGAAATAAGGAAACAGTCCCTCAGGATATAATCTGCCAGCTGGTCCTGCCATCGTGGAAATGGAGTGGGAATTTCAATGGCAACTTGGATTGAACTTCAAGGCATGTTTTCATGATCTCACATGAGATTCATTGTTATTTGCACCAGTGGACAGAGTTTTCTTCTGGAAGGTTCTGTGGGCTTTTAGAGTAGCTATTGGAATTTAATGACTTGAAGTGCTTACCTCTGTCCAGTGCAAAGAATGGAATCACTGAGTTACCTCCTACTAATTGTCTGGACAAATGCATCCCTGCTGAGAGCATCTGGCCTGATGATACTTTCTCCCAAAAAGGCATCAAATCATTTGATGTGGTGCAAGATGGCAGCCACTGTTGTCAGCAGTTCTAGTTCAAAATGGCCATAAAGCTGGGTGAGGTTTTGCCATTTTCTTCAGGACATCATGCCAGGAGTGAAGTTATAGGTGTCCTGGATTATCACAGAGAATTAATGGAGTTCAGATGCTTATATGAAGCATTTATACTGAGATTTCTAAACCAGCTTTCATTAGAGAACAATACCATGGTCCCCAAACAAATTCTGCTCCTACTTTAAGTAGCTACTAACCTTACTTATGCAGCTTAGATATTATATTCTTTCAACAAACATTTTTGAGAGTACTTTTCATATTTTTTTTAAGATTTATTTATTTATTCATTCAGAGAGAGCGAGAGAGAGGCAGAGACACAGGCAGAGGGAGAAGCAGACCCCATGCAGGAAGCCCGATGTGGGACTCGATCCCAGGTCTCCAGGATCACACCCCAGGCTACAGGCGGCACTAAACCGCTGCGCCACCGGGGCTGCCCTACCTTTGATATTCTAAGCATTCTTCTACACACTGCAGAAGGAGAAGAAGACATATTCTTTGCCTGGAAGAGCTTGGGGTTAGGAGCAGTAGTGCCTAAAGAGTGCTCCTCAGACTACCGACATTGGTGTCGCTGCAAGCTTGTTAGAAATGCACATTCACAGACATGCTCCAGACCTACTGAATCAGATTCTTTCCTTGTGGGGCTCAAAATCAATGCCTTACCAAGCTCTCCAGGGGATTTCAGGCAGAGTAAAGTGTGACAAGCATTAGTTTATAGACAGACACATCATCAGGTGATTCTAATACAGTATGATGAGTACAATGATACAGATATGAAACTCCACCAGCCCGGAAGCCCCCAAGGCAATGTTGGGCATTTTAGTAAGTACTCAATGGAATAAATGTTGCTTCTTGCTTGATTGATTGATGCATGAATCAACTTGTACAAACTAAACAATACTGGGAGGATGGAGCATGCCTAGTTTCCCGGACTTTCAGTGGGCTGGATGGCTTGCTCAGGCCTCACCGCTCTTGCCTTGTCCCATTCTAAAACCTGATGTTTGGATCACTGCACTGGATTATATCCAGAATTCTTGGTATTTTATTATGTGAACTGAACAAGACTGTAAACTAAATTTCCCCACAGTCTACATACTTTTCTCTGCCTGAAGGAGAAGTAACTAGTGGTTACGTACTAGGGAGAAGACAGAAGTGCTTCCATGGACTTGTGCCAAGCTGGCCTCACGACGATCACATAGAGGTTTGCAGACCTGCCCCTGGACATTCTAAACGAGTGGAAATGGGGAGTGGCTGGACAAAATTAAAATTTTAGAAGCTCTTTAAGATGAATCTGATGCAGTTAAGTTTGAGAACCTGTGGCCGAAATGCCAGAGTTCTTAAACCCTGGAATCCAGAGACTCAATTTAACCCACAGGAGCCAGAATGGACTTCTGTAAGGTTTTGAGTCTCATAATATAGACTAGCAGATTTACTTGTGGTAGAACAGTAAGTGAACAAACATAGTGTCTTTGCTTTTCTATGGCTGAGGAAGAGGAAAGGGATAGCTTGCAGAGAAAGTGTATTCTTTCTCTCACTGTGTGTGTGTGTCTGTGTGTGTGTATGTGTGTGTGTGTGTTTGCGTGTGGTATTTCAGCTTCATCTCATGGACCCTCTAAAGCCCCAGAGAGAGGTGACAGTCCAAGCCAATGAGGACTGCAAAGCCAACTGCAGAAAGGCTCCTCTCCTAGTATCTGGAGCCAATCACATTCTAATTGAAACAATAAAACCAAGGACTGAGAAGGTGGGGGATGGGGGCCAAGGCTTTCCTACCCCATCTAGATATAAATGCTTGCCTGAAAATGTTCCCAAGGGTCCTTGGGACTGCACATTTCCTGCTTAGCACTTCCAGATTCAGCAGGTCCCTGACATGTCATAACCAGATCAAGGGTCATAGCCTGGCTTACGTGCAGCCTGTGTTAGCACATTTAGCTCTCCAAGCCTAACTTCCTTCATCTGTGGAGTGAGGTCACTGTATCTATCTCCTCAAGTCGCTACACAGTGGACATGGGTTCTTTTTTTTTTTTTAATTTTAACATTGTTTTAATCAAGTAATGTAGCTGTTTGAAACAGGAAATTTTAAGACCATCAAATAGATCAAAGTGAAGGATTAATTTATTAGGATAGCCTCTATGGATAAAACTTTTGTCCGTGCATTTGAATTCCATCAGAAGTTTGGCACCAGACTGAATACTAGTCTAAGCCAAAATTTTCTCTTTAGTGTTTAGAAGCCCCAAACAGGTTTTCCTTCAGATTAAAAGAAAAGAGTCCCAAAAACTAACAGAACCCCCATGCTAGTCATTTGGTAAATACTTGGTTAACAATCGTGCTTACTATTATGGTCATTGTTGTCTTCAGGCTCTGTGTTAGTATTCTCCAAAGAAGCAGAACCAATAAGAGATCTTGGTTCTTCAACTGGAGATATATCAATTCATCCATATCTACCCATCTCTCTAGTTATTGAGAGACAGACAAATCTATCTAAAGAGAGGGAGTGTATACAGGGGAGAGAGATATCATATGGATGGATGGATGGATGGATGGATGGATGGATGGATGGATGGATGGATGGATAGATGATAGATAGATAGATAGATAGATAGATAGATAGATAGATAGATAAAGGAATTGTTATAAGGAACTGGCTAACACAATTATGGAGGCTGAGAAGGCCCAAGATCTGCAGGCTGGACACCTAGGAAAGCTGATGGTGTGTTAGTCCAAGTCTGACTCCAACTCCAAATGCAGAAGAGCAGTGTCCCAACTCAAAGAAAGAATTTTTTTTTTTTTTTTTTTTTTACTTATTAGTGATGTTTATTCTTTATTTTTCTTTGGCTATCCCTGGCTTAGACTCAAGTTGTAAGTATCTTGGGGCAGCCTAAAACCTGGAAGTGGGAACTAGGGCACGGATAAAGAGAGCTCTAGGAGAAGCCCTCTTGTTTTGTCTGTAAGGGGACAAAAAAGATTTCTTGATGCTTAGATGCTTAGACTTGACCTTTTTTTATTTAAAGGAGTTTTTTTTTCTTTTTTCTTTTAATCCCAGTATAGTTTACAGTGTTCTATTAGTTTCGAGTACAATCTAGTGGTGATTCAGCAGTTCTGTGCATGACTCAGTGCTCATCATGATAAGTGCATTCTTAATCCCCTTCACCTATTTCACCCATCCCCCCCTATCCAGCCTACCTCCCCTCTGGTGACCTCCCCTCTGTTCTCTAGTTAAGAGTCTGCCTTCTGGATTTGTCCCTTTTTTTTTTTCATTTGTTTTGTTTCTTAAATTCCACATATGAGTCAAATCACATGGTATTTGTCTTTCTCTAACTTATTCAGCATTATCCTCTTTAGATCTATCCACGTTGTTGCAAATGGCAAGATCTCATTCCTTTTCATGGCTGAGTCTTACTGGGCCTTTTGTTCTACTCGGGCCTTGAACTGATTGGATCCGGAGCACCCACCTTGGGAGGGCAATCTACTGTACTCAGTCTACTGATTCATATGTTAATCTCATCCAGAAACACCCTCACAGGACACACCCAGAATAATGTTTAACCAGATATCAGGGCATCCTGTAGCCCCGTGGGGTTGCCACCTACAGCATCACCATAGTTTACAGTTTCCGAGGGTTTATGAGAAGTCACAGGCTAGTTTGTATGCATCATCTGTTTTCTCACCAGTAACCCAAGTCCTCTGCCAGCCTAATACTCATTTTGCCCAAGATTCGGCTGAGTGAAGTAAGTCAGTCGGAGCAGGACAAACATTATATGTTCTCATTCATTTGGTGAATATAAATAATAGTGAAAGGGAAAATAAGGGAAGGGAGAAGAAATGTGTGGGAAATATCAGAAAGGGAGACAGAACGTAAAGACTGCTAACTCTGGGAAACGAACTAGGGGTGGTAGAAGGGGAGGAGGGCGGGGGGTGGGAGTGAATGGGTGACGGGCACTGGGTGTTATTCTGTATGTTAGTAAATTGAACACCAATAAAAATAAATAAATAAATAAATAAATAAATAAATAAATAAATAAATAAATAAAAAAAAAAGATTCGGACCTCGATTTTCATGCAGTCAGGGAGTAGAGTTAATTTCTTAAATATACTCAGAGGGCAAACACCCGCGAAACTATCGGGAGGCAGGCAGTGGCAGAAATGAAGCCAGTGCAACAGACAAGGCATACAAGTTCTCCCACCAAGGAACTGGTGGCAGAGCTGAGCTTTATTACCACATAAATCCCCCTTTGTCCTTTTATCTCCTAACTTCTCCCCTACATGCTAATTAATTGAGCATACCTGTTTAAATCATCCAGTCTTGATTCTTATAATGGTATGCCTGCGAGAGTTCTAAAAGTTAGAAATGATTTAGTATTAGAGGTTTTGATTACATTGAATATAAAATTAAATAAAATAAGCAAATGATGAATAGAAGAAAGAGTGAGGTTTGAACTTAGCCTTATATTCTGCACACACAGCAGTCAAACTTAAGTTGGTTTTTATCTTGGCCTATTTTGGGAGTGATATATTTGGCTCACAACCAGGAAGAGAAGATAAACAAGGACCTGTATCCTCTAAACCAACCTCAGCACTATTGACATTTTGGGCTGGATAATTCTTTGAGGGTGGGGGGATCTGTCCTAAGGCAATTCTAGGATGTTTATAGGGTCTCTGGCCTCTACCCACCAGATGCAATAGTTATCCCTCTACTTGTGATGACCAAAAGTGCCTCTTGACAGTTAAGATATCCCTTCGGGGGGCAGGAGGGATTGCTCCCAGTTGAGAACTACTGCTCTAAACATAGGAAAGATTTCAGACTGTTAAATAGGAATGCGCTAGCTTTCTCTAGGTCATACCTCTTACTTATGGCACTTTATGTATAGGATTTGTGTTTGATGAGCATTCTTTTACACAAATACAGCTACTTGCTTTCTTTCTTGCATTCCTGTTAGGAGTTAAGGAATTTGCTTTCCTAACACGTGTTTCTTATTGAGTCAGAAAATCACTGTGGTGAGAACAGCTCTGGGTTCTAGTCTCAGTCCTATGCCTTTTGGCATTATGACTGAGGAGTTCATGAACCTGGCCTCATTTTTTCCAGGGGCATTAAGATCTTCTCTTTTGGCCCTCAAAGATGGTGGTGAAGCTCCAATGAGTGACTGCCTGCAGAACTTTGGCTGGCTCATTGTAGCGGCTCAACAAATGTCAGTTCTGCTAATTATTGGCCATTATCCAAGGGTGACTGGGGATGTCCTATGGAATGTATCTCTCACACCTGACATAAATAGCCCCACATCAAAATGCAGTTCAGGTCCACTCCCAATACCCTCTAACTTGAATCACATAAAAGACACTTTCAGATAGAGGATATTTTATTTATTTGTTTACTATATGGTTCTTCTTTTGGAATGGAAGACACTAAACAACCTTTTTGTTTCTTTCCTTCAGCCTTGTGAGAAGTAAGGCTGCCTCTACAAGGTATCTTTTCTTCTTCCCAAAGAAACTAATCCCATCAGCCTCTTGTTGCTGGAGTAGGGAAAGGTGGAGCTGGATACACTCAGCCCCAGATCTGTTCTTAAATCCTCTGCCAAGCTGGCCATTGCCTCCCCGGCCCCTTCCTGCCTTTGAAGTGAAATCTCCTTATCATGGACTGGTCTGTCAATGTCTGCACTAATGTAGGGCAGAGTGAAAGCCATGGCGTGTTGACTATGGTCTTGGCAGGTGAGAAGAGTGTTATCCTTCTCCTGGAGGGTGCAAAGGCTTGACCTCTGGGCATGGTGTTTCTTTTTTCCTGGCCCCCAGCTGTGGCACTGGAACATTGCCCTATTTGTACTTTCAGTTCTCTAAGGAATTCTGGGAATGCATGGTAATAATAATAATAAATAGTAGCCATCACTCAGCAGGTATTTGCTATTTGCCAAACACCATGCAAAGTGTTTTTTCTATGAGCCCATTTTATCATTCCAGCAACCAAGTAAGGTAGGGATTATCATCACCATTTTAAAGATGAAGAAATTAAAACCCGGTCAAATTCATGTTTTCAACATCATACAGCTGGTAAGTGGTGAGTCTGGGATGTCAACCCAGATCTGCCTGATTCCAGAGCCCACGCCCTTAATCACTGAACTCAAATCCTTCTCCACTCATCCCAGGCTCTCGAGCCATTGGACTTAGGAGGTGATTAGTTCCCAGAATGCCTGAATAGTAATGTTGACCCATTAAGCAGAGATCAGAAAAAGAGCCCTTTACTTTATGTTAGCTGCAAATCCATTCATAGCCAGCACTGGCACGCACATTTATCTTTAGTCCTTAGATGGCAAGAGAGGAATTGGAGCAATCTCCCTTTCCATATGCAGCCCTGAGCTACAGGATTAAATCTCCTATAAAATTAAGCATTGAATTAAGCCGAAAAGAACAAAAAGAAAAAAAAAATCTCTTCTTCTCCAACACCATTCCTTTCTTCATTAATTTCACTGTTCCTTAAGCACTTTCTGTACATCTAGCACTGCACTTTGCACTAGGAAGACACACACTCAAAAGACATGGCCTCAAAAAATTTAGGAGAGATGGATACATTAAAATAAAGTGTTCATGGTGGGTATGGTGGTCAAGATTTCAGATTCCGTGCTGGCTTTTAGGGGGATGTTGTCAGCTACATCTAGGGGAAAGAAGGCTTCGTAAAGAATGTGACACGTAAGGTGGTCTTGGAAAATGGAGGGGTATGTATTCACTAGCATTAGAGAGTGCGCAAAGAAGGCATCTTGGCAGGAGGAAAGGTTGAACAAAGTCTGTGAACAACTCAGTATATGTTAGGAGCTGAAAGGAATCTGAGATGGCCAAAGCCCAGGGGTTGGAACGCAAAAAGTGCACACATTTCTCCGTTTAACGAGCCAGAGCCATCAAAAGCAAACTGCCACTTTGTATTTTGACCTCAGGTAGCTTTTCTATGCCCGAAGACATGTTTCCAATTGCAGATAACAAAACTCCTGAGCGAAGGGAAAACAGCAGAGACCATCACTATACATCTGGGATTGAAAGACAGTGGTCCAAGCCTTACCCTAGGCAGCACCTGGCACATACAACCTAAGCAGAGGCCTCTTGCTCCCACATAAAGCCCAATTCAACATAGTGACACGTTCAAATGAAAGGCAACTAACTATAAAAGATCAATGAATTCTTTACTGATTCCATGGAAAGATGGTCACAGGGGCATTATGCCATAGCACACTCTTTCTTCTCCTTGGCCAGCTCTTTTCCAAAGGCCTGACTCACATGGTAGCGGTCGCTCTGAGTCCCCTGTGTCACTCTCTAAACCCCCACTTTGTCTCTTTGTGGCCTCTACTTCTCCACGTTATCAATTTCTTTAAGGAGTATCCCTCTGCTCTCCCTATCATCTCTGTCTCATATAAATGAATTAAGTCTTTAATTTTCTTCCGAGCCCAACAGGGCCCTTTATTGTGCCGAATGAGTTTACGGATAAACACAGAATCCTACTTAGGAGAGAAGAGAATGAGAAAGGCTCTGAGTATTTATACTTTACACATGTGTCCCTGTCACTTCTGCATGACTCTAGAATGGGACATACCTAAGTCTGAGCACAGATTTGATCCTCACAAGCTGTGTGACCTCAAGCTAGTATACTGCTGGGCCTTAATCTCCTTATCCATAAAATGGGGATATCCCTACCTCTCTGAAGAAGTCTACAGGGGAACTACAGGTAAAGAGCTCTGAAATACAATGAGTTCAGCTTATGTTCTTGGTTATAAGGTTATTATAGCCTAAAACTAGACATGTCTGCTTTCCATTGGCTATTAGAGGTTCATGTGGAAAACATGGCTATTGGGAAAAACAGCAGCTGTGATAAGCCTAGTTATCAACTCCTGATTCAGCATCCAATCCAATCTATAGTAATTAATTAGAATTCACTATTATCATTACTCACTTTTAAATTTTATTTTTATGGCTATTTTTTTTAAGATTTTATTTATTTATTCATGAGAGACAGAGAGAGAGAGAGAGAGGCAGAGACACAGGCAGAGGGAGAAGCAGGCTCTACACAGGGACCCTGACGTGGGACTCAATCCCGGGTTTCCAGGATCACGCCCTGGGCCAAAGGTGGCACTAAACTGCTGAGCCACCGGACTGCCCTTTTATGGCTATTCTTAAAAATACTTTTCCAAGGTCACACATTTAATCAGAGCTGATTTTTTTATTAGTTTCAGAGGTAGAGTTTAGTGATTCATCAGTTGCTCATCACATCGAGTGCCCTCCTTAATGTCCATCACCCAATTACCCTATCCCCCCCCACCTCCCCCCTGCAACCCTCCCCTCTAGTTTGTTTCCTAGAGTTAAGGGCCTCTTATCGTTTGCCTCCCTCTCTGTTTTCATCTTATTTTGTTTTTCCATCCCTTCCCCCATGTTCAACTGTTTTGTTTCTTAAATTCTGCATATGAGTGAAATCATATGATATTTGTCTTTCTCTGACTTATTTCACTTAACATAACACCCTCTATTTCCTTCCATATTGTTGCAAATGGCGAATTTCATTCTTTTCAATGGCCGAGTAATATTTCTGTGTGTGTGTGTGTGTGTGTGTGTGTGTGCGCGCGCGCGTGCGCATGCCACATCTTCTCTATCCATTCATCTGTCAATAGACATTTGGGCTCTTTCCATAGTTTGGCTATTGCAGACATTGCTGCTATAAATGGGGCCTATGTGCCCCTTTGAATCACTGTTTGTATCCTTTGGATAAATACCTAGTAGCGCAATTGCTGGGTCATAGGGTAGCTCTATTTTTTAGGAACCTCCATACTATTTTCCAGAGTGGATATACCAGTTTGAACTCCCCTTTCTCCACATCCTCACCAACATTTGTGGTTTCCTAAGTTGTTAATGTTAGCCTTTTGTGAGGTGGTATCTCATTGTGGTGATCTGTATTTCCCTGATGCCGAGTGATGTTGAGCATTTTTTTCATGTGTCTGTTGGCCATTTGTATGTCTTCTTTGGAGAAATGTCTGTTCATGTCTTCTGCCCATTTGTTGACTGGATTATTTGTTTTTTGGATGTTGAATTTGCTAAGTTCTTTATGGTTTTGGATAGTAGCCCTTTATCTGATAAGACATTTGTAAATATCTTCTCCCATTCCATAGGTTGTCTTTTAGTTTTGTGACTCTTTCCTTTGCTGTGCAAAAGCTTTTTATCTTGATGAAGTCCCAATAGTTCATTTTTGCTTTTGTTTCCCTTGCCTTTGAAGATGTGTCTAGCAAGAAGTTGCTGCAGCCAAGGTCAAAGAGGTTGCTACCTGTGTTCTCCTCTACGATTTTGATGGATTCCTGTCTCACATTTAGGTCTTTCATCCATTTTGAGCTTATTCTTGTGTGTGGTGTAAGAAAATGGTCCAGTTTCATTCTTCTGAATGTCACTGTCCAATTTTTCCAACACCATTTGTTGAAGAGACTTTTCCATCGAATATTCTTTCCTACCTTGTCAAAGATTAATTGACTATAGAGTTGAGCTTCCATTTCTGGGTTCTCTATTCTAGGGCTGATTTTAGCAAAAATCCCAAAAGGATGCTATACTGTGTCTGGTTCCCAGAAATCCATGTGGTTTTTCTAGGCTGCACTCGTCCATTGCAGGTTGACCTGGATAGATTTGTATTCATGTTGGTTTCTATTCGCCCCTTCAATATTACTGGAGTGTTATCTCTT
Organism: Canis lupus dingo; assembly: GCF_003254725.2. Classification (NCBI taxonomy): domain Eukaryota; kingdom Metazoa; phylum Chordata; class Mammalia; order Carnivora; family Canidae; genus Canis; species Canis lupus. Next base: position 17,708,883 of record NC_064255.1, on the reverse strand, counting down.
AATGAAACTGCAAAGTAGTTATCTTTGAGGTAGTATTACTATTAGTATGGATGCTTTAGTTAGTGCTCATTAGTCAATCTGCATTCTTGTGAACCTGATTTTTGTTGTTTTGCAAAATATTTAAAGAAACAATAATAAAATCCTAGCATCTTCCTCATTTTACTTAGAGTTCTTTTCTATGCATATTGTAGTATACCATACCTTTAACACGTAGCTGCATAATCATCATAATTACTACTTTGATAGCCACATGAGCATCCATCTTGTTAATGCGCCGTCATTTATTTAACCTACACTTTGAACAATGGGAGACTTATTTTCCAATCTTCCCACTATTATAAATAACCTCTAGGTTATATATCTGTGTGTACAGTTTCTCTCATATTTTAGATTATTTCCTTAGGATACACTCCTTGAATGGGAACAATGAGTCAAAGAATGTGAATTTTTAATAGTTTTTAAATAAACTGACATTATTTTTCCACTTTACAATGCCATCAGCAATATATTAGTATCCTACTTTCATTACAACCATATCAGTAGTGTGTATTATTTTATATTTAGTACACTTATATAGTACCTTACTTTTGTTTTTACATTGTCAAAAATAGCAAGTTTTTTTTATTAATTTTTTTTTTATTTATTTATGATAGTCACAGAGAGAGAGAGAGAGAGAGAGAGAGAGAGGCAGAGACACAGGAGGAGGGAGAAGCAGGCTCCATGCACCGGGAGCCCGACATGGGATTCGATCCTGGGTCTCCAGGATCGCGCCCTGGGCCAAAGGCAGGCGCTAAACCGCTGCGCCACTCAGGGATCCCAAAAATAGCAAGTTTTAATCAAACATTTGCTTAATAAATTTTGCATTCTCTCATATTTTGAAAAGCCAGTTTTAAAACCTAGGTAGGATTTTTTTTTTTCTTTTTAACATCAAGAACTCTTGGTATCTTTCTCTTTCATTGCCCAATAGTTTTGTGTATTAAATAAAGCTAATGTTGATATTTTTATAACAAAACATTCAGTGGCACTCCCATATTAACTAATAAATGAGGAACTATAGGGAGGACTCAGATAAAATGATAAGAAAAATATAAAATAAATAGTTACAAAACCCAGGAAGACATATCTATGCCAACATTCCCAAAGTCAAAAGCAAGGTTGCAATGCAGGTAGTTCAATCTCTGATCAGACTTTGATGACTTTCTCTGTCCTTGACCTCCTGCTCAGCCAGTCTCACTTTTCACCCAGCAAATTCAGGAGCTCCAGCCATACTGCTTTCAACATTTCCTTCTGCTTTTTATCCCAGGAAAGCTCTCTAATGAATAAAACCATCATTATCTCCACTCCCACCACCACCACCACCACCACCACCACCACACACACACACACACACACGCCTTCATACCACTCCCAATCTGATCTTGTTCCAGATCAGGTAAAGACATGAAATTCCACAATGTAGCAAATCACAGACCAGTGAGGGATGAATGCTAGTTCCAGAGGCCTGATTTTGCCTTGCCTTCCAGGCAACTTCGCCAGTCCCTGAGATGGATGTCTTCCACGCTCTGCCAAATGGTGGAAGGACATTCCAAGAATACAAACCACCATAAATTTGTCCTGGAGTTGAGTAACTATTATCTCTGTTAGAGATTTCTCTTTGACCTAAGGATGTAGGATTTGTTTGAGTAGGATAATTGCTACATACCAGCATCTGGGAACATGAAGAAATGACTCACTGCATTTTTCCCTTTTCGTCTTACAGCCTCCACCGAGGGTTCTCCGTAAACGTGGTTAGCCTTCCAAGCTGCTGTCCTGCCAGCTGATATGAACGTGGCCTGTTCCTCACGGAGAGACTAACTCATGGCACTGCCCGAAGATATCCATGGAGCATTGACAGATTAACCAGATTAACTGACCCATTCAGTCAAGATTATGGGCTTTGGAAAAATCTTAGTTTGCTGTGGATTTTAAAATGAGGTGCATAATATACAGTGCCAACTGGTTCCAAGTGGTCATTGGCAGACCACTAGCTGGAAAATTGCTTCCAGTTTTCATCACTGTGCATAACTCAAGCTCCCTTCAGGGAGCTGTCTGTGCCCTTCACTAGAAGTCCTATTTTAGCATGGCAACTACTGGATTATTTTATTATGTGTGCAGATGGCATGATGTGTTAGAAAAAAAAATCACAGCAGTTCTGCAATCTCAGTGGAAGTGTTCACAATATTCTGCCCTGGTAGGAATGTAAACATGTCTTGATTACGTTAGTTATGGTGTCTTAAAGGTGTTCTGTCCAACTCTTAAGCACTTTACCTGAGAACACTACACCAAAACGAATCAGCACGTTCAGTACATGTGGGAAAAGCGAGTATTCTCTTTTTTTTTTCTTTTATAAATCTCGTCCTTGTTCTGGCTCAGACTGTCCAAGACAAACTCCACACCTAGCATATCCCCGGTCATTTGTGGTAGATTGGTGTAAACATGGCCACAATACTGTTAGACTTAACCTGTTGACACTTTACTCCACCAACTGGATTTCTTGCAGTGCCAGAGGGAAGTAGAAGGGGGCTGGTGGTTGAAGTATCTTAGCTCTTTGTTCCTAAGCTGGGAACCGAGGCACAACTTAGCACATCCACATACAGATGAACCCAGGAGGCTTCTATGTGGCCGGTGTACATGCTCTCTCCTTCTATAGAAGAGTATTTTCAATGGAGAAAAGAGATGGCTTTTTAGTCAAAGACCATGGTGGATTGAGGGTAAGGAGAAAAGAATGCAGTTTTCCTGTGTTGGTCTGGCTTTACGACTTTAGGAGACTTTCTAGGTCAAGTTTAAATCACAGCTCTCTGAAGAGGGGAGACAACAGGTGTCCCCTTGCGTGCCTAAGGAAGGGGAAGGGCCCAATTCATACTAGGTTCCTACCTCCATAGAGAACCGACTAGTCCCTTTTAATCCTTTCTGGGATTCTCTCCACAATTAATTATTTTTTTTACTACATCTTACAACAAAGCACAGTCCTAGGAAACTGATCAACCCAGTTATTGCTTGTCTTTGGGCATTAGAGAGATGTCCATATTGACTGACCCTACATAATACTTTAGCTTTGTTTTCCCCCTTGAAAATATAAACTTGGCTGAATCAAAAATTCAGCAAATATATTCTGTGTACTCACAATCCCAATCTGGGACTGACAGGTACCAGAGACTTTCCTTTAAATATGCATAACAACCCTGGGGCCCTGCCAGTACAAGGAAATTTGGCATTTTAGGAGGGGGTCTCCATACAAGCACTCATGATCTGCTCTCCCTTGGCGGGGGCGGGGGGGTGTCTCAGGAAATGCACAACACATTGGAAAATACCCCCACCTGAGATCAGGAAAGCTGACAGGGGAAGGGAAAGAGAACCGAATGTGATTCGGGTGAGTCACCTCATAGGATGACTCACCACAAACCTGTCAAGCTGTTATTGCCAGAGGAAGGGGCTTTGGAGAGGGAGCTCAGAAGAGTTTTCAGTCACCATCAAGATCTGGCCTTATGACAGGTCAGCACCAGGACCATCAGGCTCTCACAGACCCTAATTCTTTACAAATCCAGAATGAGGCGGCCAAACCCTGGCTGTCCATACCCCTGGAGATAACATTCCAAACACTACTGCCCACCCCCTGAGTTTCAATTCCAACAGCAGGGCTTCCTTCTTCTTTCATTCTTTCTTTTATTTAGCAAGGATTTGTGAAGCACCTACTACGTGCCAAGCATTGTGTTGGGGTAACAACAGAGTACGAGGCAGACTCCCCATGCCCTTCTGGAACAGTATCTCCTCCCCCTAGACACTGCCCCCATCTTGGCTTTTCCACAATGGAAACACAATTCAGACAGCTTTCCCCACTTCCAGAGTAACCTCACAAAATGCACAAGGCAGCAGGCTGTTCCCTTGCCTGTGGAAGTAGACAGTGGAGGAAGTGGTAGTAGGCAGCATGAGGCCACATATTTGCATCCTTGTATACATCAGACCTTTCCCAGGCCCAGACTTAGCTGGTTAGAGCTTCCTAAAGCAGCTTTCGGTTGCTTTCCTGGATGTTCACCTTGGTCATCTGTATTCCCATCCTTTACACAGGCACCAACATTGGTCATTATGCCAGATTTTCTGAAGCTGCAGTTCTCAGTATAGTCCAGGGGACCCAGAATAGGGCCTCCTGAATCCAGAAGAATGACTGTCAGGTGCTAAGATACTGTAGCTGGGAATTAATTGGTTTATTAATTCAGGGTCATTCTGAGACTGTGGCTAACAACCTTGGAAAACTGGATACGCTTTATGGCACAGTCAGTCATTAAATGATAGTGGTTCATCCTTTCTTTGGCCTTCGTAAAATATGTTCTGAACAATTAAATAAGTCGAGTTTCCTAGCCTCTTTTTTTTTTTTTTTTAATGTAGCTACAAGTGTGCTGACAGATTATGAAAAGGTGACAGATAAGGGTGGAGATGGGAAAAGGCAAAATTGAAGATGATGAAAGAACCCAGTTGAAGATGGCGTCTCTATAAATGCCTTAATTCCCAGAACACCACGTTATTTGCCTATGAGCTATGACTGTTTTCCAAACTGTGGACCTCATTATGAAATCACTTGGGGGGGGGGGGGATAGTTTTGGAAACGTGGTGGCATAAAAAATCTGAGCATTCCCTTGCTAACCGGCAAAATGGAGACACGAGTTCCTTCGCAGCCTCCACAATTCTTCGTTCCATGTTCATCCACCATTTCCCGCCATTACTTCCTGCTGTGCTCTACCTTCTTCCTGAGATGTGTGTAGGAACTTTTTCCTCCCAGAAGTTCAGGAATGGCTGTGGGGACTTTTGTTTCAGTAGGCAGCAGGAGAACCAGGAGGTAAAGGATAAATATTTTGATGTCTAAGGGCTATAAACTGTTGATGCTTAACTTTTCCTGTTACTTAAACCTCTGCTACACTTTTTATTGAAAGGCTGACACCCACACTTGTGTGGGGAAAGACACTCTTGGGAATGACGAGAAATGAATAATTATCAGACTCTCTGGGGTGCCAAGGGGATTAGCTTGTTCCAGCTTCCGAACCGAATTTAAAATGCAGAGCATCATCCGTGGTTCTGCTAGGGTGAAAAAGCGAATCACTTCAGTAGTTTAAGACATACCTAGGGGATAGAGATCCTATAAACTTTCTTATGGGTAATGGCGGCCCTTCAGCCCCCTGCTCAGGCTCCGTGAGCTGTGTAACTGCACATTTGACTTCTACCTCCAGAACGGGGGAAGCAACCCCGAGTCCTCTCCCAAGTCACTTCTCAGTTGCAGAGACAGATGTTAACAGTCCTCCGTTCTGAGGAGATTCTTCCATTTTTAACACTCATGGGGAGAAGGACTATCAACCGTACTCACAAATATAAAAGAAGGATAGAAACCTCTAATGGATTTACCCCAGTGTTACGTGCAAAGGCTTCCTTTGTCTGCGAATGCCACATGATTGATTTTGGATAGGAACAATAAAAGTCTCTGGGAAGAAAAGTTTTCACGACCCCCTTAGTACTTTAGCTTTACCTAAACCTCCTCTTCCCTGTGCCATTAGCTGCTCCATTCTTTGTGATGTTTTCCTCTACATTCTTTAGAGTAATTTTGTTACTTGACAACTAGACTTAAGATTGCCATAGACTCTTTTTAAAAATCTAATCTTTGAAAATGACATAAATTCTTTTATGCCTTAAAGGCTGTTTTTATTCACCTCTCCCACAACCCTTTCCACCCCACTCTTTTGCTTTTTTTTTTTTTTTAATCTCTTCTTTTAATACAATTCTTTGGGTAGATTTTGAGTATTCTATAAAGAACTCAAACAGAAAAACTTAACCGTCTCCTTTTTCCCCCAATACTGACTAATAATTCCTTCTTTTTTTTTACCATTTTATTTTTATTTAATACATTGATTTGTCCTTTTGTGGTTTTCTTTTTTTTTAAATAATAAATTTATTTTTTATTGGTGTTCAATTTGCCATCATACAGAATAACACCCAGTGCTCATCCCGTCAAGTGCCCCCCTCAGTGTCCGTCACCCATTCACCCCTACCCCCCCTCCCCTTCACCACCCCTAGTTCATTCTTATGATTGACGTTGGTGAGGGTTCGCTGCCCAAACAGATGTGGATTCACATCTCTAGGGAGTGACTGGTCAAAGCTGCTAATCAAAACAGAACCCATGAGATTATGAGGGAGGACAGACCAGGAGATGCTTCTGCACAGGGCACAGCTGGGGACTCTACTTCAAAGACAAGGAGGTCCTGCTCCTTTGTTTCTTAAGATCTCACCTAATCCTGTAGCCAGAAAACTGCCTCATGAATTCTCCTTTATCAATATGCTTGATTCCTTGGCACCACTGCATAGTTTCCAGGTCAAACAGAACCACATTTCCATTATTTTGCTCTGGTGACTTACTCTTGTGGGGAGACAGGGACATTCTTTTGAAAGCTAATCACCTGTGGGCAGCTTGAGAAAAAGTTGGCCATGTGCACAGAGAGGTTCTTCCCCACCTTAATAAACAGAATAAAATAGATCCTTCCCTGGAGATTCTTATACGGGAAGGTGCTAGAGGGATGTATCACACTGGTTCTCTTCTGGCCATCATTTTGGCCCTGCAGGGAAAATTCTGGAAGTAGGGGGTGGGAGGAGTGCAGAGCATCATTCCTGAGATCTAGAAATTTAAAGATGAAATTCACCTATAGGATAAATGCAAAGGGGAAGTGGCAGTGAGAATGGGATCAGTTTTAGACCTTCTGCCCGACAGCACAAAGACTGACAAATGACTTCCACAGAACAGCAGAAAATGCGTGTTAAAGGCTTTGCAAGATTGGAGATTTATGCACCATGTAGGGCTATTTTACAATCTTGAAGAGCCCCAAGCATTCTTACTTCAGAGCCTCCCTTCTCCAATTACGTCAAGCACTAAAAGGAACCAACAACATACACCTAATAACATTTCAAAGTAACCCTATGACTTGCACTGAATTGCAATTGACTCGTTGACATAATAAGTGTTGTAGATACAGTCTTTCTGATTATACATATTCTTTTCATATTTTGGAGCCAATGGTTCAGGGGTTTCATTTCTTTAATGGCTTGTTTTGTTGCTGTTGTTGTTCCAAACCTCCAACATTTCCAGAAGCCTTAGAAAGGCTCTTAAAACCAGGCCTTTCTGCCTCAAGTGCAGAGTGATAGAAACAGCCCCACTGATATGAATGACACAGAGACTGTGACATTAATCCAGCTGGAGAGGCTAACACCCAAAACACTGAAGACACTGAAGCCTCTGCTGGTTGCTTTCTGCATTGCTTAAAACCTTTTAAATTTCAGTTGTTTGGATCAAAGGAAGTAAACGGGCTGCTCTCCACTTGGCTTTGCCTGTTAGGGCACACACATAGCTATCAAATGTAAAATTCTAAACTGGGTTGATATGCAAGAGCTCACAGATCTGTTATGTGTGATTGTATTTAAATACCATTCTCTCCAAATTCTATAAAAACATTTTCAAGAGCTTAACTCTTTAAAAAAAAAAAAAAAAAAAAAAAAATCTAAAACAAGAGAGATTCTTATTAGGTCATTATTTGTCCTGCAGTGGGGGAACTGCTTTTGTGACATAACTTTGAAGAAATACTTGCTTGCCATTAAATGCGAATGTCTGGTGGTTGCTCTGTTCCACAAACTGATGGTGGGCTTCTCCCATCCGCAGAGGAAGTTGGCCTGCCCAGCCTCACCCCCATTCCACCCCCTCTCAAGATAGCGCAAGGACCATGAAGACACCTTTTGAAGCTCTGGATAGTCTCCCTATTCATGCATAATTTCAAGAATATGATTTGGGTTGAGCACTGCCATGGTCTTTGATTATATGACCCCTAAATCAATTAGAATTTTATATATATATATATATATATATATATATATCCAGTATTTTTTATTGACCACCATCAACTGCATTTAGTGCTTTGCATTGGGAGCTGCCTGCTTATTCTGTGGTAGCTTCAAACAGTCCCCATACCTATTTCCCATACAGGAGAAGGACTGAGAATGTTTTCCCACACATCAACTGCAGAAGTTTTGAAGCATGTGACCAGGTTCTTTTTCACATCAACAGGCCCCTGTTTGTAGGAGGTAAACCTAAAGAGAATTGGGTCAGATTGGAGGGGCTGGGGAGAGGCTGGGGGCCACATACTGGTGTTTGAACACTGGAAACTGTCTTTTCCATTGTAATGTAACTCTCATCTCCAGTCACTAGAAAGAGAAGCATTAGCCTCTTCAGTGAGTGTTGGCCACCCTGGGGGTCGTTGGGGTTCCACTTGCTTAAACTCACACATAGACAATTTGAAGGTGCTCTGGGAGGTCTGAATGGCATGTCCACCATTATCTTTTCTCCACCAAAAGAAAAATGCTATCCCTTCAAGGCCATGTTTGAGGAGACCAAGGCTTGGCTAGTGAAGTTCACACTGCTGAGCTGAATAATGTTAGGCTCTTGACTTTGCACTGCAAAAGTTTCAGTCATGATTGGCACAGAAGCAGCTAGTCTGTTGAAAAGCCAAGCCAGCACAAATGTTTGAAACTAATTGCACTGAAACTCTTGTGCCATTAAGCCATACTACTGTAGCTCCAATTAATCCAACTATTTAATATCATTAGCCACTAAATTAAGTAGCTGCCCCCAAAACTTTAGAGAAGATCAATATTGTAACAAAATTACTTATTAGCAGTAAAAAGTACTTGAGAAAAGAAAATATTGATCTGTTGTGGCTTATGTAGTTGAGTTATTCTTAGGACTTTGTGGATCTGGCACTGCTCTGAGAAAGGGGAAGAAGAGGTTTTGAATTCAAGAATACTTGGATTCAACAGAAATTGCCGGTCTCTCTAGGCTTCTGCTCATCTGTCACCTTAGCAGGCAGGAATGTTTGCAGGCTAAATAAAAGGAGCTAAGGGGAGGTGTTCCATACCACTAATATATGTGCAATTATCACAGGGACCTGGGCTTTATTTACTTGTGAGCCCTTTCTCTTTATCCTTTCTCCTTGTAGCTGGTACTACTGAGAGCCCATCCTGGGATTAGAAAAGAAAAGAAAGGGTGAAAAGAAAGTAACAATCAGCATTTTGCATATATACACACAAGCTTTATCTAATGTATGGGGACCAGTCTGCAGAGCCTATGGCTTAGGTGCCCATCTATCTCCACTTCTCTGCCTCCAAAAGACTTAGAGTTGACCTAGCTGAGGGAGAGAGCCTCAGGTTTGGCTTAGTGCACTCAAAAATCGCCAATCTCTGAGTTGGAGAAGACCAGTGAAAGTGTGAAGTTGACAAATAGAGGGTCACAGGAAGCAGAGAGGCACATTGAACTTCATTGATGAGCTACTGTATTTTAGTATTTGTTCTAGGCAAGAAAGGAAGAAAAATCACACAATGTGAACTGAATGGAAGACCAGTGCTCTCAGTAGGGTATAAGAGGGGAAAATCTCATGAAAAAAATTGGTTCACGGTTTTACAAACACTAACAAACACGGCTATAAAAGCACGTTTCATAATACAAAAGCCTACATCGAGGGTAGAAAGTTTTATAGCTTCCTTAAGTGAGTAGTTAAACCAGCAGTCTGAACTCTCTTAGTCCCCTAAGAGTGGTTAATTAAATAAGTATTTTCCTTATCCATTGCCCACATCTGTGGTTTTTTTTCTCTATGCACCCTAGAAAAACTCCCAGGACTAGACTTAGGAGGACCCAAGCAAGTTACATGGTAAAATCAGAGTGCCTTTTCTGTTGGATGTTCACTTTGGTTCCCTGGGTTCCCAGGGCATACAATGTTTAGAAACTTTTTTCTCTAAACATAAGAATTATTGTGCACCACAATCTTGAACCAACGATTTCCATATCTTAAGCAGCTCTCAACTTGGCAATTCCCTCTGGGTCTCCTTTATATTTTCTTATAATGTTTCTTTCTGTGTTGGGTTGTCGTCAAAAAAAGAGTTGGGGGGCATGATTCTTTTTAAATTGATAGAAATGAAACTGTACAGATTTTTGCCCCCTTGTATCTGTGAGCATGATCTCTATCGGGCTTGAAAATCTGCTTTATCATTTTGTATATCTGACTATTTTGTATTCAGCATTACTTGATTCCTTATGTGCATGGCAATGTATTAAAATGTGGGATTTCTATTACCGTGTAAAAGTGTTTTGATTCTGATTTTCAACATATATCCTTAGAAAAAAATCACATTAAACTTTTTATTTCTGTTTTCTTCAGCTCATCAGCTTTGCAGAAGGAAAAGAAAAGTTAACAGCATTTCACTTTCCCTGTGTTAGCTAATGATGCAATTCATGGTGGAAAATTGTCCTCAATTATGCTGTGTTTCCTGGAGAAATAATATATGTGAAATGAATTGGTGGCCTCCCTCCAGCTCCCAGCACACAGAACTCCCCCAGCAACGAATCCCACCAGCGTGATTGCTATTACCACTGAAGGCTTTAGTGGTGAGCACAGCCAGGCAAAAAGACACAATTCTTTTGGTCTCCAGATATGGTAACACCCTGGGAAGAGATGGGACAACAGACCTTGGTCCACCAATTTACTCTCACCCCAGAGAGTCTTGAGTGCTTATAATAGCATGATTGATGGCATTCCCAAGCGCCTCCAGTGCCATCTGTCTCAGGTAGTGACCAACTGTAAGCTATCAGTTACAGTATTTTATCGGTAGAGATACTGACCTTCAAATAACACCTGACCAAGAGATCTGGGGGCCGAAACTAATTGTTCTCCAAAACAGATGTGGCATAGCCAGTTCTTTATTTCAGCAAACATGTGGATATACTCCAGTCTCAACCACGTATTGAAGGGATGCCAAACATTTTTTCTCAAATAAAAAAAAATTTAACTAAATAATACAATGTACCAAATATAAACAACGGACCATTTTACCTGCTCCACCATTTCCACCCTTCCTTTACTCAAGGAAACATCCTAATGAGTACTAAGAGCCACTATGACTTTACTGAATATGATGAATTGCTTTGACTTGTACTATGGAAACTCTTCTTTCCCAGAAAAGAAAAGGCACTTATAAATTGCATGAAAAAGAAAGGAAACTCTCACTGCCTTTTTTATTACAGGTTTACTGTGAATATAATTTGGGGGGGTTTCCTCCCGCTTCCCGAAAAGTTTTCCAAAAGCAAAACCTGCAATAATCTTTTAGGTAGGCTACTGACTCGGTGTGTAAACCTTCTACATCTGCCTTACGACTCTAAAAGCACAATTTTCTGCTGCTCTTAATTCACACAGAACATGGAAACCGGGCAACATTTCGCCATTTAACCTCTTGAGAGGATATAGAATGAAAGACCCCAAGCCCAGTGTCCTCTTGTGTTGACCTTTCTTGGATGATTTCCGACCATTCCTTCTCTTCTATTTGTCTTTCTTAACCACTGGCGTTCTTCTCTGCCTTACCTTCCTCCCTATCTTCTCTCTTTCTCTTTCCCTTCTTCCATCCCACCTCAATTCCTCTCCTCCAACTCACTTTACCCTTCTTTCTTTTTTCTCCCTGTAGGTAGGGCATTCATCTTCTTGGTATTTGCATTCCCATCTCTTGGTACATAATAGTTGCTCAACAAAGGTTAGGTCTCGGTAAATTAAACTTGGTGTCATGTCCTTCCCAGCTAATTTCCCTCCTTCCTACTGAGCTCATCAAGCTGTTCTAACACTCCACTAAGCAAGTTAACTTGGAGCAATAAGGACTAAAGCCAGGTGTCTTTTCTGACGTGGGTGAAAGTTTTAGGTAGCAGATCACCAAGGCAGCTTCCAGTATGCTCAACCCAGGCCGAGGCAGATGCCCCTTGATACCATTTTGCCAGTACAAAGGAAAGTTTTCTACCATCTTAGTGTTTGGGAACTCATACTTGCCTGGGCAGACATGGTGGCCATTTTTGGATCAGGTACAGTGATGTCATAAGAAGCTCAGTCGAGGGCACCAAAATTATTTATTGACCTAAGATTATTCAGATTATGAAATCACAAGAATTAGTAGCACTTTCCTCTTCACATGTATCTATTTTTATGGTATATAGGTGTACATACACTGAAAAATAGCTTTCCATAACCTTTCCTGATTTTGTACATATATTGAAAAATCAACTAAAAATAAGCGTGAAGAAAGGCAACCACATCTTTCTGTTCTTGTATGGCACTGGGGAGGTATAAGGTAGGAATGGATAATGAGAATTGCATACATTTGTTTCACAAAATGAACATGCCCCCATTCTCATGAGAAATGGAAAATTTGCTGGGGTCCTATTTTGCTCTTGCATCTCTGTCCTCTGGTAGTAGAATCTGAATATTATTAGCTGCCCCACCATTGCCCAGTTTATGCTGGGAATTCCAAGAGAGAAATAGGAATATATCTGAAAGCATTTCCAGGTTTTAGTTGGTCCTTCATGAAACTTCCAAAGTAGGATGTGTGGTTGTTGGTATGGGTATGTGTTACACAGAAAATCTTAAAAGTCCTTCTTCCCATCTATGCAGCCCTCATTATCCATCCAAAGGCAGCTGCTTACCTTCCTTACCCCAGATCTTCCTCCCTCTGCCACTCTCAACTCCCAACCAAAAATTCTCCCAGCCACCAGACATCTCTGGTTCTCACCTACTTCTACAACCTCTCGCATTCTATTTCCATAGTTCTCTTCTAAATCACAACCCTCTTCCATCTAATTTTCCCATTTTTGTCTCTCCAGCTCTGCTTTTCTCTACCTATTGCCCTGATTCCACCTCACAAAAGCTAGTAAGCATTGGATTTTTTTTTAATTTTTAATTTCTTTTTGTTTGCAAGCAAGGGAGAGAAAAAATGTGATAATACAATATGTTTTCTTTATAGTTCTCTTTATCAATTTTTTTAAAAAAGTCTTGCCCTGGAACTATAGATTTAATAAAAAAACAAACAAACAAAGAATAACAGAAGATTAATACAGTTACCATCAATGGCTCAAATTCTACCTCCAGAAAGTAAGTCTGATGGGTCTTGAAGTCTTTTTTGTTTATTCCTTTAACAAGTGTAGATGGATCTTGTGCTATTCATCCTGTGTGCCAGGAACAGTGCATGGCGCTGGACTAAATGTTAGTGACTCAGAGATAAATGATATTTTTTCCTGCCCTTAAAGATTGTACACCCTAAGAGAAATAAGGAGCTCAACATAATTCTTCTTAAAGAACCCTTATTAAAATGCAAAAATCTCTGGAAGGATATCCTAAATCCCACTCATTCTCACATCCTGGGGTTGGGGAGAGATAGAAAGCTCCACCATCAGGTAAGCTCTAAAAACATGATTTATGTACTTCACCCCACTCCTAGAGACATATGATATACATTAGCATATTAAAGGCTCTGAGAAGTCTTGCAGGAAATAACCATATACATTTATTCAGTGCAGTATTTTCCAAATTCATTCAAGCATCAACATTTTCCCTCAGAGAATACAACAACCCATAGAACAAGCCCTTTTGGAAATGCTGATCTGTGCCAATCATTGGCTTGACAGCAATATGTTATCAACCAGGTGAGTGCAAAGGCCCTCAGAAAATAAATGGTGCAAAAGATGGGGTCCCAAGAGAGTGATGGAGGGGCCAGAGAGTGGGCTAAAAATGGAGTTGCTAATGTATATTAATAAAAATAACTATATGGACGCCTGGATGGCTCAGGTTAATCATCTAAATCTTGATCTCAGCTCAAGTCTTGATCTCAGGGTCATGAGTTTAAGCCTCATGTTGGGCTCCACCCTGGATATGGAGTCTACTTGAAACAATAATACTAATAATTATAGAACAACACTGTGAGCTTATCATATCCTAGCCTTACATCATCCACAGATGGGAGAGGGGAAAACAGTAGTGTGATTTGGACCAAGGCTCACATACCTCTGGCTTTTAATATTCTTTTTGGAAAAATAGGGATTTGGAATAGGTGGACCCCAACATCCTTTCTACACCCCAACATTTTAAGCCCAACTATAATTTTACCATACTTTATCTCCAATTTTGTTTTTAAAGAGAAGTAAGCATACATTTAAAAATCTAGATGCTCCAGTCTGCTGTAGCTTTCTTTCCTTCTCAAGATTGAAAAAGACTTTGGGGGTGAGGGGGCACCTGGTTAGTTTAGTCAATGGAGCTTGTGACTCTTAATCTTGGGGTTGTGAGTTTGAGCCCCACGTTGGGTATAGGGATTACTTTAAAATTAAAAGAAAATTTGTTTTTTAAAAACAGACTTTTTTTATTTTATATAGTTTTGTCTCACAAGCATTATGCAAGATTTTCAAAGGAAATGAGCTTGGAACACCATTTGAGCAACTGGGCAAGCACGCAGGTCCATAAATGGCATCTCCAGCAGCACGAAAAGGTATTAATTTTAATTGGTTAAGAAAAAAAAATCTTTAAAAATTATTCTTGGCCACAATGGAACTGGGGGGGGGGGGGGAAGTCATTCAGAGAATTTGAAAAAAAAGAACAAGTGGTATCAAATTTGACACCTTTGTTATTTATCCTTTCATGACGCCCTATTCAGAAATTAAATTAGGGGAGTTAGAGGCTGAATTCAGAACTCTATTTTAAAGATGGGTTCTGAACGACTGCCACTAACTCTCAGCAGAGATTCCTGAACATTTGTTTAGGGGAGCGTGTGTGTGTGTGGTGTGTGCACATGTGTGCGCATGCACACATACTTGCAGGAGTGTCCATGTAGTTAAGGATGGAGATAAGAAGAGGGAAGGAAGTGGGAAGGAGGAAGAGATTGGGAGAATTTCAAATGAAGGCCTGTTTCTACTTAGGTCTGATCGATTTCCTCTCTCATCCTGAACAAAATAGGTAAATTCCTGCTTTTATTTGTTCCTTTGTATTTGTCTCTATTCCATTCCAAAATCATTCGAATAATCTTTTAAGTTTTTAAATATATTTTATTCTGAAAACCAAAAACAGTTATAATGAGAATTGGTCCTGACCAAGTATCTGATAATTGTGTCTGAAATACAATTTAATTGACGATAAGCAAAACAATAGCTGTATTGACTGAGTGCTCACTAGAGGTCCGGCGTTCTATGTTTTACCTCATTTAATCCTTACTATATTCTGTTAGGTGTTACTATTCTTTTTTAATTTAACAGTGAAGAATTCAAGTTTAAAGGAATTAAATTCTTAGATTCGATCCTACAGCCAACTTAGCTGTTTCTGACTGGGAAGCACAGAACCTCAACTGTTAGATATACTCACATTTATTGAGCACATACAATGCACAAGGCACTCTGCTTGACATTCCCTTGCACCAGTGGTCCTTAACCCCTCCAAATCACACGCGTTTTCAAAAAATCTACTGAGAGCTATGGATGCTCTTGTCGAAAAATGTACCCAACACACAAATCTTTCAGTAGGTTCAAAGACCTTGTGGACCACATCCCATTGTAAGAACTACCTTTACTTGGAGAATGCTGTTCAGAAAGGGAGACCTGTATGTAACCAAGCCTTAGATCCATAGCCCTCCTTTTGCATTTTCAAGCTTCTCAGTGCTCCCAAGGGTGTCCAAAAGACCAGCTAATTCAGTTCTGGATGTATGTAGTAAAGGTACTGCTATTGCCCAGCCTCTGTCTCGATGTATGAAGTTGAAAGTAAAGTGAGTGTGTCTATTAACAAAAAATATTTTTCATTATTGCCCTTGGTTTAAAAAGGAAGCAGATAGACCCACTCTTTCAAATGCTGATTCCAACATCTGTCCTCCAAAATCAGTATTAATGTATTCTCTTCAAATTAGGACTTTTGATTTTCTGTGGATAACAAGAATATTAGCTATGCCTTTTTCGTGCGTGCTGTTTCTGTTAAAATTTTAAACACCTTCTTTTCGCTCAATGTGTTGTTCAATTCAGCTGAGGTTGAGGGGGGAGGGGCAAGATGTCTATTAGTAGGAAACCAAGTACACATCCTGTGTCCTCATATGGTATCATTTCAAGCTTGTCAATTCTTTTTTTATGTTTATATGAATGCTTTTACTTATTCATAACCCATTTACTTCCACAAAGTAGTTGTATCAATTCACAAGAAAATATACCATAAAATAGAAAGCTATAAATAAGCTACAATCAAGATCAGAGAAATTGTAGAGCAATTAGAATATCAAGACAAGGATGTAGGTTGTAGTCTATATACTTTGGCCATCATTATTAAAGAGGAATCATAAATTTCATGTCAACCTTGGAGGCAATCAAAGAGATCTGTTGCAGGATTTACAACATCCATAAAAATAAACATGGATGTCTAGTGGAGAAGAATACAAAAGTTATATGAATTTTTAACATAAAACAGAAGAAATTGTACTCACTGCTTAGGGCTATGCCTCCAACCCCTGGGAGTATGAGTGCAGTCTTTTCTGATGATGAGGGTGAAAAAGTTGGAGAAGTACCACCTTGGGGGAAGTCAAATTTTCCTTCCCACATAAGTCTGAGAAAAATTTCTTAATGTATTTTTCTAGATTGGACCCTGAGTGAAGCAGTAGACAATGTCCCTATAGCATATGCGATAAAGATTTTCAAATAGTTGCTTCTTAGGATGTCTCTCAAAGGCAACAAAGGACACAGTAACTGTGTGAAACCTAGTGGAAAAAATTCTGTGGCCCAAGATATATGATTTCAGTTTATGAGCTCATCAAATGTTAAGACTACCTAAAGGCAGGCAGTCCAGGTGGCTAAGCAGTTTAGTGCCGCCTTCAGTCCAGGGCGTGATCCTGGAGACCTGGAATGGAGTCCCACCTCGGGCTCCCTGCATAGAGCCTGCTTCTCCCTCTGCCTGTGTCCCTGCCTCTCTCAATCTCTGTGTCTCTCATGAATAAATAAATAAAATCTTTTTAAAAAATACCTAAAGGATTGAGAATAAGGAATAAGCTAGAGCCCCTAGCCACCAACCTCAGTCATAACAGCATCATGTTTGGAACACTTGTCATGTGGCAGGGAATTTAGTGAGCTGTTTTGTTTAATTTTGCAATAACTCCCCAAGGTAAGGGCATTGATCAAGACTCTTTCTGTTGTAAGAGATTAAATCCCAAATCAAACTACCTTAAGGAAAAAGAGAGAGAGAAAGAGATTTAGTAGAGGGTGTATCTAAAAGCCCCAGGCTAGATGGAGCTTGCGGGTCTCTTAGCATGCACAGGTTCTGCTTTCTTGTCTGAGTGGGAAAAATGGCACCTCACAACATCAGGTTTACATGGAAAGAGACCCTCCCTTATGAAACATCCATGCCAGTCTAGAAAGTAGACTCTGATTAGCCATTATGTGCTCTCTTGCCCATCCCTTGGCTCAGTCAGTATATTCATGAGGATGTGGCCTTCTGATTGGCTGGCCCACGGGAGGGAAGGTGAGTTCCTGCATTGACCACACCACAAGAATCTCATGGAGTTAGAGGAGAAGGAGAATTGCCCAGAAGGAATGGATGCAGGGCAGAAAAAAATACCAGATGGACTCTGTAGTAGGTATTATTATCACACTTTACAGATGAGAAAATGAGGACCAAGAACATCAAGTGGCTGAGCCCAGATGAGATTGTAAATCTGCCTTCAATGTAATTGGTTGAGTTATGCTGTGGTAACCAGAAATAAAGCCCCAAATTTAACAGCTTAGTGCATCAAAACATTAGTTCTTACTCCCCTTACATGCCTGACTCAGACTGAAGTTTGCGGGAGGCTCTGATCCCCACAGTACTCAAGGACCCAGGCCAACCACGAAGGTTCTAACATCTGGAAGACCTGGATTCCAGGCCCATAAAGCAGAGGGAAACAGAAGCATGAAACACTCACAACCATTGCTCACTTGCCAGAACGAGTCACATGCTTCTGCCTAACAGCAAAATGGATAGGGAATGATGTGGGGGGATGGGAAGGCTGCTGGTATGTACGTGGGTATTTGTGAGTATTAAATATCACTGCCATTTAGGTCTGTAGGACTCCAAACCTTTATCTCTCACCTGTCCTATCTCAGTCATATATTCCTTAAGTACCTCAGAAGCAAATGTGAGCAGTAAGAATTTGTGGGCAGGCTCTCCCCCGAGTAGCCATGAATGAGAAAGGGATGGATACACCAGACCCCCATGTGATCCTAGGAGAAAGGATTGAGAAGACAGCAGGCTTTTAAAGACTGCTCAGCCTCCTCTTGCCTTCCCCTCAAGAGTCAGAGATAAGGGGGCTGGCATGGCGATTGACCGCTCTGCCAGAGTGCCCAGAGCTAGTCCTGCCAAGAGACAGCGTCCTTCAGGCTGCCAGGTACTGGGCTAAACCTCCAAAGCCATTGTGCTTTGAAGCTGCAATTGTGTTTCTGAATTTAGCTCTTTACATGATTTGAATTCTTGTCTCTAATGACAACAGCAGGCTGTGATGGGAGATGCAAAAATCCAAGAGCATCTGGATTAATCTGGAATAATCTAGATAAATCCTTGCTTTATTGGTACCCACTGTTTTGATCCTAAACCTCTGCCTAATCCCATATCTGCAAGAGCCAGACTGAACCATGAACACCCACTTTGCCTCTTCTGGCCTAAACCAGAATTTGACTGAAGAGGTGGGTGGTATTGGGCCTCTTTTACCTGGGCCCCACCTAGGAAGGACTTGGTCTTCAGAAGGTTCACGAGGAAACATGAGGCCAACAGGAAAGAGAAAAGGAAGCTTTCTAGAAGACAATGCTTAGAGGAAGCAATCCTTTTAACTTCTTTGTTCCTCCTACTGCAAACACTACCCCTCGTACCGTGGCCGCCACCTGAGAAGGCCCTGGAGACTTCAGTGTTGAGAGCCTCCTACTTTCACATATGGGATCTGGGATCTGTAGAGACTACTGACTCTCACCAATTATTCCAAACACTCCTATACGTTGCCCAGTGGTGAGGCTGGCTGGCATCGATGAAGTGTCAACAGAAGTGGTGACACTGCCTAAGCCCCTGGGGAAAAGCAAGGAACAGCCAGTGTCTTCTTCCATCCTTCTCCTCCCGGCATCTGAGGCCACTTTGGAGGCTACAGACACCAGATGGTGAGAGATGCCCTCACATTATCAGGCTTTACATGTACAAGAAATAAAACTTGATGGTGCAAGCTGAGATTTCAGGATTTGTCTGCTGTGGCAGTTAGCATTAATTATCCTAATTCAATATGACAAATGTGTAAAAAAAAAACCCTTAATGTTTAAAAAAATCATACAGTAAGCTCTTTCGGAAGATACTTTGTTCTTGAAAGTATCTTGAAAGAGCTAGTGTATAATTCTTAGCTGCCCCTCACTTTTTCAGGAGTCTTCTGGCACAGATTGCCAGCACTGTGGATGTGATCTTCAGTTTTCTTCCTTTCCTCCTCAATTGAACACAGCGTTGTTTGGCTTAAAATAAGCTTTCCCACTTCTGACGTTGATGATGTCAGTTCTGGTATTAACTGCATTAAACTTACAGTGCTTCCACATCTTAGCTCTAGTCTCAGAACACTTAGTGTTCCGTTTTCCACTTGTGCAAAATAATAAGATAAAAAATAAAAAATATTCATGGGATTTCCTGAACACATCTGCCATCCCAAACTAAACTGCTGGTTAACAAAAAGGATGTCTTCTTGTCCCGTGTGATGACTTCATGTTTTCAGATTTATTTGAAAGTTTGAATTCAGCATGGGTCCAGGGCTTGAGGGGTTTGGAGAAAAGTGTCTGGCAGTGTGGTTAGAGCAGATGGGAGCCTGTAAACCTGTATGAGGATCTGCCGCCTGGGCTTCGGTGCGGGCCTTCCCGCCTTGCCGTTCCCCACACCTCGCAGGCTCACGTACCACATCAGCACCTAACTCTTTTTCAACATTCAGTTTTTCCCTGCAATGTCACATATGTAGAGAAGTCTTTTTTCATCACCCGGGTAACCGCTCTCCCACACAAACAGCAACAAGAACAAAACAGTGGGATGCCTGCGTGGCTCAGTGGTTGAGTGTCTGCCTTTGGCTCAGGTCATGATCCTGGGGTCCTGGGATCGAGTCCCACATCAGGCTCCCCGCAGATAGCCTGCTCCTCCCTCTGCCTATGTCTCTGCCTCTCTCTCTCTGTGTCTCTCGTGAATAAATAAATAAAATCTTTAAAAAAAAAAAAGAAAAAAAAGAACAAAACAGCTACATAGGATTTTGGGGCGGACAATTGAACATTTGAATTTCACACCATTAAATACTGTTAGTATATATTGTTAATTTTTTTGAGACTTAATGGCATTGTGGTTATTCAGGTGAATATCCTATTCTTGGGAAGTATTTGCTGGACTATTTAGAGATAAAGTCTCATGATATCTGTAACTTACTTTAGAAGTTTCAACAAGAACAAAACACATAAACCAATGTAGAGACGTGCACATACCTAGAGGAGGGAGAGAAGGCAAATGTGGCAAAACAGTGTGGACTTAGGCAATGAAAAAAAAATGGGTCTTCATTGCATATTGTTATTTCAGCTTCTCCGTAGATCTGAAGTTGTTCAAAAGAAAAAACAGAGTCTCCACTCCTACTTTCTGTCCTTTGCCTTGGTATATTTTCTGCAGAGAACCTCCAATTCTCTGAAATCATGTGTTTATTTATTTCATTAATGATTAGATCTTTTTCTTCCACTGGAATGTAAGCCTCTGCGAGCAGATTTTTGTCAGTCTGAAAAACCAGTTTATCCCAAGTGCCTAGACCAAAGTAGCACTCAATTAATAGTTGTTAAATGAGTGAATGAATGGCCCAACCAGATACCCTTGACCCATACCATAACTCGGCCTCCATAACATGGTTCAACTCAGGTAATTATGGCCCCATACCATAACTCCCTGATGAATCAAGGGAAAAATATCTTAAACACCTCCAGCTCCCCAACAACCCAAGGACCCCCAAACAACCCACCAGTCAGCAAACCTGACCTGAGTGTCCACACTCAGCCTTGTGGAGCTACAAAAGATTTCAGTCCCAGTGGGAACATGACACAGACCCACACACAACAAAGATGACCAAGAGGGTCCTTTTCACTTTATGAAGGAACTTTAGTAATATTGCCACACTGAACCCTCAGGTAAATCTTATAAGACAGGGAAAATGATTAGCCTGCTGACAGAGGGTGATCGAAAGCACAGAAGGACGTGCATGACTTGCCGAAGGTCCAACAGTTGGCAGAGCTAACTGAACCTGCTCCCCTGACTCAGAATAGTTAGCTCTTTTCACTATATATCAGACCATCTGAAAATACTGCAGTTACTAACAGGCAGCATTTCTACTTGCCAAATGAGTTACATATTCATATATATATATATATATATATATATATATATACACACACACACACACACACACACACATCAAAAGCACATCCCAAAATAGTTCATTACATAAAGGAAAACAGAGATTGCTTGTCTAAAAAGTAGCCCCTCCACATGTACGATGACAACTGCTTATTTTGTCATTAAACTGGAGGTTCTAGGGCCAGTGGGTCACTGGTTTTGAACTAAGCCTGGGTCCTTTAAGGCAAGTGCTTCAGTTCCTTAATCCACCAGCTTGCCCTTCTGCACTTCCACTGCCATAAAGACAGTTAACCCCTTACAACAGTGGCCTCAGAGCTCTAACATCACACCCTGACAACACCTAACACCTTGTAAGCTACACAGAGCCCTGTCTCAATCAATACTTGAATGGAAAGCAAAAAACTGAAAAGAAATTTCAAGCATTCCAAGGAATGGTGCTGCACTCTGAAGGTTGCCCTCTTACCCATGAGTCAATCTGTACCACTTGCTTGGTAGGGAAGGGGGGTGGTTAAAAGTATTGTTCTGTCTTATTCAAGGAAGAGAAAGCCTGACTCCTAGGAGCCAGCACTTATTAAAGATCCAGTAGTACCTTCTAGTTAGACTAGAATGCCTTTGATCATGGTTCAACTCAGGTAATTACATTCCCATCCAAATTTCCACTGGTCTCCAATTAGCTCAAACAGACTTGCAGAATTTGCTATAAAATAGTGTTAAGCTTAATCAATGCAGTGATCAAATACATATTTTATATTTTAGAAACCTATGGAGAAAATGGACTATAAAGTCTACATTTAAGACCTGTTTGGGTTTTTTTTTCTTTGTCTTTTTAAAGTAACCTTATTGAGATATAATTAATATACCATAATTCACCCATTTTAGGTCCACAATCCAATATTTTTAAATATATTCACCGGGCTGTTCAACTATCTACCACAATGTAATTATAGAACATGCTTTATCACCCAAGAAAGGAACTCTGTACTGGTTAGCAGTCACTCCTCATTCCCTCCAACCTTCTCCTTCCTCCAGGCCCTGGCAACCACTAATCTACTTTCTAACTCTATAGATTTGCCTATTCCGGACACTTCATATGTATGAAATTATACAATGTGTGATATTTGTAACTGGCTTCTTTCACTTAGCATAAGGCTTTAAAGGCTCATCCATATGGGTATGAGTACTTCATTCCTTTTTTTAAAATTCTCAACCACCAGTCCAGTGTATGGATATGCAGCATTGTGTCTAGCCGTTCACCAGTTGATAGACATTTGGGTTGTTTCTGCTTTTGACCAGTAAGAATAATGATGTGTGCTTTTGTTTCTCTTGAGTATACGCCAAAGAATGAAATAGTTGGTTTTTATGGTTACTGTATGTTCAACTTTTTCAGGATCTGCAACACTATTTTCCAAAGTGGCTGAAGCTTTTTACATTGCCATTCACAGGGTATAAGGGTTGCAGTCTCCCAGCATCGTCAGCAATACTTGCTACTGTGTGACTTTTTGATTATACCATCCTAGGCAGTATGAAGTGGTATCTTAGTGTGATTTTGATTTGCATTTTCTAATTGGTGCCTATTGGTTATCCGTATATCTTCTTTGAAGAAATGTCTGTTCATATCTTCTGACCACTTTTTAATTTTGGTTATTTGTCTTTTCATTGAGTTGTAAGAGTTTTTTATATATCTTGGATATAAGTCCCTTATCAGATATATGATTTGCAGATATTTTCTCTCATTCTGTCTGTTGCCTTTGCACTTTCTTGATGGTGTCAGGAGCTGCACAAAAGTTTTAAATTTTGGTGTAATCTATCTTTTTTTTTCTTTTGTTACTTGTCCTTTTGTTGTTCAGTAGGAAAACCTCACTTTTTTTCCTGTGTTTTCTCCTTTACTTTCAAATGACCACCATACTCACAACTCTTCTGACATCAGATGTGTGTGGGGTTTTTCCACACCAAACAATTCTCTGACACTAGCTGGATGTCCTACCATTCAACTCAATTCTGACACTATTTACTGGACATAGCATTAGATCCCATAAACTAAGGGCTCAGTCCCACAAGACTGTCCTCTCTTCAGATACCAATCACAAGTTCACATTGTTACTGACCGACCATAAATTGGAGATTCCCATGACGCCCTCGTGGGTTCCATTACTTTGCTAGAGATGCTTGCAGAACTCAGAGAAACATCTACTTGCATTTGCCAGTTTATTATAAAAGATTATAATAAATGGGGCACCTGAGTGGTTCAGTGGGTTAAGTGTCTGACTTTGGCTCAGGTCATGATCTTAGCATCCTGGAAATAAGCCCTGCATAGAGCTTCCCACTCAGCAGGGAATCTGCTTCTCCCTCTTCCTCTTCTCTTCCCTTGCTGTGCTCTCTCTGTCTGTTTCTCAAATAAGTAAATAGAATCTTAAAAAAAAAAAAAGATTTATGATATAGGATACAGGTCAATAACCAGATGAACAGGTACATAAAGTGAGGTCTGCAAGAACCCCACATGCAAGAGCTTCTGTCTGTGGAGCTGGGGTGCATCATGCTCCTGGTACATGGGTATGTCCACCAACCTGTGTGTCCACCAAACAACCTGGAAGCTTTCAAAACCCTATATGTGTAACTTCATTGTGTTGGCATGATTGATCATTAATTCAATTCCTAACCCCCTCTCCTCTTCCTGGAAGATAGAGGATAGGGTTGAAAGTTCCAAGCTTCTAATCATGGTTTGCTTTCTCTAGTGACCAGCTCTGATTCAGGAGCCCACCAAGCATTGGCTCATTAGAACAAAAGATGCTTTTATCACCCAGAAGATTCCAAAGGATTTAAGAGCTGTGTGTGAGGAACCAGGGTCAACGACCAAACATTAGAGCCAGAGATGCTCCTAGTACTCTTATCACTTAGGAAATTACAAGAAGTTTTAGAAGTTCTGTGCCAGGAATAAGTGGCAGGGACCCATATAAATATTTTCTATTATTTCATAGCTGTCCTATCCAAGAAACTATTGCCTAAACTAAGGTCATGAAGATTTACTCCTATGTTATTTTTAAAGACTTTTGTAGTGTTAACACTTATATTTAGGTCTATGATCTGTTTTTAGTTCATCTTTGTGTATCATATGAGATAGGAGTCCAATGTCATTGTCTTGCATGTGGATATTTGGTTGTCTCAGAACCAGTTGCTGAGAAGATTACTTTCTCCCCCTGAATTGTCTGATATCCATGTTGAAATCAATTAACCAGAAATGTAAAGGTGGGGTTTATTTTTACATCAGTGCACCTTAAATAATCCCCTAAAAGTTCCAGTCAACTAAGTTGGTTTGTTTTATTGTTTGGGAAACATCTGATATGTTCCTAGAAAAGATAATTTGCAAAGTATATATTGACTCATAGCATATGATGTCTTAAAGATGACTTTAAGCCCCTTCCATGTTTTATAGGGCATATTAATTTTCAAATCCCAATATTAAACTACTATGTCTGTAGTAATTATCAGGATATTAAACTACTATGTCTGCAGTAATTATCAGGATAATAAGAGCCAGCATATGTTGGGCCTGGGACTATGCTGAACTCTTTGAGTATCTCTAGCATTTATTTAATCTTCCTAAGAAGATTACACGTTCAGGGCACACTTGTCTCCTCAGACAAGGAAATTGAGGCTTCAAGGGTTTTTGTGGGGTTTTTGCCTCACACAGCTAGGAAGTCGCTTCTGCATTTCCAAGTCTCACATGAGCGGACCACCGTCTGTATAATGGGTATAACTTGTAGGTATTGCCTAATGGCATAAATAAAAGTCTCAACATTCCCTCAGGGTCTGGGGCAAAGGCCTGAAGCAGCTAACTACAGCCTTGAAATGCCCATGAAAGTCCCATGTTTAATCGTTACAGTCATGCAAAATTTTCCATCTCCATGATATGTGTGATTTATTTAAACTATATAACGTATGCGTTTATTTACAATAAATCTGGCTCCTGAAGGTAATACCTAGACGTAGGGAATTCCTGTATCAATGCCCCATCCTTTTTTCTCTTTTAATTACAATCAAAATGTTTCAGGAACTGTATCTATTCCCTCTTCTGAAACCCTCCAGAGCTATCCTTAGGTCTCCCTGAAAGAGCCCTTAGGGTCACAGGATTCTGCTGTGACTGATGGACTCCACATGCTCCTGAAGCATGGCTATAAAACAATTTCCTTTAAGCAAATCTTATTTTCATACTGACTTACATTATACCAGTGAAGATGTATTCCCACAGGAACAAAGAAATGTAGCCCCAACATGTAATTTTGAAACAATTGCATCTGCAGGAAAGCTTTTCAAAATCACAAATTTTTTAAAAGTGTATCATTTTTGAAAAATAATAATAAAGCCAAACTAAGTCACAAGGAGAATGGATGGTGTGCTAAAACTTAAAATACTGTGCCAACAGCTACATTTCCTTGTGGAGTAGCTTCCACAAAAGGAAATTTGTCTACTGTGTTCTCTGGTCTTTAATTAATCAGTTAGTAGTTTTAAAAGGTTAAAGACAAGTGTTAAAATGTTTAGCATTTTTGAGTGTATATATTAAGGGTGGTCTCTTAGGTAATCCATAGTTAGAGCCATTGATGTGTTTGCTTAATAGTCCATGCATTTTCTTTATAGTGAAAATGGGTTGATTCTGCAGATATATATATATATATATCTGCATAATCCTAATTCTTTTTTCTGGGACTTAATTTCCACAACTGGTGTGCAGTTTTCTGATATACAAGAGGAAAGGAAAGACTTGCCAGTCAGCTGATCCTGAAATTTAATAATTTCTGAAGGTCTTTCCTAAACCTATTAATTAAGCTTGATAGGGCAACAAAAGGGATAACTTGTTGAAGCATGAATCTGCCCGGCTGGGATGTGTCTGGCAAGCTGGTGAAGCAAACAAGCCAGAAGTCTATTTGTAAGAGGACTGAAATGTATCGTAGGAGGAACACATCCTAAGAGAAAAGAGTCAGAGTGTAACAAGGAGAATCCAGTAAGAGAGTTTGGTCCCAGGGATAAATCAACAGCATTCGCAGATTGGAGAGCAGAAGAACTTTTAATAAAATGACTAGTAACAAAGGTGTCGTCAGGACTTAGGGAAACCAGCAAGACCTGGTGCAGTGTCTCAGGGCTCACAATACAGGGGAGCCTTTGTGGTCACTGGAATGTGGAAAGAAAGGACATGGGTGGGGGGAGGGGAAATGATGGGGGAATAAATACTCTCACATTCTCCTCTCACCCTCCATCTTCTCCCATTGGCCAAACCCAACAATACCAGAAGGCAAGGGAGCCCATTGTTGTTCCACTTAGATGTCAGTGCCCTCCAGCCAACGACCTCAGGATCATATCTGCAGTTGAAGAGTTGAGTTTAGTACTCATTAGAGTGGCCAAGAATGCACACCATAGAGGTCACTACTAAGACAGCGATGTTAGAGAGGACTTATTTCTAGGATTGGGACTGCTGGTAGGAAATTTGGGAAAAGGCTGAAGAAGGAAGAGGCTTTGCTGTGGGCTGGATGCTAAGTAAGGCAAAAGCAACTTATTTACCAATTACAGCTTTAGCCTCCCCCTTGTTGTTTCCTAATTCTAGATAAGATTTATTTGGATACCCAATCATAGAATTCTCGCCACTTCCTGACATCATCCCCCGCTCTTCTAACTAAAATCATGGGCATTTTTGTGACTTAAAGATATTCAGTTTTTGTCCATTTTCCTATGTGATTACTGGGTGGACTTGCTGTTTTGATGCGTCCTGGTCACAGAGTGGCCTTGTCTGATGTCGAGGTTCTTTGCTGGATTCCATGCTCAGGCTCTCCACATCCACCCAAGTGTGTACTCTCGGAGGCTGATTTGTGAGCAAGTAAAGCAGCCCCTATTCTCCAGGACCTCACCTGTTAACAATCAGCTTGACCGTGGGATTCTTTTGTTGAACATAACACTTGCATAGAACCTCAACATCAGTTAAGATCACTGAAGATGCAAGTTCTACGTCCATCATGATACTTGTCATCAGCCCACATCTCTGAGCCCAGCTCTCTAGGGAGAAAGGTAAAGAGGGATAGAACTTCTGAAAAGAAAAGCCAGGTACAAAGCACTAGAGCTTAAGATGTTTGCCTTGGACTGTCTTCTATCAGAACATGACACAAAGGGAAGAGAGTCTTTTCCCACACGGCTGCAGGTCACTGGGCACTGTGCAACCGGCATTTAAAGAGTACAGGTACCTTTGTGAAGATGTCTCCCAGGGCATTAGGGAAAACTGCATATCAGCCCATGATTGGAAACAAGCTCAGTGAAGCAGAGGAGGCTCAGCAGGGATGGATGGTCCATGATAGCGGAAGGAATGCCCCCTGGGGACACCCAGATACAAACTGGGGGCTTTGCAGGAAGCCAAGGTCTTGAATTATGTAGGAGGGAAGAACCAGAGGAACTTGGGCTTACTATTATCATAACTTTGTTAGTAACCATGGGCTGTTGAGGCCTAGAGGAACCTAGTATACATATTTTTAAACACCAAGCAAACTAATTTTATATTCATTTAATTAAAATGGGCTTCTTCTTGAGTTTGGCAATGATGCACAATGCACTTTTAACAGCTTTGTGCATCATTCCCAACCTGTAAATGTGAATAATCATGCTTACTTATTTATAAAGTTCTTTGAGGTTTTTGGATGAAAGCCTCTTTTAAAGTACAAAGCATTAATTTTTTGTGACAGAGCACTATACAAGAAATGAACATGAAGCAATATAAAACATTTTTTTGTGTTCTTTCTTGCATTCAGTTTTTAGTTGCTTTCTTCACAGGGACACAAAAGCCAGTCTCCAACAGGAGATCTGGTGTTTGAGATAACAGAGCTAATAAAGTACTGTAAGTATAAAATCATGGGTAGACTTGAATTGGCTACTCCTTTTGAGAATGTGAGAAATAAATTGATAGACAAGGTATTTTGTACAAATGAACTCATTTCAGTTAAGTTGCACTGATCATCTTAAGAGTATGTAAATGGACATCTATTTATAGACTCGTTATATCCATTTTTGACCAGGACGAGCAAGTGAAGCGGTAGCAATAGTCAATCATTACAAGTAACTAGACCACAAGAGAAAAATGTGCCAGTTGCTAGGTGATGACTTTCAATCTATCATTTTAGGCAATAAATATAAGATGAAGTTATGAGGAGAGAAGCTATTCATAGCTAAAACTCTAGCTAAAATGGCTATTATTTATTGCACGGAACTGAAATTGGATGAAGTTGAGAAACCCAACGTACAAACCCAGAAGCCAAGATACTACACAAGCGGACATATTTCAAGGACAAATCCAAAGCTAAATAGAAAGCAAAAGCAAGGATTTAGGGGAGGGTAGACAGGATAAAAGGTTTAAAATAAAAATGGACTCGACTTTGTCACTTATTATCATGTTTCGAGCCATAAAAAAAATGGAGAAAACATTTTTCAGAACTTTCCCATCTCTGAAAAAGAAGAAAAGTCTTTCAGCCCCTATCAGTAACTTTGCAATTAGCAATAATGTATTTGGCACAATGGCATATGCAAATGCTACGTGAGACCCTATGTTTTGCCCTCTGAGAGCATAGACATTGGTTTGGAAATATGGGTAACACAAATGAAATGATCTGAGAATAACATGGGTGTTAAAACCATTTGACTAAAACCTATGCCTGGCAAAAAACAAGCACTCAATCAGAATAAATCACAATAAAGAATTGTGTGCTATCAGGGTACCTATTGCTGGCTCTCTAAGGCAGAAACCTTACCTGTGTCAAACACAGCTGAGAATTACAAA
Source organism: Canis lupus dingo (assembly GCF_003254725.2). Taxonomy (NCBI): domain Eukaryota; kingdom Metazoa; phylum Chordata; class Mammalia; order Carnivora; family Canidae; genus Canis; species Canis lupus. Next base: position 17,679,777 of record NC_064255.1, on the reverse strand, counting down.
GCATACCAAAAAGCCTCCCTCGTTACCCATTTACTTTAGCAAGCCCGATAATCTAGAACCGTGGTTCTCATATATTAGCGTGCATCAGAATTACCTGGAGAATTTGGTAAAACACAGATCACTGGGTCCTGCCCGCAGAGTTTCTGACCCAGTAGGTCTGAGCAGGATAATTTGCATTCATAGCATATTCCCTGGTCGATACCCATGTTTCTGATCTAGAGAGCACATTTTGAGAATTACTGGCCTAAAAGATTGTAAGTAAATTTAAAAGCATGAACGAGGATACTGATAACAGTTAGCATTTACTGTGTACCCACAATACCATCATGCTTCCGATCTTCCCGGGTGATAGATGATAGATAGATAGATAGATAGATAGATAGATAGATAGATAGATAGATGAGACAGAGACCAAGAGAAAGTCTCTAATTTTTAGGCACACAGAAACATAAAGAATAAGCATTATTATTTCTACTTTATAGCTAAAGAACTAGAAGTAGGCTCCAAGAAGTTACAATTGCCCATAACACCGAGGAGGTATAATACAGGCTCGAGCCTTGGTTGTTGCTGCCATACCATCCTGCATCCCTCTGCAGACACCTGCTAACAGCAAAAAAGTACCAGCTTACAGTGTCGGAGGTGCTTGAAAATCAACCAAAACCAGATGGAAGCTCACAAAATGCACAGCAGCCTGGGGTCTTGAAGACAATACAGCTGCCCCTCTTTGGGCTGGAGACCTGGGGCCAGTGTCGAGCAGCACAGTTTTATTGCTTTGGGTGACCCTTGACAGTGGTGCAGGTAGCTGGGCCTCCCTGACGGCTCTCACGGTGTTCCAGCCGAAGCAGACGTTGGCTGGTGCGACCCTCCGAATCCAGAGAAGGGACAAGACGACATGCTTCAAAATTACGTTTTCTCTTTGGAGGGTTCATATCTCCCCCATTGACCTTTACCCCAAATAATTGTAAGAGGAAGCTCAGGGGGTAAGAGCCATAGAAAGTGTCTCCTGACCTTAACAAACACCAAAGAAGGGGGGAGGGCTTCCTCCTCTCCCTCCTCCCTGCTCTCTCCTCTTTTGTGGAACCAGTATAGTCCTCAGTCACCCAAAGTTGGAAGTCATCTTTGATTTCTTTCTTTCCTGCCAATAAGAGCACATTCCCTTAACTATGCTAATCCCTTTATTGAGGTACCATTGGCAAACAATAAAGGTGCCTAATGTGTATACTTCGATAAACTTTTTTTAAAAGATTCTATTTATTCATGAGAGACACAGAGAGGCAGAGACACAGGCAGAGGGAGAAGCAGGCTCCATGCAGGGAGCCCGACTTGGGACTCGATCCCAGGACCCCGGGACCACGACCTGAGCTGAAGGCAGATGTTCAACCACTGAGCCAACCAGGTACCCCTACTTTGATAAATTTTAACACACACACAAATACGCATACACACATACACCCATGCACATATAACTCCATGAAACACACTAGATAGTGAAAATCACGTAAACGTTTTAAGAGTTGCCTCAGGCTTGCCTGTCCTTCCTCTTCCAGGTGACCACTGTCTGATTCCTATCACTAAAGATTATTTTGCACTTATTAGAGTGACACTCACATTTTCCTGTGATTATTGCCATTTATGTTCCTTTGTGAAGCATTTATTTAAATCTTTTGCTGACGTACTAATGTATTAAATGAATTAATAACAATAACCATGTATGTATGTATATATCCTGGATACAAGCTCTTGGCCAGATATATGATCTGCAAATATTTCCTCTCAGTCTGTGCCTCTCAGCAACTCTAGGGTCTTGGGAGACTGGCCTCCTTACTCCCATCTTTGTCTCTCAAGTCAAAAAAGACTACTGGAGTCCGCCTGAGTTCCCTTCCCTACTCCAAGGCCTGGAAGCTCTTTCTGAGCGCTAGGTTGGGGCAATCATAGAACTCAACCTCATTTGTTTCTCCACCTTTCTGAGAATACTACCCTTCGTTGTCTGATGCCAACTGTCTTGAAAAATTTGTTTCATATATCTGTCCATTTTTTTTTTTCAGTTGTTTTAAGTAGGAAGACCAAACTAGTCCCTGTTATTCCATCTTGGCTGTAAGTACAAGTCCTTTATGCCCTATAATTTTATTCTAGTTCTCTCTTATCCTGTATTTTCTATTCCACTGCCCCCATTGTTACATTGTAAAAACAACAATGAAATAGCTTTCCTTTATGAAAACCTGCTGTGTGCCAGGGCCTGTATCACATACTTGATAAACATTACATCCAACAACCATGACTGCAAATTGGGCTTATTTTTTTATTTACAAAATATTTCAGACATTTAGAAAATTGGAAGTGATATGAATACTCTTAGCACCTAGAAGTGACAACACTAACCTTTCGTGGTATTTGCTTTAACAAAAGCAAATTTTCCTTTCTGACCTGTTCCTTGGACCCACTTCCAACCTTCTCTCCAAGTAGCCGCTGTTCTGGAGTTGGTATTCTTCATGTCCATGGATTTGTTCATCTAAGGTGGGCCTACTCTATCCATCCACTGATGAGGAATCCAAGGTCTGGAAAGATTAAGTGACAAGTGCAGGGTCATTCAGTGTATAACCAATACTGGAACTAATACTGGAGTTCAAGTCCCTCTGGCCCAAAGCCACATTCTTTACCACAGGCAAGCATTCATCTTCCCGAAGCCCCATTGAATCATAACCTCTCCCCATTTTGATTGCTGTCCCTGAATTAAATAGAAGTTTCTCACCTTGACTTCCCCCACTTCTAGAGATCAAAAACCATAGGGATCCCTGGGTGGCTCAGCGGTTTATCACCTGCCTTTGGCCCAGAGCATGATGCTGGAGTCCCAGGATCAAGTCTCACATCAGGCTCCCCGCATGTAGCCTGCTTCTCCCTCTGCCTGTGTCTCTGCCTCTCTCTCTCTCTCTCTCATGAATAAATAAATAAAATATTTAAAAAAAAAACATGAAGATTCTTCACAGTTGATCTGACCAAAGACATTGATCCAGTCATTTACTCATATCCACTACCAATGACTACAAAGAACAGATGACCAGTGACTGTTGGCGTCTTTGCTCCTTCCCTTCATCTGGGTATTTTTTCATTAAGAACCATACAGCAAGGCATTTTTCATCTCTTCCCCCAGCATCTTGCTGTATTTCTTAGTATTTTGTATCCATGCCTTCCTTCTTGCCTGTTGTAACTTTATCTCCATATTACCATGAATGTACATAATAGGGGCCCAATAAATGCATATTAAATTGAATGATACACTCAAAATCTGGATATCCTGGGAAATATAGGAACTGATTAATATAGCAGTATTTGTTTTTAATTTACTCTCATCTTAAACAAAAACACTGAGTACAAGAGTTGTCTTATGCCAGGACATACACAGAACCCTTTCTAAACATCCAGCGTTTGGGCCCACCTGGAGCCTTGATAACCAGCATTTCTCCAGTAGACCTCTGAAACACAAAAGGAAATCTCAGCTCTGTCCTTCCACCCACAGAAAATGGCATGAACATCTTAAAGCAAGTTGGCTGAGAGACATTTGGCTCCAAGCAAGTGATAGTCGGACAAATTTTCACACCGATATAATGTGATGTTATCTTATACCACAGGTGTTATGCTCTTAGCTGGCCTGAGTGACTGCATGTTGTTAACATCGTTGCCACGGAAAGAGCCACTGAAACAAAAGGGGTTGCCATCAATGGGTCTTTTTATGGTTACTGAGCTGCGGAACAAAGCTGCTTGAGCTGGAATAAGGAATACAGTGGATTCCCCAGCTCACTCCATGCCAGTTTGCTCCTGTTGTATGGTTCCCTTGCCTTCAACTAAAACAGGATAGTGACTTTGAGATTATTCATTACATAAGACAGAAGATAAGACTAGTGTTAATGCTACGTATTGTGGAGAAAAAAAAAACTATGCTTTTTGATACAAAAAGAATTTGGTACTGGAAAGAAATGTTGGACTTCTGTGCTTGTGACACATCATTTTACTCAGCTAGGTGGATTAACTAAAGCATGGGAAGGAAAAAAATACCTAAAACGAGAATAAAAATTCCAGATTGCTTCACCTTATTCAACTCTGTGTGCATGGGCACTGCTGATTCGGACATGTACCATGTCCTTTTAATTATTCACTCTCCTAGAAGCTGGCCAGACTAGAAATGTGCTAAGGTGTGTTGTGAAAAAGTAATGAACTCTCTGCCATAGGCACTCTCCCCATCCCGTGCTCAACTGGCTGGGGGTAGCAACACAGGAACACCCTGGGGCCCTTGCCAGAGGAGCAGCCCAGCTCCACTCTCCGGAAGCACATCCATGTTCAGTCTAGACTGGGGTGCATCAGGGACATCCTCCTGGTGCCATTGCAATTTAGATCAGTGAGCACTGGCTGAGGACTCCCAGTGTGCCAGGACCTACCGTGCTGGGTTCTACAGTGAATACAACATGATGTCTGGTTTGGCAGCCTTCACAACTGAATAGAATCATAAAGAACTTTATGATAATCTTTTAGGAACTGTCATTGCATGTGGCCCACCCAAAAAGGAAACACATTGTTTCAGCCACCCGGTTCTGAAATGATGTATCTGGACTATGTGCTTTGACCATTAGATTATTATTTTAATTTAGAGTTGGGTCCGTTGTTTTCTTTCTTTTTTTTTAAATTTCGTTGAGAGAGAAAGAGAGAGAGAGAGAGCAAGACCATGAACAGAGGGGAGGGTCACGGGGCGGAGAGGGAGAAGCAGACTCCCTGCTGAGCAGGATGCCCAGCGTGGGGCTGGATCCCAGGCCCCTGGGATTATGACCTGAGCCAAAGGCAGATGCTTAAACACCTGAGCCACCCAGGCGCCCCAAGATTGGTCCATTCTAACTTTGGCAAAATGCAATAGTGTTTTCTACCTTGGACTTGATAAAAACAATGAAAAGAATTAAATAGCTTGATTGAACCCATACTTTAAAATAGATTAGATGTAGGGGTCACCTGAGTGGCTCAGTTGGTTAAGCATCTGACTCTTGGTTTCAGCACAGGTCAGGATCTCAGGGCCCTGAGGTCAAGCCCTGCATCAGGTTCCATGCTCAGCGGGGAGTCGGTTTCCCTCTTCTCACCCCCTCTGCCCCCTCCCTGCTCGTGCACACACAGTCTCTCTCTCTGTAAGAAATAAATCATAAAAAAATAGATTAGATGTAATGCACTAAATAGATACTAATAATTAAATATAGGCATGTTGATTGCATATGTATATACAGTATTAAAGTTTAATAACTAAGCCATAACTAACACACAGAGCTAACTAAAACTTAATTATAGTGTGAGCAGACTTGCTAACAGTGTCACCCAGTGGGATGTCACCATCATGGTGGTGACACTAGCTCTTCTCAGCTTATCTCCACATTCTAGGTCTGCTTCTCAGTCCTTTTGGTGACTGGAACTGGTCCCATGCTAGGCCATTTGCTTACTTTTTTATTCCAAGGCTGACATATTATTACACAGAATTATCATTCTCTTTTTCTGTCATTGCTCTCAAGGCGAGTTTTAAGTCAGTACTAGATATTTTGCCCCACGCTATTACTGTTCCTAATTTACTATTGCACATATGTGTACAGGGCTGGACCATAGGATGCTCACTAACCTCCGATGCCTACTCTGCACTACTGTCTGTTACAGCCACGGGGATTCCTTGCCGCGACAGAAATTTAGTGGTGTAAGGAATTCTCTAGAAGACCCTGGACCTCGAGAAGGGAAAGAACAGCTTCCAGGCTAAGTGCTTTCTGAAGAGTTTTCTGCACTGTGCAGGAGCTATTGATGCTCTTCTTTCTTCCTGGGGTTTCTGTGAGTAATCAATACATGCACATTTATGTGAGGCCTGCGCTATGATTTCATGATGAACTGAGCACCATGGAAACACGGAGGAGAGAATGATTAATTCTGAAAGGACAGTGATGTTTGAGGGTAATGATTAGAAATTTTGGTTTGGCAGAGGACATATGAAAGGGCATTCCAAGCATATGGAATAGCAGGGACAAAGATATTAATTTATTGAAGTGAGTGGAATGCAGCAAATATCATTCTCAATGGGGAAGCACTGAGAGCCTTTCCCCTAAGATCAGGAACAAGACAGGGATGTCCACTCTCACCACTGCTGTTCAACATAGTACTGGAAGTCCTAGCCTCAGCAATCAGACAACAAAAAGACATTAAAGGCATTCAAATTGGCAAAGAAGAAGTCAAACTCTCCCTCTTCGCCGATGACATGATACTCTACATAGAAAACCCAAAAGTCTCCACCCCAAGATTGCTAGAACTCATACAGCAATTCGGTAGCGTGGCAGGATACAAAATCAATGCCCAGAAGTCAGTGGCATTTCTATACACTAACAATGAGACTGAAGAAAGAGAAATTAAGGAGTCAATCCCATTTACAATTGCACCCAAAAGCATAAGATACCTAGGAATAAACCTAACCAAAGATGTAAAGGATCTATACCCTCAAACTATAGAACACTTCTGAAAGAAATTGAGGAAGACACAAAGAGATGGAAAAATATTCCATGCTCATGGATTGGCAGAATTAATATTGTGAAAATGTCAATGTTACCCAGGGTAATATACACGTTTAATGCAATCCCTATCAAAATACCATGGACTTTCTTCAGAGAGTTAGAACAAATTATTTTAAGATTTGTGTGGAATCAGAAAAGACCCTGAATAGCCAGGGGAATTTTAAAAAAGAAAACCATATCTGGGGGCATCACAATGCCAGATTTCAGGTTGTACAACAAAGCTGTGGTCATCAAGACAGTGTGGTACTGGAACAAAAACAGACACATAGATCAGTGGAACAGAATAGAGAATCCAGAAGTGGACCCTGAACTTTATGGGCAACTAATATTAGATAAAGGAGGAAAGACTATCCATTGGAAGAAAGACAATCTCTTCAATAAATGGTGCTGGGAAAATTGGACATCCACATGCAGAAGAATGAAACTAGACCACTCTCTTTCACCATACACAAAGATAAACTCAAAATGGATGAAAGATCTAAATGTGAGACAAGATTCCATCAAAATCCTAGAGAAGAACACAGGCAACACCCTTTTGGAACTCGGCCATAGTAACTTCTTGCAAGATACATCCACGAAGGCAAAAGAAACAAAAGCAAAAATGAACTATTGGGACTTCATCAAGATAAGAAGCTTTTGCACAGCAAAGGATACAGTCAACAAAACTCAAAGACAACCTACAGAATGGGAGAAGATATTTGCAAATGACATATCAGATAAAGGGCTAGTTTCCAAGATCTATAAAGAACTTCTTAAACTCAACACCAAAGAAACAAACAATCCAATCATGAAATGGGCAAAAGACATGAACAGAAATCTCACAGAGGAAAATATAGACATGGCCAACATGCATATGAGAAAATGCTCTGCATCACTTGCCATCAGGGAAATACAAATCAAAACCACAATGAGATACCACCTCACACCAGTGAGAATGGGGAAAATTAACAAGGCAGGAAACAACAAATGTTGGAGAGGATGTGGAGAAAAGGGAACCCTCATACATTGTTGGTGGGAATGTGAACTGGTGCAGCCACTCTGGAAAACTGTGTGGAGGTTCCTCAAACAGTTAAAAATATACCTGCCCTACGACCCAGCAATTGCACTGTTGGGGATTTTCCCCAAAGATACAAATGCAATGAAACGCCGGGACACCTGCACCCCGATGTTTATAGCAGCAATGGCCACGATAGCCAAACTGTGGAAGGAGCCTCGGTGTCCAACGAAAGATGAATGGATAAAGAAGATGTGGTTTATGTATACAATGGAATATTACTCAGCTATTAGAAATGACAAATACCCACCATTTGCTTCAACGTGGATGGAACTGGAGGGTATTATGCTGAGTGAAGTAAGTCAGTCGGAGAAGGACAAACATTATATGTTCTCATTCATTTGGGGAATATAAATAATAGTGAAAGGGAATATAAGGGAAGGGAGAAGAAATGTGTGGGAAATATCAGAAAGGGAGACAGAACGTAAAGACTGCTAACTCTGGGAAACGAACTAGGGGTGGTAGAAGGGGAGGAGAGCGGGGGGTGGGAGTGAATGGGTGACGGGCACTGGGGGTTATTCTGTATGTTAGTAAATTGAACACCAATAAAAAATAAATTAAAAAAAAATGAAGTGAGTGGAATGTATGAAGAATGTGCAGCCCAGTGTGATTGGAGTATAGAGGACTTGAGATGAGATGAGGCTGGAAAGGAAGCAGGATTTCAGAGGTCTTTGAATCCATGATAAAGATTTCGAGATTTGTCCTCAAAACAAAACAAAACCCTGTCCTTTGACTTTTGCTTGAGTAGGTTTGGACATAATATAATTTGCTTTTTCCAAAGTAAATTGACTGCAATGTAGTGGATAGACTGGGGAGGTGATGGACAGGGGCAGGCAGCCCAGGTCACTGTGTAATCCTTATGAGAAACAAGAAGGATCTCAAAGAAGAAGGTAGCAGAGAGAGTGAATTATTATTATATTATTACATCATTTCAGGTGTAGATCAAGAGCCTTAAGACAGGTGAGATGAGGGGATAAAGAAAAAGGAGTCGGGACACCTGGGTGGCTCAGTGGTTGAGTGTCTACCTTTGGCTCAGAGTGTGATCCCAGAGCCCGGAGATCAAGTCCAGCATCGGGCTCCCTGAGAGGAGCCTGCTTCTCTCTCTGCCTGTGTCTCTGCCTCTCTGTGTGTCTCTCATGAGTAAATAAATAAAATCTTAAAAAAATAAAAAAGAAAAAATTTTTAAAAAAGAAAAGAAAAGGACATCAAGGGTGAAGTTCAGGTTTCTGAATCAGATAACTGTGTAGGTTGTTGTATCATTAATTCGATTAAAAATATAGGGGTGGATACATTTTTGCTTTGGGTGGAGGTAGAGAAAGGGGAAAGGTAGAGATGCCACTCTTGCCTAGAATAATCCTTGGCTTATGGCTGGCCTTTGGCCATCACCCTTCTAAAGCAGTATTAAAGGGCAAGGTCATTTCTATGGCCAACATGGGGAATCAAGCATATTTCAGCCAAAGCAAGCAATACTACACCTGCACGAACCATTCTGGTAACAACCAACACCTTAGGACTGGACCTTTCAGATCTGAGCTACCTGAGTAGACTGACCTTTCCTCTCTCTGCTGGAGGGAGATACCGGCCCTAATTCTTCACTCATTTCTGTTCCCATACCCTTTGCCATGTATCTTTGCAGGACCTCCTATGAAAGACAGAGTGTGCTTTCCTGTCTGGTGACTTTGAGTTTGATGAATGAGATATTAGGAGACATGATGCAAGCAGAGACCTGAAATGTGCTTGTGCAATGGGGCTTCCTTGCTATTTTGCACTTTACTTTTCAACATAAGGAATACCTTCCCCTGTGTAGATGTTTCTTCTTTACCCAGATTCTACAAGGAACATTCAAGAAACAGAGCCAATCCAGCAGCCACAGCTTGAAGCCAAAACACCTCAGCCCACATGAAGAAATAATCATGTTATGCTGCTGGGTCTGGGCGTGTTTTGTTACATGGTGAAAACTAACTGATACAGCCATTAGGGGAAATATATGATTATGGGCGGTGATGCTCTTAGCTCCCATACCAGCTCTTGAGGCAGCTGCGTTGAGAGTCTGACAAAGTCCCCAGCATGTCAGATGCTGGTCTGAATAGCAGCTGCAGTGGTGACAACTGAAGTTAGATCTAGTCACATTTATTTTGTGACCTTTCATGGATTTTCAATCACCGTTTAAAGAACATCCACTTCTGCTAATGAATGGCGCTGTGCTTGTATTTTACAGATCACTAGGAACAAAATTTTTGCTACCAGTAGTAGACTCTTCCAAACCTTACCTACTCCTGAATCAGTAAATTCTTCCTCATTTGAATCTCAGCTTCTTGCTCTATCCTAAGCCTTAAATTCTTTAATTTGGCAGGGGTGGGGGGTCGCCATTAGGGAGGTGGAGTGTGGGCTTGGTTAGTTTGTTTTCCAGAGATGTAGAATATCTGGTCAAATGCCATCTTTAAATTTTTTAAGAGAAGTATTAAGTAAACTTTTGGCCTTTCTTTCTCTGGGTAAACAACCCAAACTCATTTAACCTTTCCTCAGAGGTTCAATTTTCTGATTATTTGACTGTTTCTTTGCTCTTTTCTGAACCTTTTCTACTTTGTTATATCTCTTCTAAGTTATAAAGAACAAAATTGGACATGGTCTTTACATCTGAACTGGTGCTTAGTATAATACCTTTACTCCTGGGTCTTTGATACAGTGCCAGGTCAGAAACATCAGAAATTTGCTTTCATTGCATTGCAATAGAGGGTCTATGCTCTCCTTGGATTTTCCAGCCACCCCTGGTGATCCCCAACTTGTACTTTTGGCAATGATTTTTGATACCTCAAAGTCTTAATCTGTATTTGGTCCTTGCCACAATCACTCCAGGTTGTTGATGATTGCTTTTTAAAAAAAATTTTTTTTATTCCTTCTGCAGAGACTGGGGTCTATATAATTGAGATTTGGAATTTCCAAAGTTAAAGAAAGAGAGCCACATTAAATAATTAGAATGAACAGACACCATTCATATACTCCTAGTCAAAGACCGTATTATATTTAGGTAAGCACTAAGTATAAATAATTTACAAAGATACTTAAGAATAAATATGAAGTTAGGTATTAAGTAGAAATATTATATAAGATAGTTAGATACTACCATAACTTAATAGCCTGCCCAAAGGAAAACTGCAAACCCACATAGTTGGTCACTTTTGTAAAGGGAGCCCCTCAAAAAATGAGGTGAGGAAAATTAACAGCCACAATGTTATAATAGAGATGCCTGGGTGGCTCAGTGGTTGAGCGTCTGCCTTCGGCTCAGGGTGTGATCCCGGAGTCCAGGGATCAAGTCCCACATTGGGCTCCCTGCATGGAGCCTGCTTCTCTCTCTGCCTGTGTCTCTGCCTCTCTCTCTCTCTCTCTCTCTCTGTCTCATGGATAAATAAATAAAATCTTTTACAAAACCTCAATATTATAATAATTACAACTAACATTTATTGGTTACTAATTATGTTCCAGGCACTGTACTGTTTTCATATCTCAGGTTAGGTTCCCCACAAAAATACTCATAGACAAGGAATTAGTGAATGATTCATTCAGTTGTGTTTCTGAGCAAACCTGGACAAACCAGGAAGGGAGAGGAGAAAGCAGGACAGGGAAGAAAAAGGAGTCAAGGAAGTGTGCACTTTCAGGCAAAATCCCACTGTGGAGCAAAATCACTTGTAGTTGAGAATTACTGGTATAAAGTCATCAGGATGATGTGGTGTTGGTGGCAAAAAATGGACAATAGATCAGTAGTAAAGAAAAAATAATCCAGAAATACATACACATATGGCCAATTGATATTCAACAAAGGAGCAAGGTGATTCAGTTAGGAATGATAGTCTTCTCTTCCCCTCTGATCCTCTGTCTTGTTTCTTGAATTCCACAAATGAATGGAAAAATAAAACAAGATGAAATCAGAGAGGGAGACAAATCTTGGAGACTCATAACCACAGGAAACAGACTGAGAGTTGCTAGAAAGGAGGGAGGTGGAGGAGTGGGGTAACTGGGTGATGGGCATTAAGGAGGGCACGTGACGTAATGAGCACTGGGTGTTATATATGACTGATGAATCACCGACCTCTACCTCTGAAACCAATAATACATTATATATTAATTAATTGAATTTAAGTTAAAAATTTTTTAATAAAAAGAATGATAGTCTTCTTCACAAATGATGCTGAAACAATTGGCTGTCAAGATGCAAAAAAAAAATAGATGAAAAAATAAGGAACCTCAGTACATACTTTACATTGTACCCAAAAATAACTAAAAATGATTGTGGGCTTAAATAAAAAACTGAAAACTATGATATTTCTGAAAGAAAACAGGAGAAAAATCTTTAGAACCATGGATTGGACAGAGCTTCCTTAGACAAGCACCAAAAGCACAATCCATAGCAGAAAAAAATGTTATATTGGACTTCATTGAAATTAAGAACTTCTGCTCTTTGGAAGACTCTGCTAAAAGAAAGAAAACCAAGGCACAAACTGAAGAGAAAACATTTGTAAATCACATATCTGATAAAGGACTTGTACTCACAAGATATAAAGAACTCTCAGCATTCGGTTATAAGAGAACAAACAGGGGATCCCTGGGTGGCTCAGCAGTTTAGCGCCTGCCTTTGGCCCAGGGTGCAATCCTGGAGACCTGGGATTGAGTCCCACATCGGGCTCCCTGCATGGAGCCTGCTTCTCCCTCTGCCTATGTCTCTGCCTCTCTCTCTCTGTCTCTCTCATGAATAAATAAATAAAATCTTTAAAAAAGAAAAGAAAGAAAGAAAAGAAAGGAAAAGAAAAGAAAAGAAAGAAAAAAAGAAAAGAAAAGAAAAGAAAAAAGAGAAACAACTCAATAAAAATGGACAAAAGATTTGAAGATATATAGATGGCAGGTAGATGTTCAACATCCTTAGTCTTCAGGTACATGCAAATTAAAACCACAAGGAGCAATCACTTCACGCTTACTAGAATGGCTATAATAAAATACATACAATCACAAGTGTTGGTGAGAATGTGGAGAAAGTGTAATTTTTGTGAATTACTGGTGGGAATATAAAATGGGACATCCACTTTGAAAACCATTTTGTGATTTCTTGAAAAATTAAACATGCATTTACCATGTTACCCAGCAATTGCACATTGGGACATCTAGGAAAGAAAGAGAGAGGAAAGGAGGGAGGAGAAGGAAGGAGGGAGAGAGGGAGGAAGGAAGGAAGGAAACATATGTCCACACACAAATTTGCACACAAATGTTTACAGCAGCATTATATTCATGATATCCAAAAAGTAGAAACCATCCAAATGTCCACCAACTGGTGACTAGGTAAATAAAATGTGTTATAGCCATATACTGGAACACTCTTCAGCACATAAAAGCAGCAAACTATGATACATGCTATAGCATGGATAAATTTCAAAAACATTGTTATGCTAATTGAAAGAAGCCATATGCAAATGGTCACATGATTCCATCTATATAAAATGTACAGAGAAGGCAAATCTGTAGAGAAAAAAAATCTGTTTGAGTCGACTCTGGCTGGGTGTAGGAGTAGGGATTAACCAGAAACAAGCATGAGAGATTTTTTGGCGGGAGGGGGATGATGTCAATATTCTAAAACTGGATTGTGGTAATGGTTGCATAACTAGATTTTCCAAAAATCATTGAATTGTACATTTAAAATTGGTACATTTTATAGTATGTAAATTATACATCAGTGAAGCTGTTTTATAAAAAGATCATATTGTATGCATAATTTTGCATTCCATTCTTTTCACTAAAAGCCATACCATAAATACTTGTTAATGTCATTACGGACAATTTGCAACATCTTTCTAATAGTTACTTACCATTTTAAATACATATGTCCAAAATTAATGTAATACTTTCCTTTTAGATTGTTTACAATTTTTAAAAATAATGTTTTGTTTATTTTCTTTGTGCATATTAACTGTATGACCTCAAATATGTTAGCCTCTCTCGGCTTTAATTTTCTGTTAGGAAAATGGGCATAATTAATACTATTCCTACTTCTTAGGTACAATATGGTCTTTCTAAGCATGGTATAAAACCAAGTGTGAAGCACTTAGCATGATAATGGCAAACACCAGGAGAAGTTAGCCATTATTACTGTCATCGGCAATTATTATAAACCTGAAATTGATGATTATTCTTCAGAATAGAATCATAGACATGAGATCTCAGGAATCATTTTTAAAAGTACTGTCCTTGCGGGCACCTGGGTGGCAGAGTCAGTTAAGCTTCCAACTCTTGATTTCTGCTCAGGTCATGATCTCAAGGTTGTGAGATCGAGCCCCACCTCAAGCTCCACATCTGGCTCCATGCTCAGCACAGAGTCTGCTCAAGACTCTCTCTCTCCCCCTCTCTCTGCCCTTTCCCTCTGCACCTTCCTCCTGTGTGTTGTTCTCTCTTTCTCTCTCTCAAATAAATAAATCTTAAAAAAATAAAATAAAATAAAAGCACTGCTCTCTAAATTAGAAGTAGGCAAAACACATTCTTGTCTCTGCCTCTTTTTTCTGGGATGCTGGAAACCAAAAATAGTTCCTCACATTCTTGCTCTGATGCTTCAGAGAGTTCCATGTTTCTAAGCATCTTACTCTCTCCAACCCAAACCCATCAGTCCTGTGATTTCTCTCCCAGTGGAGATAAACCAGTGGCCTTGGATAAAAATATTGGACCAAACAACTTACTGTTGTTACAATAAGTTATAGTCTCCCTTGTAGGTAATACAGTTGCTTTTTCGTAAGGATCACTAGTGTCTCAATAGATACAGGGACTTGGAACATGGGGTCTTCATGATTCTCTCCTGATTAGGACAAAGTGTTGGTAATTGCATGTTCCAATCGCAGACCATTTTGCACGTGGTTATGCTGCCCAAATTCCATAGCTCAGTCTACAAAACTCTTCACCATTTACCCCTTGTTTACTTCTCCAGCTTTATCTCCTACCACCACCTCCCTCCAACGTAATACTAAAATCAAACCACAGGCCCTGCCATTCCCCGAATGTGTTTTGTCTCCCACAAGGCTTTGTACTTGGTGTTTCCTTGCCCTGAACCCTGTCTGGCCATCCCTGCCCCCCTTCGTTTGACTGACTTCTACTTGTAATCCTGCCTCTGTCCTAAATAGTACATCTTCTTGGAAGTTCTTGTGTGCCCGAGTCTGGATGTGGTGCTCCACCTTTAAGCCCTGGCGGCACCCTGTCATTACCCTTACTGGGTTTAAATTGCCTGTTTATTTGCCTTCTTCTGATCACATCATGTGGCAGCCGTGGGGTTGCATCACTTTGATCTCTCTTCAAGAAAGAACTTGCCGTTGGACTGCAAGGAGTGCAGTTAGCTGACAGCCTCCAGCTGTTAATGCCTTCGAGATCCATCTCGACTTTCAAGGTGAGGCCATGGTATTTGGGGGGCAGCCCCAGCCAATGGCTGAGCATAAGGAGGGGCCGGGGCTAATGCAGGACTTCTAGTGGAAGATTCGGTGGGTTCCCTGCGACCTCATCAACTCGGCATTGTGATCAGAAGCTCTCTCTCCCTCGGCCTATGCTCAGAGACATCGACTGTATGAGACTCTCTGAACTTTCTTCACCCCATTCCCAAGGCAGAAAAAAACCTGAATTTGAGTCACGTCTTCTGTTCTCTTTTCTCATAATACAACAAGCAGATTTTCCATTGACCAGGGAGGATTTGCCTCAGAGTACTTGCTCCCTTTCCTTTCCTACTACGGTGTCATATCCGTGTTTGGGCATCAGGGGTCTCCTTACCCTTTCAGTTCCAGGGTGTTACTGTCCAATAGACCTCTTGTACTCCTAACTTTGTCAGTGCATCTGCTCTCTGGTTAACCCAATGAACCTAGACTAGAAGCTTTGCTTAAGCCATATTCTTAGGCAGTTGCATCTTCAGCTCAAGGAACAACACACAATAGGATCTCAATAAATAACTATGGATCAAATGAATGACTGTATGAATGCTCAAGATAGTGTTCAACACTAAGTATTGTCTTGATCCTGTACAACTCCTGACCACAGATACTGGTCAACATGCAAGATATTCTGTTTTGGGGGCACCTGGGTGGCTCAGTCGGTTAAATGTTCAACTCTTGACTTCAGCTTAGGTCCCGATCTCAGGGTTGTGAGATGGAGCCCTACATTGGGCTCCATGATGGGTGTGGAGTCTGCTTAAGATTCTCTCTCTCCCTCTGCCCCAACTGCCCCCCACCCCGTGCTCTCTCTCTCTCTCTCAAAACAAAACAAGAATATTCTGATTTGAAGGCTCAGATTCATATATGAAATGCATTGCAGGAGTAATATAATTGTGCATTTTCAAGTGGGTATTTTCCAATGGTTGGATTTATGCCAAATATGTAATTTACCCTTTAGAATAATCCCATGGGCTAATGTAGCTGAGTATGAGTCATAATAGGTATTTGTACTTAAAATTACACAATAGCTATAAAATGGTTATTTACCATCAAAATAGCAAAATTTAAATAGTACAGCATATGCCTGGAGATGTCATCTAAATGTTGTTTTACAGAATAAAATCCAAAGACATTGAAATCTTTCAAAACCCAGGCCTTACTCATTTGGTACTTGTCACACTACCAAGTGTGTAGCTGGCTAGCTCCCCTCTGTCAATTGTGAACTCCTTGAGGGCAAGCACACCATATACTTCTCTGCACTCAATCACTCCCACCCTAACCTCCCCCCACCCCAGTATCTACAAGGGCCTCTTGTCCTGAATAGCAATGGATTTCAAATACAAGCTCTATCACTTACTGATTGTGACCTTCAACTTCTAAAACTCATCCTTATGTCTCCCACCTTTACCTCTCTCGTAAGAATAGTAGTGAGATATGGAGACATTTCCTCTCTATTCTCTGTCTTTGCTCTCATCTGGGTTCCTCTTTCTCTTCCTACCTCCTCTTTCTTCCCCCTTCTGTTCCTTGCTCACCCCTTCCTCTTCTGTTTTTTTCCCCTCCCTTCCTCACTCGCTTCCTCCGTTCTTACCTTTCTTCCCTCTATCCTTCTCTCCTTTTGATCCCCAAGCATTTATTAAATGTCTACTGTGTCTCAGGTACTACCCTAGGTGCTTTAGAAGCAACAGTGAATAAAGCACAAGGCTTATGCCCTTCTGGACCCTCACAGCAAGGGTGGAGGTCATCAAAAATAATAACCCAGATAATGAATATGTGCAATAAAGTTAGAAGTGGTATAATGGACCAAAAAAAAAATGCCTCTTTCCCAAAAGATATCCATGTAAATACCTGGAGTGTGTGAATGTGACCTTATTTGGAAAAAGGGGTATTTGCACATGTGGTTAAGTTA
This sequence comes from Canis lupus dingo, assembly GCF_003254725.2. NCBI lineage: Eukaryota > Metazoa > Chordata > Mammalia > Carnivora > Canidae > Canis > Canis lupus. The sequence goes on along the minus strand of NC_064255.1, from coordinate 17,662,803 downwards.
AGGATGTTGAGATAAAGAGACAACACTGGGTTATCAGGGTGAGCCCTAAATGGAGCCCTGCCAGCATTCTGATTTTGAATTTTTGGCCTCCATTATTGTGAGCAAACTCACTACTGTGGTTTTAAGCTGGTAAATTGGTCATAATTGTTACAGCAGCCACAGGAAACAAATGCAAGGGGATATATAAACAAGGTGCTCTAATCTAGACTGGAGAACCCAGAAAAAAATGTGCATAGATCTTGCCCTCATGTCTTCCTGCCTTCTGTTTTTCATACCACTTTAGAATACTGTCTCATTTTCTGGAATCTACGTTCTTTCCTTTCTATTTGGCACACACTCACCTTTCATTTGCCCAGAAAGTTGCAGGTTAATTCTAATAGGTTTGATTCTAATCCCCTTTGCTATAGATTCTCTGAGGTCTATACTCCGCATTCCTAGAAAATTACCACTGAACTCCTTCAGCCTAGGTATTTATAAAATGGGTAGAGGGAGGTTGCTATGGTATGGTGCAAAGGGTGCAGATATGCGTCATGAGTTCTACATTTTAATTTAGCTTCTGATGCCAGTTGATTGTATGATGTATGGTGAGACACTGAGGTTTTTTAGGCTTCAGTGTCCCCATGTGTGAAATGAGGGCTCAGGGGTGTTTAAGCCTAAAGTTCTCTTCTGACTTTAAAAATAATCATTAATTCCATTGTCAAATCTTTTCACAGTTGTGAAAAAAATATGTAAATTTATTTAGGACTCCTATAAAACTAATTCTGCAAAGAAGTCTGCAAAGGGGCACCTGGGTGGCTCAGTCACTTAAGCATCTGACTCTTGATTTCGGCTCAGATCATGATCTCAGGGTCATGAGATTGAGACCCCTATTGGGCTCTGCAGCTGAATGTAGAGCCTGCTTAAGATTCTCTCTCTCCCTCTTCCTCTCTGCCCCTACACTGCCCTCCCACTTGTGCTTTTTCTCTAAAAAAAAAAAAAAAAAAAAAAGAAGAAGAAGTCTGCAAAACACATTATCTAAAAGGAAGATGACTTGAACTCATAGGTACAGTGTGTCTGTTGGTTTCAGCTATACCAAATGATTTCCAATATCAGATGTACAGGTAATGACAGGTCTTGGCTGTCCCCTCAAAACACACAACTCAAAGTCAGCCTTAGGGAATTCACTGTTTTTTGTTCCCAATGTCATGAGTTTCCTAGTGTAGTATCTGTGGGTAAGCTAAAACAAGTGGTACGAGCTAAGTTATTCAACCAGAAGAGGTTCCCTATGACACTTCTTAAATGATATTGGCAATAAACAGGTCCTAGTCCATGCCTGCTATGGATTATTCATCATTCTAACAAATATCTGTGTCTGTGCTCTAGGCAGACCAAGTCTAAACATGCCTCTTCTTCTTTCACTCCTCTCTCTCTCTCTGCACCCCCACACAAGATATATGACACAGGATAATATTAGTCACATATATATCAATAGATATTCATCAAGCAGCTCACTTCTTTGCTTGACACTGCAGGGATCAGAAATGTAGAAGACAGGTATGGTTCTTGCCATCATAGAGCTTACTTGTGCAAAGGAAGCCAAGCATTGTTTTCTAAGGACCAATGCAGGAATACTTGAATTCATTGTAGAAGCAAAAAAACAAGAGACAAATACTCTGGTCTGTTACACTGGAATCTAGCTCATGGATCTAAGCTGTCCAATTTAGCACTGTGCTCCTAGTGCCTAGCCCAGTTTGCCCAATAAAGTAAGCACTCAATAGACATGAATTGAATGAATAAATGTATGGTCTGAAGTGGATAGGGATGGTCAGGGGAAGGTTCCAGAATAAAAGAGACTTGAGTTAGGGTTTGAAGCATTGAGAGGCATTAGATGATATAAGGCAGGGGTGCTTGGGTGGCTTGGTCAGTTAAGCGTCTGCCTTCAGCTCAGGTCATGATCCCAGGTGGGATCAAGCCCTGCATCGGGCTCCCTGCTCAAGGGGGAGTCTGTTTATCCCTCTCCCTCTGCCCCTCTCCCTGTTTGTGCATGTGTGTGCGCACTCTCAAATAAATAAATAAATCTGTTTTAAAAAAAATAAGATTGTATACCGCAAGAGTGCACATCTATCCCATCTAGAGGGATAGAAACAAAGTTGCAGAAGTAGACTCTTCATAGAGATAAAAGTAGCATTTGGATGCAGAATTAATGCAAGATGGGTTCTTCAAAGGTTAGTGTCATTTCAGTTCATGACTTCTACACTGTTGAAGAGTCAGAATCTAACATTCATTAATTTGGGCAGTGGAAACAGGAGGTTCAAGGACCTAGGAGAGATGCCTGGCCTCCTCCTGTGGCTAACTTGCAAAAACTGTCCTAATCAGGTGCCAAGGTTTTTATGTGTCTCTACAATCTCCAAATATATAGTGAAAATCTTTGGTTGGGTGACAAAAGTTGTGCGGATCTCTGCTGCTACCCCTAAGAAGGTCTTGTTTCATGGTACAATGAGCTGTGGCTGTCACCCTAGAACATATACCATTGAGAACTGTCCTAGGGAGAGGCTTTATTCCAAAGTTTTCCAGCAACAGTTGTATGGGATGACCAGGCCCCTGTTCAGGACCATGACTCGTCTTAGCCCTCCTTCATTCTTCTCCTTGAATGTAATTTTCTAGATCTGAATGCCAAAATACGGTCTTTCTTCTTTGCTTACATCCTAATAATTTTCATGGAGTCAAGTGGAATCACAAAGATAAATTAAATATTATGATGCTCCATTTAAGATCCATATGGCTTCTGTTACTCACTGAATTAGAACTAAACGTTCTTACTCTTTATGCCAAAACTATCAGTGTTCTTTCCTACCTCATTTCTGTCCCCTTAACCTACATCTCAGCTTCTGTTGCTTGTATTTTTCCCTCATGGAAAGTTAAGCATCTGGCTGCCTATTGGAAGGCAGCTTGGTGTATTGGACATTGGTTCAAAACTGAAGACCTTGGTTTGAAACTTGGATTTACTGATGAGCTATCTGTCCGTCCCCTGCTTAGGCTTCATTTTCCACCCTGGTAATATAGGAATAATAACATCTACCCTGTCATCTTCACAGAGTTATGAAGAAGAATCTAATGAGATCATACACATGACAGCCTTTGCAAAATGTAAGACACATAAGATGTAGGGATGTTTTCATTTTTTGAGTCTTCTCTAAGCATATGGCAGTCTCAATTTACTATTTCTCTTCCATTGTACAAATAGCAACTGAAATCCCAAGACTTGCATAAAACCTGAGTCAGGAAAATATTGACAGTATCTCTTGAGTTTCACAATCTCTTAGAATTTCTATAACTTATCTTTTATGCTGGTCTCTAAATTTATTCTCGCTCCTGTGACCAGCACCCTGGAGAATTCAATAAATGTCTGTTGAGTTAATGTATGAATAATTCAGTGTCTGTTAGAATAGTCTAGGCTATGCTGCAGTAACAGATAAACTCTGGAATCTCACTGAGTTAGCTCAACGAAACTCATGTAAAATCTGCTGCAGATCAGCGGGGCAAGACGAGACTTCCAATGACCCAGAGGTCCAGAGTTCTTCTATACTTGAATCAAGACATGGTTGCCAGGGTTTCCTGCAGGGAAAGAAGAGAGATTCAGAGCTTTTAACTGCCTTGTCCTAGAAGTGACACATGTCATTTCCACTCATAGCCTATTGGCCAGAACTAATCATACAGACCAATGCAACTGCAAAAGAAGCCACTGAATGTAGGGGGGCAAAGGCTGAGTCCTGCCTTCTCTGTGATACAGTGCCCTCCATCACCATGAGTCATTGCTACATGCCAGATCCTGTTCTCAGCACAGGGAAACAGCAACACATAAGAGGGAGAGAATCCCAGATTTTGTGGAGGGTGTGCCAAGGTGGGAGTATGGGAGTGTGAAAACACTTTGGCTGGGCTCTAGCTTTCCAGTACCATGTACTACCTCTTCTTCTTCCACTCCAGTAGTTTGTTCTTCTTCAGTTGTGGTGGTTTTGAGAGGGCCCAAGTTTTCAAAAGAACAGGACTGGGACCATTCTAATAAATCTGTGCTCCTCTCTGGGAAGTGGGCTTTAACTTCTCTTGGTTTAGCTCATGTCTGTTTGTCATGAGGTTCAGAAGCCTCTGTGGTTTCAGTTGGGAGGAGGAGAGAGGGAAGGAAGGCTGGGAGGCAGCGCCTTCCAGCTGGACTTGTTTGGATTGGCACAGTCTCTGTAAGCAGCCGTGACTCCAGAACTGCTGGAAAATGTGCTTATCACCCTAGGGGGTTGAGCAGGAAGGGGAAGGTCCCAGCTGATAGAGTTTGAATGAGAGCTAATGGAAAAGGGGCCTCAGCCTTTTGGTGGGATAAGCAGGAGGAAGACGTGGGGGTTCGGCTTCAGGGTATGAGCAAGCTGTGTTAGTGTCTACTCTACCCCAGCCAGGCTGAGTGGAAGCTATTGTTAGTTTCCATTGGATGAATGGGAGAAGCATGCTGTTAGGTCTCCTCTGCTGGCTTCTTGTGACAGTCCTTTCCTTCTATTACTGGAAATATATATATATATATATCCTGACACCAATCTCTGAGCAGACTTTACCAGGCATGGCTTGCTCCTCTAACACAGACTAGTGTTTTTTTATTCCCTTGTACTTGATGTTTACACTAGATACCATTAACATCCATTGCAAAACCTCCCTCTCCAATTTTCCTTATACCTCACGGATGAGAAAGTGAAGACTTCTTTCCCCAGTCTGTCCTTGTTGTTGAGTCTAGATGCATTTTAGGGTTCGCCAATGAGATGTACTCTCCTGAGATTGGTCAGTGGAAAGGAGGAGGACCATTCTTCTTCAGTGTTGGTGTTGGCTGATGCACATTCTCATCAAGTGGGAACGTTTGCAGTGACCAGGACAGCTGGTCTGGGAGCCAGATTTGACGCTGCGGAGCAGTGGTGATGGTGAGAGTGGTTTTCCTGCAGCTTCCTGAACTGGGGGTGGCAGCTGCAGGAGAAGCCTGGAAGCCTAGCAGTAGCCCCTGTTTTCAGTGCCTGTCATCCTTTCTCCAATTTTGTGAGCATTTATTTCCCTTTTTAAAATCCTATTCTGCTTCAATACCTAGAGTGGTTTCTATATTCTGCACTTATTTCCTAACCTATGCAGTGCTTTTATACGCTGTCTCACTTGGATGTCCACTAACTACAGGCTGCGCAGTCACTTGCTCACTCACAGGTGATCAGAATACATATGCCAAGACCCATGCTCTTATCACTACTCCATCCCATTTCCTTCCTTATTTTTTACATTCTAAATCAAGTTTCCCTCCATTCACTCTGTCCGATTCCTGTATCCCAAAGAGATAACCATCTCATACCTCTTCTTTTTGGCTCATTCTGTTTAATATTGATATTTGCCTTTCCCCTCTAATCTTATCTCCACAAGACAAGAAGAAAAAAGTTAGGCTTTATGGTCAAGAGAAATGCTTTCTATACTTTTGCAACTTTTACAACCATTGCTCGTGTGTATTCTTAATATTTGTTGGGCGGCACTGTGTTAAGCTATAGAGTGTAAGATCGCAGGAAAGAAGGGAAACCTTTATTCCTAAATTTAAGCTGATGCTTCTTGTCACACGCTTATAATTCAATAAGACTACAGAATAATTATAAGTACTCATGGGGGACGGGATGCACATTCTGGTGAAAGAAGAACCACCAGAAAAGTGAGGGAGGAAGAAGAGGCAGGAGGAAATGATATAAGGATTTACCCATACAACAAGCCATGGGTTTTTCTTTTTGTTGACCTTTGCAAAGATCACCCCTTTGCTTTATTCTTTTTTTTTTTTTTTTTTTTGAGGGAGAGAGAATCTCAAGGGCTTGATTGATTCCATGATCCTGAGATCCCGAGATCCTAAGTGGAAACCAAGAGTCAGACATTCAATTGACTGCACCACCCAGGCACCCCACCCTTTTGCTTTATTTTTCATGTTTCTAAAGTCTCCTGCCATTGTTCCACAGCAGACATCAAAGTGAACCCCATCCCCCCACAATTTACACACCTGCACCTAGGCTAGGGGAGCCAAATCCAGGAGCAAAGATGTCAGCTGTGCATACCACCAGCTTTCCTCAAAGGGAAACTTCGAAGTAATTTTCAAAGTTTAAAGGAAATTGCCAATCTGGAAGCTGCTGGAAAAATCCAACATTACACTTAATTCCTTCCCAGTCTAAGGGGAGACACTTAAGGGACAGAGAAGCTGTAGTTCACTGGATGGAATTCACCAGGGAAATCAGAACTCAGGAGTGAGCAATTGGCTTTACAACTGGAAAAGCCTCTCTAGGTGACAAAGTTAGGTCTTCTCCCTAAATTTCTCCCCCATGGTTTTCCCACCAGATCCGTTTGCAAGTGTTGGCACTGGCTCCAGCTTTTCAGTTCGTGATGACTTGTGTGAAGATCAACAGAGAAGCAAGCTTCAGAATGAGAGAACCAGGCAATTGAACAAAATGTGAGTGGGGAAGTGGAAGGAAAGGGAGGTAGAGGGTGTGGTATGGGAAGAGAAAGAGAAGGAAGAGTGAGGGTCCCAGGAAACACAGGGAGGAAGAAAGCAGACATTAAGAACATTTCTGCAATGGAAATATCCTGTCCAAGTCCCTTCAAGTCCTGACCTGATAAACGCTTACCCTATTTATTACTTAAATCGCTCTCATTTTGCACTGACCAACTGGCAAGTCCTTTAGAATTGTTTGTAATTTTTCCTGTGCCTACTTGGCTTCACAATTAGATGCCAGCTCCTCTAGTCTCTGTGTGGTCTCTGGACCAGCAACAGCCCCAAGGAGCTTGGCAGAAAGGTGGACTCTCAGGCCCCACTCTGGCCATGCTACATCAGAACCTGTATTTTAACAAGATTGCTGTATGATTCTTGGGTGCTTTAAAGATTGAGGTGGTGCCCCACAACTCCAGAAACGAATGAGGAAAAGAGTGACAGTGAATGTGTTTGTGATGAGGAGGCTGATATAAAGGAGTATGCACCTGCCATAGGCTCTACTCTTTGGGAGCCTAATGGAAGCCAGGCAGCAGAGAGGCTGGTAGTGAGCTATCACAAACTAGGGAAACCTGGTAAGACCCTAAGTGAGTGAGTCTGAAAGTCCAGTGCACATCAGAATCACGCGAAAGCTTGTTAAACATAGATTGCTAGTTCCTCCCTCCATCTTCCAGAACTTCTGATTTAATAGTTCTAGGGTGGACCTGAGAATCTAAATGTTTAGCCAGTTCCTAGGTGACGCTGATGGTGCTGATCCAAGGACAACACTTTGAGAACAACTGATCCAAGCCATAAAGATATTCAGATAAAAGAATCTCCCTTCTACAAATTATTCGGGATAATTATGGTCTCAAATCCCCTATTGAATTTGCCATTGGAGACCAGACCACTTTACAATGACTTCCAGAAAGAGGCCCTCGTGGGAAAGCCCTGATGCATTTCGACCAGCTGTGTTGGGTTGAGAGCTAATTAGGAGGGAAGCTAGCTAGAATGGTCCTGCTTTCCCAGCCGTGTTATCCAGCAAACCCAGAGACAGTAGGTTGGTAAAGAAAATTACACAGATGCGACCCGGAAGCTGTCATTTCACTGGGGAAGGTTTTGCCTTTTCATTACAAGAGAAAGCTAACATTTCCCATCTTTCCTTCTACCAAAAGTAGGCACGCATATAAAACCAAAGTCAATTTCTTACAATTTAGTAACCTCAGTACCAACCAATTATATTCTGGGACATGAGAAACAGCTGTTGTAACATTAGAGCTTGAACAGTTCCATCTCAGCTATTTAAAGGGATAAAAGAGCCAATATTTTCATTCCCTTGTGATATTATCAAGACATGATAAACAACCAAGACTATAGTATTAATTACATTAATTTGGAGAGGAGAGAGACCACTTTAATTGCTCCAAGCTGGAGAATAATTTTTTATGGGCAGACAATCATTCCATAAATTCACATTAGAAAGGGTACTTTGTCTTTTTCTATCAGCAGCAAAACTTCTGGAGGCAAATACCACCAACAACCCCCATGTAAGATGTATTTCAATAAGAAAAAAAATCTCACTGTTGCTATGTATTATTTATTGAACTCTGACACGTTGAGCTATCTGATAGAAACAAACATAGGGAAGGCATTTGCCTTGAAATAATTCATAATCTGAAACAGGAAGTAGGATTAACACAGCTAGATTTAAATACTTGCACAGGAGGGGTATAAAGTGTGCCACCTCCCTCTCAGGGCTGAGAAGACCAAACGAAGGATGGACGTCAAAATGCTATGTAAGCTGTAAGAACAGAAAAGGAAAGAAAAATGCCATTTATTGAGTGCCTTCTACATGGGGCACTGAGCCAGGTGCTTCACTTACATAATCATATTTTCACACTCATAAGAAATCTCAGAAAGAAAAATAAAAACATTAAAAAAGAGAGTATAATAAATAGGTAACAAAAACGCCAATTTTGTCAGGGTGAACATTATTCAGAAAAATTGTATGACTCAGGTTAATTGATGGGATGTGCACTAGAGGTATCCTCTCTCACCCGAAAACGTGCAATAAATATTTTGTTGATTAATAAGTGGTCACATTCTGAAATCACCCAAACATATGCTGTGGTTTTGGTAATGAAATATACCTAAGTAAATCTATCTGCTAAGGTTCCTTGGATTTAAAACCTACGTTTGGCTCCACTGGCTGCAGTGGAAGGGGAGAATTTAAGATGATTCCAGGAAGTGGCTCCTAAAAGCTGTTGAATGCAGCAGGCATTGCTGTGGCTTTGGACTAGCCATTTGTAATTTTCTGCCCAGGGGACTCTCTCCAGGTTTCTAGAAGTACTTGTTCTAGAAACTCTCTATAAACACTGCTAACAGTGTTGCACTTTGCCAGGACACCCCTATCCCCACCCCGCCCCCATGGTTGCTTCCAGAGTTACTATGGAGCAGCGGTGAGGATTAGGTCTTCCAGTCCTCTGAATACTCTGGAAACATATTTGAGGATAGGAACAATTCAACACCCATTAGTAGTGCTCACACTAAGGAAGAAGGGATTGGAAGAAATTGAAAGAGCATGCTAGGGTTGTGCATTCCTCAGTTGCTGGGATTGGGCACACAGCTGTGAATGGGAGCACTTACTAGAGTATGAGAAACTCTGAATATTGCAAAGTTCTGAACCATAGGGTTCCTTTTTATGTAGAAAGATTTTCATAACTTAAATGTCCAATAGGGGATTGCTTGAGCAAAATGTGGAGCAACTATATGAACACAAAAAATCATGCAGTAAAACTGTGTATATTAATATGAAATAATGTGTGAAAAATATTGTAGGAGAGGATTTCAGTTGCAAAGCAGTATTGCTCAATATTATCTCACTCGTATTCCAAAATGCACAAATATGAGTGGAAAGATGTTCAATGATGGAATTGCAGGTCATTTGTACCAACTCTTTGCTTATCTAGCTCTTCTGAGTTTTCCTTTTTTTTTTCTTCTGAGTTTTCTACAATAACATATAACTGGTAAAAATAAAGTTTTTTTCTGAGCCAATATTATTTTTCTTAGCATCAGGATAACAATAACATTTATCGTACTACTGTACATGGTGCTTTTTTCTTGTTAGGTCATTTTCTCCTCACAATGGCATTCTGAGGGCATTCTTTATGAAGAAGAGGTATTCCTCAACAGAGCAAATAATCAACATTAATGATAGAATCACATTTCTTTCTACCCTGCCTCAGTCATCTGGAAATTCAACTCTTCCTGACTTCCACCTACAGCCTTCATTTGGGAAACAGGCAATAAAATTAGGAAGATGACTTGCCGAGGAGGATGCTGGTATAGAAAGAGTGGTGACTCTAGGTATAGATACAACTATATGCTTATGCCTGGTGCAGAGCCCGAGTTATCTTAGCAAAACAACTTTTTCTAAGTGAAGGCAAATGGAAGATTATACAGATAATACTAAAATTGCTTTCAAAGATATATCTTTATTTTAGTTTAAATATACAAATGGGATGGAATAGGGTATTCTCAAAAAGCTAGACACGCTGTAGCCTTGAAAAGCAACCAGGCCCTAAACTAATATATCTTACAGGAGACCTCAAGCGTGTCCATACCCAAATGACTCCCATCCCCCCCCCCAATCATTTATTCTCTTTTTAGGATGCCCAGGGAGGTGATGGTATGACCCACATTTCTTTTGTGTTTGTTGTTTTGAAACCTTAGTTTTCGGGGTGCCTGGATGGCTCAGTCAGTTAAGGTCTGCCTGTGGCTCAGATCATGATCCCAGGGTCCTGGGATGGAGCCCCATGTTGGGTTCCCTGCTCAGCAGGGCAATCTGCTTCTCCCTCTGCAGCTCCCCCTGCTTGTGCCCTCACTCACTCTCTCTCTCAAATAAATACGTAAAATCTTTTTTAAAAAAACCTTAGTTTTCATAAACACATAAATAACTGTAGAAGAAACTATCTGTGGCCTACCCATTATCCATTTTTCTTCCCTGCTAACACAATCCAAATCTTGTTTGGGTATTGAACAATAACATGCTAGGAAAATAGGCTCAGCTCTGATGAGCCTCTCTTGGCTCTTGGACTGAGTGTGATGGTTAAGTTTATGTCAGTTGGCTGGGCTGTGGGGTGCCCAGGTATTTGGCTAAACTGGGTGTGTCTGTGAGTGCGATTAACATTTGAATCACTTAGTAGAGCAGATTGGTCTTCCCAAGTGTAGGTGGACCTCGTCTAATCCATTGAAGGGCTGACTAGAACAAAGAGGCAGAGTAAAAGCAAATTCTATGACTGTCTTCTTTTGCCTTTAGAATCAGGTTTGGACTGTGACTGGAACATACACCATTGGCTCTCCTGGGTCTCCAGCTTGCTGACTGCAGATTTGGGATTTGTCAGCCTCAATCATCATGTAAGACAATTCCTTATAATAAACATCTTTATAAGTAAAAATATAAATATATATAAATATCTATATCTAGGTCTGTTTCTATATATATCTTCTCTTGGTTCTGTTTATCTGAAGAACCTGGATGAGTACAGTCAACCATAGCCATTGTATTCCCTTTTACTGGTGATTGGTGACCATGTAACCTGTTTCTGGTCAATGAAATATAAAGAAATGCTGGGGTGGCGGGGGTGGGGGGATGTTCTGGAACAATTGTCCTCTTTACTAAGAAAGAGAGCAGCACAGACGGAAGCTGCTGTGGTTCCCCTTGCTTCCTGCTTTTGTTTGGGGTTATGTGAAGACAAAATGCCTGGAGCTGGTGGAGACATATTATAGCATCGTTGCAGATATCACTGATGACATTAATAATGGCAAAATGATGGTGGGGGGCAGTGCCTGGCTGGCTCAGTCGGTAGAGGATGCAACTCTTGATCTCAGGGTCCTGAGTTTAAGCCCCTTGTTGGGTGTAGAGTTTACCTAAAAAAAAAAAAAAAAAAAAATCAGAAAAAAAAATGCAAAGTGGGAAGCTGGAAAACCCCTGGATTCTTATCAGTCTTGCTGATTTGCTTCATCCACCAAACGCCAATCTTTAGACCACCTGTTAAGTGAGAAGCTAGTGATAAGACTTCCATGTAAGCCCCTTTGAGCTTGAGTGTGCTGTTCCTTGAATCAGAAACTAGCCAGAGAATGACAAAGTGTAATTCTCTACTACTATTGTATTTTGTTAATCTGTTCTTTAAAGTTGGCTCTTTATAAATCATTTCAGTTACAAAATTAGAAACGTTAAAAAATGTATCCTTTACTGTTTGTCTGTAAGACACTGAAAGTAGTCTCTGCAGGGGGACAAGAAATATATAGAAATATAGATCCCTTCTACCTGTGAAGATGCGTTCATGTTGTGGGTGGCTAGACACACACCTGCAGTTGGAGGGGGGGCCCGGGGCGGGTGCTAGGAGAAGACTCCCCCTTTTCTGTTGACCATGGGGCTGTCAATGCTGCCAAATCACTCTCAGACTTCAGAGTTATCAGAGGAAAAATCATTTCAGCTTCTAGAGGGTAAAACTGGTTTTCCTCGGCAGTATAGT